>NW_023336188.1:1988589-2070767 GCF_012550715.1 Geosmithia morbida
ACGACGCAAAAGGGGACAAAGTTGCGTGTCACGCCTTGAGTGGCGTGCTCCGGACTTCGTGGGCAGCCCGGTGGGACGCTGTGAGGGATGCCGCTACAGCAGTTCCAGCGACCGTTCGGCAGTAGCCTCAGTGGTCGGAGGGGCCTGGACGATGGCAGCGAACGCGCCGCGTGTGGGCGCGCGCGCAGAGCGGCCCTCCCCCTCCAGTCCAGGATGTCCATCAGGTGGGGGCCAATGCCAGCGGGCCGCACAATCACAGGGTTGCAGCGGCTGACCCTCTGTATTCCGCGGCCGGACCCTCCTCTTCCAGGCACCCCGACCTGTCTGCAATCGAAGCGTACGTGCTCGCACATGTGTACGTGTATGTGCGTAGTGCTTCTACAGCCTTCTACAGTGATGCTGAGCATATCAGGTAACCGGTATCACCGCCAAGCGGGACAGGAAATACAGTCACGTTATACGCTGCTATACAATCACACTGCGATTAGAAGAAGAAGAAGAGAGAAGGAGGGGGGGGGGAAGCTCATCGCAACTAATACCCGTACAGACAAAGTCCCCTATTTTACTCGGTAGATACGGGGTTCGTATTCCTTCAATACTCCGTTCAGTGGGGCCCTTGTCGTGTCCCAGGGAAGGGGGGAGGGGAGGGGGGGGTCAAACGGTACGGTTGTCCCTGACTGACGATGGGTCGCATCCTGCTGCCATTTGTCGGCTAGGGGAAGGGGTGGATATCATGGGAGGCTATGCTGTCGAGCGAGAAACGGTTTGTACGTGGTGTGGAGGATGCAATGCAGTCACACGATATCCGTACAATGCAAACGGTTACGTGGATATTTTTTTTTTCTCTACCTCTTTTTCCTCCTTCGTCTTCCTGTTGGTGTTGTTTTTTAATCCGTTCTCTATTTCATCTCCGAATCTTTTATTCTGTTATTTTCCATCATTCTGTGCTGCCCATTGTGCTCTCGGAAATGTGTGTGTAAGAGAGGGTTATACCTCGGCTCATCTGTCACCATCGGAGATGGCGTATCACTTGGCCTGCTGACCTTCCCTCTCCCCCTTCCCCTTCGCAAAGCTGTGATTGACAGCCTGTCTCACCCGCCCCAGGGCCCCCAAAGGCCCCCCCCGTGGCAGAAGGTAACATCTCGTACTCTGTAATGACGCCCAGTCCTGCTAGTATGATCGTAATACTTCTCGTTCAAGCATTATTACAGAGCACGAGTACAGATTAATCCGTACACGTACGGAGTACATTCTACCCACAGGGCCAGGTCGGGTTTGACGGGGTTCCGTACGTGCGTACACGAGGCTTGGCATGGACGGCGCCGATCAGCCTTGGGAGGTTTACCGTACAGGCAAACACCTGGAAGCAGGTGGTCCATCCACTATCATTACAGGCGACGATCACAGCCAGCCAGTCTCTACTCCGTACAGCACATTACAGTTGATTACAAGGCACCGTCCGAGCATCTCCAGTGCACCGTTGCCCCCTCCCCCCTGCAACGCTGTACAGCTACCTGCTCATGCGGTCCATTAGACCACTTGCCCATGCCACTATTGTAAGTTACTTTTTTTTTTTTTCTTTGCGTAAAAATTTTTTCCCTTCCTCCCCCCCCCCCTCCCTTCGCCTTTTCAATAGATTCCGCAGGCCAAGAGACTAGTTCGACCGTAACTTGGTGTTATTTCGCGGGGAGTGAAAGGTTGCAGATATCTTTAAATGAGGCCAAGTCTTTAGCGTCAGATCGGTATTGGAAGTATTACCAATGATGTATCTGATGTATTATTACTAAGGATTCCTCTCTCACCCATTCACTCACTCTCACACACTCCCTCACTCTCTTCTCTCTACTATCACTTCAAGTACCGAGACGGAGTATTACATAAGAGCATTATATAATAATATTACTCATCTGTCACCTGACTTTACATTCCTCCCCTCTTCCATCAGGCATTCAATCCATCTCGTCGACAATCCATATTGTATTCATTCCTCAAACAAGTATAGTATTGAGTCATCCTTGGTGGGAGAGAGAGAGAAACTTGCTCTTGATCTCAGAATCCTGACTTGACTTTTGAACCCTTGAATGTTGCACCAGAATGTGGATGGCGATGGTCTTGAAGACGAGGCAAAAAAAAAAAAGGAGAAGAAGAAACTCCGAGGGATGCGAGAGCCTGCATGCCAAAGTGACCATCGCGCGGGTCTGCATCAGCAGCATAAACTGATCTCTCCATCTATTACTATACCTGTACGAGAACTCCGTGCTCAACAGCACCCGTACACGTCGAGCACGACCGAGAGACGTCATGGTGGTCTCCAGAGGTCTCGGAGCACCATTGCCTTGTTTGGGAGGATACGACCAAGGGATTCCTCCATCTGTCTAGATCTGAGACGTGGTGGAGTTCATACTACTGAGCAATAATATAGCATTTGGTATCTCTGCCGAGTACGGAGTGTTACATATACTGAAAAGAAGACAGCCAACCCTTCAACATTGCAGCTGGTGGCAGTGTACTCGTACATAGTCGTATACAGGTATGCATTGACGATTCCCCCCCCCCCCCCTTTTCTAATACCAGGTCCACGGTCCCACGGCTACACGGGTATACCAGAGATCGGAATATCATATTCACCGACATGGTTATTCGGCTTCAGAACTTCTATTTTCAGCAGCGTCTTATATGTACGGCCGGACCAACCTGACTGACCACATTCATCAACACCAGCCTCACCGCAACGCAGATCAACTTCCAAAAACAAGACAAAAAACTCTCAAAATATGCATGTTTCCATTTTTTTTCTTTTTTCTGTCTTATCCATATATCTATACTCCGTACTTCCACCCCATAACAGCATTTGATTATTAAGTCGAGAGAAAAAAAAAAGAAGGGGGAGGAAAAAGGACAATCCTCCACTCGCCCTGCGTCCAGCACAGGTTTCGTTATAAGAGCAAGAGGGGAAAGAAGAAGCCAGTCGAATTTGAACTGGAGAAGAAGAAGAAAGAAGAAAAATGAGTAGCAGGCGGAGGCCACATATTACAATCGTCTTAGAAGTTTTCCTTACCCCAGACAAAGGAGAATCTACACGTCACTGGTTAGCATCGCAACGTAAACGGGAAGAATGAGAGAATGAGAGAGAACGAGAGAGAGAGAGAGAGAGAGAGAGAGAACGAGAAGACATACCCAGGTTCGGTATACTTGTTACAGTAGACGTGCAGAGCACTACCTAGGCCCTTGGGACCGCAGAAGAAGACGCCGGCCTCGGCGGGGGCGTGGATCTTCCTGATACCCCTAAAGATCATGTCCCAGTTGGGCCTGCCAAAGTTGGTTGGGCTGCGCAGGCCGGTGATGGCGTCCTTGTCGGCGTCGGCGCCGTTGATCATGATGTTGGTGGCGTCGTCGGCCTTGATCTTGGCGGTGAGGTAGGCGTGGATCTCGATGCGGTGGTCGACATCCTGGGCCTCGACGGCCATGAGCAGGGAGCGGAACCACTCGAGGGAGCTGAAGTCGCGGCAGATCCAGAAGAAGTAGACCTTGCGGAGCCTGGTGCGGGCGCCCGGGTAGTTGAGGCGGTACCAGATGCTCTTGAGGATGGAGGCGAAGGGGGTGACGCCGATGCCGGCGCCGACCAGGACGGCCACCTCGTACTTGAAGACGTCCTCCGAGGCGGAGCCGAACGGGCCGTCGACGTAGACGCGGGGCAGGACGCGGCGGATGGCCGGGTCGACGGCGGCGTCGCCGTCGCCGTCGACGCCGACGACCTTGCTGGCGCCGCCGGCCTTGCTGTCCCAGTCGCAGCCGAGGGCCTTGCTGACCTCCTTCGTGAAGTCGCCGACGCAGCGCATGTGGATCGAGATGTAGTCCTCCTCGGGGGCGCTGGTGAGGGTGAAGGGGTGGTACTGCCAGAGCGAGACGGCCGGGCAGCAGAGGAAGATGTACTGGCCGGCCCGGGTCTTGGTGTTCTCCTTCTTGATCTGGATCTCGCAGACGTTGCTGGGGTGCTGGATGACCTTTGAGATGTACGTCTTGTGGCGGCCGCGGACCTCGCGGGCGATGCGCTCGGCCAGGTAGATGAAGCCGCCGTAGGTCCAGTACTGCCAGAAGACGCCGATGGCCGACGAGCCGATGGAGACGCAGAAGGGCGCGACGTCGGGCTGGATCATGCAGAAGGCGCCGTGGATGGCCCAGAAGACGAAGAAGACGATGAAGAGGTGGTGCGTGTACCAGAACCGCTCGTAGTTGGCCCGCCTCGTCTTCTCCACCGACGTCAGGACCATGCCCATGAGCGCCACCAGCATCACGTACCCGGTCCAGCCGGGGCCCGACGCGAAGTTGGCCAGGAGCCAGCCGTAGACGCCCAGCCCGAACTGGCGGGACACCTGCGCGAAGTTGATCCAGTGCGCGATCGTGTGCACCCAGGTGAAGAAGACGATGGACCAGGCCGTCGTCTTGTGGAACGTGATGTTCTTGTCGAACTGGATCACGCCGTTGAGCGGCGTCTGGCGCAGGAGAGAGATGAGCGTGCGGCACACGGGCAGGAGCACGATGCCGACGTCCACGTGGAGGACCAGCGCCGACGAACGCGCGGCCACGAAGGTCACGGGGAATCGCTGATTCGACGTCTTGAGCGACTCCTTCATCGAGTAGTGGACGCATCCGAAGGAGAAGATGAGGGCGTGCGCCAGGGCGAAGACGAAGACGAAGCTATAGAATGGCGGCCGTAGTCAGCATATGGATATAGATAGATATAGTCGAGGGATGCCCAAAAAAAAAAAAAAAACGATTGACGACCAAGAAAGGTCGTCAAGACAAGAAGAGGAGGATGAAAAGAAAGAAGCGGGAAAAAGGGTGGACAGAGAGAGAGAGAGAGAGAGAGAGACTCACACTTTCCGGTATCCTTCGTTAATCATCCATTTGTCCAACTTTTCCCTCGGAGTGAGTTCATGCTGCTTCTCCTGCGTCAACTCTCCGGATAAGAGCATTCGATTCAACGGAGACAGTCTTGACCGTTCGGTCGGTTTTTCGTAACTGTAATCCATCCTTCTCTTCTCCTTCTTCTTTCTGTTGGTGTTTCCTTCTTTCTTTCCCTTCTCTAGATTTCTCTCTAGGGATGTGAATCACACACACACACACACACACACACACACGCACGGGGTATATCACCCTCTCTCCCTATCCAAAAAGGAAGAACCACCGGACCGTCCTTCTTTTCTCCTTCCAGTCCTCTCTGATCGGTTTATCTCGAAATCGGTTATTATTAAATAAGTCGTCGTAGTCGTGATTATGATGTATATCTCCAGGATACCAGCTGGAGTTTTATATTCTTCGCACGAAGACACACAAGCAGAACACACAAATAAAGGATATAGAAGGAAGAGAAATCGCCTTGGAAAGAAGGGGGAAAGAAAGAGAGAGATGGTAAAAAGAAAGTATCGACTCGTGGGGACAAGGAGGGGCGGGCGGATCAGAAAAGAGGATATGCACACATATTAGAAGAAAGAAGAGAGAGAAGAAGAAGAAGAAAAAAAAGAGGGGAAAAATAAAGGGAAACCTGTACGTCTATGAACGAAAAAAAAAATATCAAAGAAACCCGTAAGAGAGCCTGAAGAACCCCTTCAGACCAGACGTCGTATCATGATGAGACGGTCGATGTAGGGGGGCGGGTTGGTTCCAACCTGGAACCTTGACAAGGGTATCATCGAGCGTAACGGTGACCTTTGGAACAGGGGGGGGGGGCCAGGGGGGTTACTACCTTTTGCGAGTATCCGCACTACTTCTTGTCGCGTTATAGTGGGACTGGAAAGGAAGAATAAGGAGATATTAACGGTGTGTGTCTGTGTACGTACCGGGGGGGGGGAATATATACATGTCTTGTACGCATATAAGGATATATATCCAACCTGTATATTCTATAGTATAGGGCACTCGTAAGGATCCCCCTACCTGTAGCTACTGTTTATCCGTATGGAGATTATGGTAGAGGCAGGTTCTGTCATGTGTAATCAAGGTCTTATTGCTCAATCAATAATCACCATCCCACGGCTCCTCCTCCCTCCAAGGTACGATGATCAGCCTCGTGACTTTTCCTGACACCATTCGATACTCACCATGTTCATTTGACATTTGGGGGGGGGGGGGGGGGGGAGGCAACTTCATACGAGTATATGAGTATATGTGCTGGTCAGGTCTTGACCATATCAGCTAATACTGCCGTTTTACACACGCGCTGTGGTGGATCTCTGGGCGCCTAGCCAGGCTCAGGATGTATATTACGTGCATATCGTGTAGGCAACCCGCCTGCCCGTACGAGTAATTATATGCAATATTGTCAATACTCCGCGCACTCGTACTCCGCAGGCATCTAATAGTGCGGATATACTCGTACATAGGCATGTATACATGTATGGCAATGTAGATGCGCCTCACCGGATTCTGATGAAGTATTGATATACAATGTGCTCGTGCACTTTTTTTTCCTTTTTTTTCTTTTTTCTTTTTCTTTTTCTTTTTTGACATCGACCCATTCTTGATATGATCCGTACGACTAGAATGATGACAATGCAAGCCCGATGAGAGCCATGGGCGAAACGGAGGTCAACAAGTCCGCCCAACCCCGTCACCCCCGAGTCATCATCCAGCATAGCCTGTAGTTGTATTAGTCATCGCATCATGGCAGAGCGTGACGATGTAGATGGATGATTTGATTATAATATATACAGGTATGCATATATACATATACATATGTAATATGCACATATACATATATACTCTCGTACTCGTACATCTACCATCGCTACTCGTATACTACTCTACCCGTCAGTCCCTTCCACAACACCAGAGGACAATAACCTGTGCAGATTACAGATTACTCTCTGATAAATCTCTATACATTCGCACTTGCATGATACTCACATACACGCCTTCTTCTCTTCTACCGGCTATACCCAGCCTATCACCATACAACGTCTACCTCCTCCGTACCCTATCCTATCAAAAAAAACAAAAAAAAACAAAAAGGAATCGAAGAATCGAAAAATCAAGAAAACACCCCCTCCCCCCCCCCCCCAATGAACCATGCCCGCCAAGCGTAGGAACAAAGCCCCTGTATCAAAGAAGACGGAAATATGAAACACTACAATGTCGCATCCACACCTCTTTGTCAGGTCAACCAGGGCCTAGAGGGGTCGACAGTTCAACCGCCGGGTGGGATTTTACAGGTATTAGTCGTATATATCGTATAATAGATACTCGTTCTGGTACAAGATGCAGGTATATGTAATACCTGTATGCCTCCCAACTGATGAGGGGTATTATCATCTTTCTCTGATGGGAGGACTTCTTCTTGGCAGTTTCTCTTTTTCTCCCTCTCTCTCCACCAATCATCCATCCCTCTCCCATCCTCTCTCCCTCTTCTTTCACCCCATTCTACAGATTACCGTACGTGCAATACTCCGTACGTGTAATACTCCGTACTCGTACCCCGTAGACCCTCTCTTTGACCCTGCCTTTGACCCTGTCTACTCCTCTGAATCCCGTTAGGATATCCCGTTCCCGCACCTTGTATTAATAATACTATCAGCAGTAGTCTGTACTCTGATACCCAACAGTCCGACACACACACACACACACACACACACACACACACTGACTGACAAAGCAAACTGGCCTGTCTGTCCCCCTCCCACCCCTCGGCCCATCGGACGCTTCAACTCGTTTGAATATCCGTCTGGAATATCCCGTCGTGCCCGTACGCCGCCCCGTCGTCATACGTCAGCTTGGAGTCGTCGTCGCTCTCAATCGTCCAACCACCAGACACCAGCTGGTTTCACACTTCTATACCTTTACGGATATACTTCACTTCACCACCTGACTTGAATCACTCCTCTCACACACACGCACGCACGCAGGAAAGAAAAACAAATCACTCCGATCCGTCACATCCACTGTCAATTTAATGCTGTTCCCAAAACTTCACTTCACTCAGTCACGTATCGCTTCCTCAACAACTCTCATGTATCATCATTCCTAGTTATATCCCCCTCTCCAGGTCCAGTTCCCCCCCAATTCACGCCGCTAGACGGAGAAGCCGCTGCGAGAGGCAAGAGGTAGGAGGATGACCTAATAGCTCAACCGCCCGCCAGTAGCTCGTTTCCGTCGCCAGTCGTCAGACATGTCCATGTACTTGTATGTGCGCGTTTTGTGTCGTCGTCAGGCTCCAGGAAAAAGAGCAGAGCAAGGGTCGTCGGCCATCGGACAATATCCAGTCCCTCGTCTCGCCATTTGCGCTTCTTTCGTCGTGTCGTAGCCGTAGGGACAGACAGAGAGGCCAAGATCAACCCGTCATGTTGTCACATGTATCCACCCTTTCCACCACCGATTCACTCGACCAGCACGCTAGATGGCATACTTTCGAGTCCACTCGCGGGCCGTAGCCTCGTACCGCGGGCGGTCAGTCTTGTATACGTGGGCAATCTCGGGGACAAGAGGGTCATCGGGGTTGGGGTCCGTCAGCATCGAGCAGATGGAAAGGAGAACTATGGTTCGTCAGCATGTGTATAGAGGAGGGAGAGGGGGGGGGTGGGCGGTCAGAGGAGAATAAAGACAGTAAGTAAGAGAGTGACGAGGCATGTTTGAAATCGGGGCAGATACGAGACATACCCTTGGAAATCGTCAACGCTGGGCTCCACTGGTCACGCAGAATATCGAGACAGATGCTTCCGTTAGAGTTGATGTTGGGGTGGTAGATCCTTGTGGTAAAGTTGACCTTGGGAGGCTTGAAGGGGTAGTCGGTAGGGAAGTGGATGGCAAGGAAGAAAACGCCGCCCGAGTAAGGAGAGTCACCCTGTTAAGAAAGCAGAAAAAGAAAGAAAAGAAAGAAAAAAAAGTCAGTCCTCTGTGCCTTCGTGTCCTTGGACATATCCATGGATCTTCTCCCAAGGGTCTCGGAATGCCCATCACAATCGTCACCCTGGAGAGAGAGAGCGTATGAAGACAAAGTGCCGTGTGCGTCATTACTTACAGGACCCATGATAGTCGCTTGCCAGTGGAACTACGCATTTGTCAGTAAACGAGTATTTCTGCCGTAAAATCCAGCAAGTACATATTCCGCCCAGGGCCGAATAGTTGTCGGCATCATCCGATTCAAAAATCAAAAGGCCAAGATGACAGATGCGGGGTGGGGGGGAGTCATGTTTTGCTTACCAGGTCTTCGCCGACAGGGCCAGCGGAGCAAGAAGACGGCGGGTCACTATAGAGGAGAAAGGAGAGAGAGAGAAGTCAGTGAGATTGCACAGGAAAGTCTAGCCATGACAGCCTAGACAGTCATCATGCCGCACGGCTCAAACGAGAGAGAAGCGAGGCGAGAAGAGCAGAGGTTTGTCAAGACCCCGCTCCCGTTGTGAGCCCCGCCTCTAGCAGGACTGTCGGTCGAGGGGATTTTGCAAAGCGTACCGGCCGAGATCAGTGAGTTCCTTGTTGATGCGCTTAAGAGCCATGTTGTAGGATGTGTGTATGTGTGCGTCGGATGTTGTTGAGTATGGGTATCGCGTGAGGGGATGGAGGAGGGGGACCGCAAGTTTTTTCCTTCCTTTTCTGTTGGTGTGGTTGTGTCGTTGGTCAGTTTCCAGCGGGGAGGAGTAAGAGTTAGGAGGAGGGGGGGGGCAAGGTAATTGAACGGGGCGGGAATGACGCACGATGACCCTCAAAAGATGCCGTCAAAAAAGAACGCGGCGGACTTCACGTTCTATTGTACACGTGATGTACAGTAACTGGTGAAGAACAGGAAAAGTTGTGTGATGGAGAAGACTTATGTCTCTCCCTATGAAAGAACAAAGACGGTGATACGTTTGAAGAGGTGGCAGGAGGAAAGAGTCGTAGGAAAGTGAGACTTTGTCCAGGACCAGAGTAGGAGAGACGGAATGGAGGGGCGAGAGAGAGTAGGAAAAGCGGGCAGACAGAGTCAGAGCCTGTTGGCCCTTTGACGCCCGAAAAGTCAGGTGCCCCACTTCTGGCGGCTTTGTCCCTCGTTTCCTTCCCTGAGGGGCGTCGGCTCTGGTTCTTCTGGTTCCTTCCTCATACCACTCCAACACTCTACGGATACATATGCTTGTGCATATCCGTACATATAAGCAGAATTACTAACCAGCCAGGACTGTCATCAGACGACAGTCACCGACCAGTCCACGGTCCAGTACTGATCGCTGAAAGGTTCCGGGACAGTCAAATGTCAGGCACTTGAAGCCTGAAGTCCAGACCTCTCTCTACCTATACCTGTACCCCTTACGCCCCGCCACAGGCCCTCTCTTGGGTCACAATGCGCGGCACCGCCACCGGACACCGCCACCTGGCACCGAACGGGCCGGATCTCGACGTGGGATTTGATAGCACCGTCAATGCTTAGTAATAGCACTCTCCGATACCAGTACATATGGCATATGAATACCGTACATGGGCATGCAGTGTCCATCCTGCTTCGACTACGACGTAATAACGCGAGCAAGATGAATGAATTACTACTTCTGTACGGAGTGCTACCTGTAGTATCACATCAACAATGACGCCTCTCGACCTCTGAAAGAATTACTCATCGCACGAGTAAGGTCAGTCGGGGAGGAAGTGGACACCGCCCTTGAGAAATGGCCGTCAAAGATGCGCTGTGATTGGTTATAGTGGGAAATACTTGGGCGTACCTGCGACCCACGAATAACCTCCGTAACTCTGCTACCCTAGACATCCTCTATGAGTACTTGGGTAAGATGAGTAAGATGAGAAAAAGAGTGGATGAGGCGGGACCTTTTAGATGCCCTAGATAGGGAAATAGTGGGACAGGCAACCGCTTCCCAAGGGCTATTACTTCCTTTCGAGTCCCGGATACACTCGGCACTAAAGCCGACACTAGCGTCGTCGCCATCAGGGTACTTCAAGTGGCATGCTTTGCACTGTATCCGATACGTGCATCATATTCTCGGTATTTTCTTTTCGTATATTGTTCTTCAACTTGTATTTTTTGGGGGTTTTTTTTTCTGAACAGACTACATACGAAACCCTAGACTTTCTATAAAAGAAAAAAAAATAGGAGCTAAAACAAGAAAAAAGGAAACAACTACACAAAAGCTTGGACACCCGTTATGGCCCGTCCAAGAATGAGGCTATGAATATCGCTCTGGCCCTCGTACGTCTGGGTGACAAACAGATTGGCGACGTGCCTCCCGATGGCGTACTCGTCGCTGACGGCATTGCCACCAAAGATTTCCTGCAAAGTGCGCGCGCCGCGCAGGGCGGCATCGCAGTTCTGCCTCTTGACCATGCTGATCATCTCGGGCGTGGCCGTCCCCCGATCCTTGAGACGGCCGACCTGGATGGACGCCAGGGTCCCGTAGGCGACGTCGGTGGCGGCGTCGGCCAGCTTCCTCTGGATGAGCTGGTACCTGGCCAGCGGGTTACCCTTGAACTGCCTCCGTTCGAGGGCGTAGGCGCGCGCGCGGGACAGGCAGTCCTCCAGAGCGCCCATGACGCCGAGCGAGATGCCGTATCGTGCGCTGTTGAGGCAGCTGAAGGGGCCGCGGAGGCCCTCGACGTCGGGGAACATGTTGGCCTCGGGCACGGGGCAGTCGTCCAGGTGGATCATGCCGGTTATGGAGGCGCGCAGGCCGGTCTTGTTCTTGATGGCCGGTGTCTCGAGCGTCCCCGGTGGGCAGTCCTTGCGCTCGACAAGGAAGCCGCGGATCTTGCCCGTCTCCTCCAGCTTGGCCCACACCAGCAGCACGTCGGCGATGGGGCTGTTGGTGATCCAAGTCTTGGACCCGCTGAGCGAGTAGTATCCCTTTTTGGATGGGTGAGGGCGCGCCACGCTCTCCATGCCGCCCGGGTCGCTGCCGTGGTTGGGTTCCGTCAGCCCAAACGCCCCCAGCACGTCACCCTTGGCCATGCCGGGGATGAAGCGCTCCTTCTGCTCCGCCGTGCCGAACTCGTCGATCCCCCCCATCACGAGGGACGACTGCACCGACATGCCAGAGCGGTAGCCGCTGTCTACCCGCTCCACAGCTCGTGTGATGAGCGCCCCCGCCACCGTCGACACGCCCGCGCACCCGTGACCCTGGATCGTGGCGCCCAGCAGTCCGAGCTCCCCCATCTCCTTGAGGATCTTGGCGTCGTACTTTTCATCCCGGTAGGCGTCTGGTTTGGAGTGTCAGATATATATCACACGGGGAGTATAGTACCGGGCTCAGCCGAGCGGATCGGAGCAGACAGGGAAAAGGGTCTGAGCTCACCTAGTACCCGGGGTGCCAGGTGCTCCTGACAGTACCGCTCGGCCGTCTCGCTGATTGCCACCTCCTCTTCGGTGAGAAGGCTGTTGAAAGCGAGGGGATCCTCCCAGTTGAACGCGGGGCCCGGAGACGAGGAGGTGTAGCTTCTCGACGCCGACATCACGACAGCTGGGCGTCGCTGCACGGCATGCCGGGCACATGACCTGAGGGCGACTCGAAACATGTTGACGCCGGATGCTATTGCCCTACGACGGCGTGTTGCTGATACCTTTCGATTGAGGGCAATGAGAATGTCTGAAGTTCGGGGGCGAAGAATCGGGGTGCCCGGGGGTATATACGTATCTCTTGGACGTATGCGGAGGAATTGATGAGGAATGAATATACAGTGTCCAGTCTGGGGTTGACCTCGGTCGAAGAACGGAAAATGTGGGGTCATGATATAGTGAGGTCGGTTGCCGTCGGGGGACTGCGTTGGGGGAAATTCATGTACAGTTTATATTCTGTAGCGTCCTCGAACGAGGTTATCAAGATACTTGCCGTGGCTACCAACGAGTCTGACGGCAATGGGTGGTATTATGATACATTTGATGGTATGACGGATTTTGTTGACCCGAGAGAAACCGAACTAAATCTCTCCAAAAAAATTACCTCCTGTCACAAGTTGCCAGACGTCTTCGCTCTTGCCTTTTCTTTTTTCTTTTTTTTTTGGGGGGGGGGGGAAGGGGGGTTGGGTTTAGCGACAGATACAGGGTAGCTTTTGTCGACGGATTGGCATGATCTCAGACTTTCAATATCTATATGCATCATCTCTATCGGCCTCATTGTGTCTAGTAGCCGTTGTTAACTTTATCGGACAGGCAGTCTCATCAGCAATGGAATACCGCTCATCGGGTGAGGGCTCGCCATCCTCCCCACCATCTCGACCTGATCAGTACCTCGACCGGGGAGACAGCGCAATCAGACCCCAGGACAAAGCACGACCATGGTTGAAAAGAGGAGGACGTGCAAGACGGCTGGGAGATTACGGCACAACGTCACAGGGATCGGATACATGTGACAGTTTGTCGCCAACGACGCGATGGGATCGCATACATTGCCCTGGGCTGTCGGCATCTTGTCCGGACTTGGGGGATTGGTCGGTACGTCCTGGACACATGCACACACACACACACACACACACAGCGAGAGGGAAAGAGAGAGTACCAGCTCCACACCCATCCGACTAACATGACGACGTGGCATGGCACACAGAAAGGCAGCGGTCGACAGAAGACGGCCATCACTCCCCGTGGAGGGTCCCGGTCCCAGCCGCCCACGCCACCTTGGTTACCGTCCTATCAGTTCACCGCATATATTCGCAGCACCCGCCTCTGGAAGGGGTCACCACCATCGTGTTCTCGGTCCGGTTCGTGGAAGCAGCAGCGGCAGAGGCACGATACGGCGGGCACGAGGAGCGACAGCCCTGGTGGCCATCGCAGGGTGGCTGTCCTGAACGGGCGGGAGCGGAGGAGGAGAGCTCGGGAGACGGGTGTGCATCGTGACCAGTCTTGGTCCGAGGCATCGTCCCCTGCATCGGCTGCATCGACGGCCGCCCGGCTAGAGGGAGGGGAGGGTGCGACGACGGCGCTGTTGGCCTTGGCCGGTCTGGCTGTTGCGACGGGTGAGTTGGACAGGTTGAGTGTGGGGAGGGAGAGGTAGTTGGTCCTTGCGTGTACAGACAGGTACAGGTAAAACAACATTATTCGGCAAAATCGGTAAAATCGATAGAGAGAGAGAGGTATCGACTATTACTGCTGATTATTGTATTATTCTTACCTGTAATGTTATTACCACCACCACCACCACCACCACTACTACTACTACTACTTACTATCCGTACTCAGAATTAAACTACGGAATATGAGCACTTTGGTGCTGGGCCGTAGACAGCTGAATGTCGGCGCGGGGTAACGAGCCACGTCTATGACCTGACCTGGACACTCTCCTTTCTTCTCTCTCTTCCTCTACGGGAGAGGTTGCTTGTAATCTGTACTCCATACAGGGTCTAAAGGATGATACTTGGCCTGCCCGACGACTTCTTGACGCCACGGCAACGAAAAGAGGCTAATATCTATCATTTACGGAATATCCGTAAACACTACAGTACATATGACATCAGGCTCTAGCACAGGACCGCAGGTACACGGAAGTGGTAAATTGGGTTATGCTTGGATGGCGACGGTGGGTAAGGGAGCGGAGTTTAGGGAAGCCGAGGGTCCGATCGCATCAGTTACGTGCAGCATCATACCACACGACCCGTACGCGCAATAATTGCTCGGTTCTGGACGATTGCCGGTACCTGTATATGTACAGCCGCAACGGGGATCAACAAGACGCGTGATAGGGATGGCCGTGGCCCAAGGAGTAATATTGGCATCCTGATCAACGGATTACTATTAATACCCGAGTGCGGATCCCCCTTGTACGAGTAGATAATCCGTACTTGCTACGGGGCGATAGTGCATCCACATCATGTACGGAGTACGGAGCACGTACAACTATTATTCCTCGGTGCTGTGTATGCGGGACCCGGAGGTTCAATATTCCGAGACGTGCGCACGCGCCACTCGCGTTTACCGTGAGCAGAGTACGGAGTCCGATGCAAGAAGTGAGCATGCATTACCTCGAAGGATAGTCAGTCAGGACCTCGTGGCACCGGCTAGTAGTTACGTCGGCACGTAACCGTAGCTCTCTGTGACGCGCTGACTTGGGTCGATTGATCTTCTAGCTAGGAAGGTGAGAAGTGCAGTTGCTAGGCGGCGATATGCTAGGATGCTCCCGAAGCGCATGATATACCGTATAAGTAGATAGGTATACTTGTGAGAGCGCCGCGGAGGTATCCGGCCAGGCGGGGCATCCTCTAATACCGTACGAGTATGGTACATGTACGTGCATGCAATGCCATCGACAGATTACGTACATACATAGATACAGGTACGAGTACGCCACTGTAATAGTGGACTCTGGGCCCTCTGGCTTTGATGAATAGAGGGATGTGCATTGATGTAGGCAAAGGGTACGCATGTGCGGGTAACCCAGAGTACCCGTACATGTGTGAGCGAGCATGAAGTCATCTTCATCTAACGAGAGCATGTGCTCTATCTACTTGACGCATCAATCTCAGCTGCACGCTTGCGGATACAGACACGAGCGAGAGAGAGCGAGAGAGAGCCCGAGGTCGTAGAGACCAGTCAGCATTGCGTGCACGTACGAGAGCCGCACGGGCTGATGCTGCAACGGCGCTGTAAATCTCTGATACAGTGGTGGGTGTACGGTATGCATACTTGCATGTGCAGTTGATGTGGAAGCAAGGAGGGTCACATTCAGGTGTCTGGAGACTGGAAGTCACGGAGCTTACAGAGGTTAGCTTTGCATGTACAGCATGTGCGTGCACACACGTACTCTGTACTCTGTACACCTGGACATTTCAGCTACTTAGTCATCGACCCATGAGCTCTATCCCCACCATCATCATTGTGGTGGAGAGTGGACGTTTTCCTAGATGAAGAGGCGGATGGACCGTTGATATTCGAGCCGACATAGGTTGTCAAATACCTCTCAGAAAGGCGACGATTACTAAAAGTGTTTTTGCAGACATCATTGCTATGGCTTCTTGTGTATACGGAGTACATGAATCTGTAGACTTGAACCTTGTGGCTGTACGGATAGACCTCATCGTCTGCCCCTACGGTAACGGACCCACCGCTATACACAGATTACTGGTACCTGTACCCGCTAAGACCTCCAACGCCTATCCGCACATGTACAGCCTACGAGCATTACTATCACACCTACGACTACATTATACAGGACACAGCCAAGCCTGTGGCCAAGCCTCTCCCGGGCTCTTCCTCCCTTCAAATCCCCGGGGCCTCCTACCTGTAGAGTCCAGTATCCCGTAGAGTCCTTCCTAGAGCCAGTCCCTCGTCCTCCCAAATTGTCGGAGCCACAGCTGTTGCGTCGCCATTGCCGCAGCCTCCTCCCCTTCTAGACATTCTAGACACTCCCAGAGTCAGACACTTTAGACGCACACACTCTCTTTCTCTCTCTCTCCCCTCTCTCTCTCTCTCTCCTCTCTCTTCTCTCTCCCACCTTTTCTCCATCCGTAGCGCCCATTCTCATTCTCTCTGCCTCACTTTTGGTGCTGTTCCTCCACCCTTCCCCTTCGCTTTTCCATCAAGACCATTCGACAAAGACGTTTTCTCCCAGCTCGTCATTTACGGGGGACAACAAGAAAAAGAAAAAAAAATAGAGGCCACCCCCCTCCCCCCACCCCCCGGTCGCTTATTCATCCAGCCAGCCTCTCTTTTCTCCTTCTCCCTCCCTCCCTCTCTCTCTCCTTCTCTCTCCGCCACAAACCACAACCACCGCAACCCAACCCACACCCCCCCTATTCCATCACGGCCAGCCTCTTCTCCCCTCCAACCCCGGGAACATCGTCGGCAACCCCCTTAATCTCTCCCTCGATTTCTTCTCGCCTTTCTTTTTTTCTCTCTTTTTTCTTTCTTTCTTTTTTTTTTTGGTTACCAGAGACAAAAAAAGACATACGCACGAGAAATGCCAACGTTTCTCAACGTCGACGTTCAGTCCACAGGCTTCCACGAAAATTCCGACATCCTACACCTCGATCCTCACAGTCAACTCCTCGGCACTCATGCTGCTACGACCAAGGACTCGTCCCTCGTGACAGACGGGCCACCCTTCCGCCGCCACAATCGATCCGACTCCATCAATGAGCCATACGACGACGCTTCCTACTCGTCCACCTCTGACTCCTCCGAACTAGTCTCTCCCATGACGGCGAATGGCACCGACACCGACACCGCCCTGACCGCGACCAGCACCGCTACCACCACCATCGGCAGCATGGCATCCTCTGCCAACCGCAGTAAGGCCAACGGCCGCTTCGAGCACGATGCCGCGCCCGTCAACAGGAACGCCGGCCGCTACGATGCGAATGCCGCCATGCCCCCTCCCTCCACAGCACCACCGTCCCTCCCGCCTATACCGAATGGCCGCCTGTCCAGCAGCTTCACCACCACCATCCTGCCCGACCGCACCGCCGCGACGCGTCACCATCACCACACCCCCCCCAGTGCTACCGTGAATGGTAACATGAGCGGCATCGACGCTGCCGCCACCTCAGACAAGACGCTACCCCAGCTCCCCCACCATGATGCCCAGTCAATTGACCAGCAGCCCGATCGTGCCTTTGGCCGCAGCGGCGAGCATCCCCATCCCAGCAAGCCCTCTCGAGCGGCACCCGTACCCTCCCACACGCCACCCCCCCCCCCTCCTCCCCCCCCTCCTCCCCTTCCGCAGTCACAGTCGCAGTCCCATCTGCCGCCGGCCGATGCCCTCTCCTCGGCAGACACCACGCCCACCAAGCATCGCCTCTCTTCCCCCCCGGCATACCAGACCAACGGCACCTCGTCCACCTCTCTCCACCTCTTCCCGCCCCCACCCGGCTCGACCCTCAAGCAGAGACACACCCTCGAGGTGCCCAAGCTGTCGTCAGCCGCCCGCCACTCGCGCGACGGAGCCGACAGCGTTGGCGGACGCTACTCTCCCAGCCCGCAGACCGTGTCGTCGGCCACCGCCTCGGCCACCGCCACAGGCGCAGCCACAGCCGTCGGGGGGGGAGCGGCGGCAGGCAACAGGAGGCCCTCGCTCAGCCTAGCCCGTAGGACGACCAGGTCCATGCAGTCGGACAACAGGGACGAGGTCGCCCCCGACGAGGACGCCGCTCGCTGGGCGGAGGCGTACCGTCAGAAGAGGGCCAGCAAGCGGAAGCGCAGGGAGGAGGAAGGGGACGAGGATCGCGTCGTCGTAGGCACCAAGGTCGACGAGTCCCACGCCAACTGGGTGACGGCCTATAACATGCTGACGGGCATCCGCGTCTCGGTGTCGAGGACCAACGCCAAGCTCGATCGGGAGCTGACGGATGCCGACTTCCAGGCCAAGCAGAAGTCGACGTTTGACATTGCCGGCAACGAGCTGGTCCCCTCGGCCAAGTACGACTTCAAGTTCAAGGACTACGCGCCCTGGGTGTTCCGGCACCTGCGATCGCTGTTCCGCCTCGACCCGGCCGACTACCTCATGTCGCTGACGGGCAAGTACATACTGTCGGAGCTCGGGTCGCCGGGCAAGAGCGGCAGCTTCTTCTACTTCTCGCGCGACTACAAGTACATCATCAAGACGATCCACCACGCCGAGCACAAGTTCCTGCGCAAGATCCTCAAGGAGTACTACGTGCACGTCAAGGACAACCCCAACACGCTCCTGTCGCAGTTCTACGGGCTGCACCGGGTCAAGCTGCCGTACGGCAAGAAGATACACTTCGTCGTGATGAACAACCTGTTCCCGCCGCACCGCGACATCCACACCACCTTTGACCTGAAGGGCTCCACCGTCGGCCGCGACTACCGGGAGGAGGACCTGGAGAACAACCCGCGCGCGACGCTCAAGGATCTCAACTGGCTCCGCCGCAAGCGCAACCTCGAGCTCGGCCTGTACAAGAAGCACCTCTTCCTCTCGCAGCTGCAGCGCGACGTCGGCCTGCTCAAGCGCCTCCAGATCATGGACTACTCCCTCCTCGTAGGCATCCACGACGTCTCCCGCGGCAACGAGGAGAACCTGCGCGACAAGACGCTCCAGGTCTTCAACCCCGGAGGCGACAAGTCCAACACGGACGACGAGGGCGCCGGCCCGTCCGTCCTGCTGCGGACCCCGTCCAAGCTGGAGAATGCCCGCAAGGCCCGGGAGCTGCGCCAGATGATCCGGTCCGAGAAGCCGGTGCCCATCGGCGAGGCGCTCGACAAGATGCCCAACGAGCTGGCGGAGGGTCAGGGCCGTCCTGGCTTCGTCTTCAACCAGGATGATGGGGGGTTCAGGGCTACACATGAGGACAATGGCCCTGCTGACGAGATTTACTATCTCGGTGTCATTGACTGTCTGACACATGTGAGTTTTTCCTCCTTTCTTCTCATCCCCCTCCCTCTGCTCCTCTTGTTTCTTTCCCTGTCATTTCTTCGGCCCCCCCCCCCCCCCCCCCCTCTCTCTCTCTCTTTGGGAGTCCAAACTCCCCTCGTTTACACTACTCGACTCGAGACAGACTATATACTGACACCCCTCCCACGCAGTATGGAATGATCAAAAAAATCGAACACTTCTGGAAAGGCCTGACGAGCGACAGGAGTCAGATCTCGGCCCTCCCACCCGACCAATACGGTGACCGATTCTACCAATTTATCGAGGGTGTCACCATGTCATCCGAGGAGGCCCATCGCGAGGCCCAGCGACTGGATGAGGAGATGGCGGCCGAGGCCGAACGCGAGCTCGAGGAACAGCGTGAGCAGCGGGAGCAGCGGCAGAGGTCGAGCCGAGACGGCCCCCCGCCACCCGTGCCGGACCACCTGCCCCCGGCGCCGCCGGGCACCCACGACAGCACGATGGCCAGGGCGTCCAGGGCGGCGGTCCGCAGCGAGGAGAACGGGGCATCGGAGAAGCACGTTCCCGAACGGACGCTCCGCACCATCGCTCCGCCCCACTCCTCGTCATCGGGCGAGAAGCGGGACTCGGCCATGCTCGAGCCGGTCCTGCCGGTGGTCGAGGAGGCGGGTGAGAACGGCAACGGCAACGGCGGCGACGCATCCCGTCTCACGCCCAGGAACTCGCGCGACAAGAATCTGTACGGCCCGACCACGCCCAGCCGGATGCAGGCTCCCACCCGAGCCCCACCGCCGACACCGCCCAAGACCGCGACGGGAACGGGGGCCGACTCGGAGAAGGAGAAGGCCGAGAGCGTCGATAGCGGGTACCATGCTTCGGGACAGCCTCGTCTGAGCAGGGAGAGTGTGCGGAATAAGACTCTGCCTCCTCTGCCGCCGGGGGATCCTAGACGTCACAACCAGCAGCAGCAGCAGCAGCATGAGGAGCAGCAGCAGCGTGAGCACGGTCGATTCGGCATGACGGCTTAGATGTTCGCATGCTGTCTGTCCAGGTGATGGGTCATCTTCACCCTCCACTGCATCGTCTTTCATCGTATCGACTCGGTTCCTCTTTATACTGCATGAACAAATTCACAAAAACAAAAACAAAAAAAACCCCAGAACCAACCAAAAAAAAGGACAGGTGAGGAAACAACCTTCTGTCATTGCATCAACAACCGGGCGCTCTTCTTTTCTTCTTCTTCCTTTCTTTGTATATTTTATGGTTGCAGCAGTCAAAACAGGGACAAAAAGAAAAGGAAAAAGAAAAAAAAAGAAAAAAAAAGACATTGGACAACAACAGTCTTGGGGTAATTTTTCTTATAACAAAACGAAAAAGGAAGAGAGGGAAAAAAAAAACAGTCGACAGCAACCAAATGATACCAATGCGCTCTTGCACCAAGCATGTTTCTTTTTTTTTTTTTTTGTTTTTTTTTGTTTCTTATACAGTCTTGTACAAAGCCGTTCTGTTCACCTTTTTTTTCTTTCTTGTTCATCTCTTGTCCTTTTTTTTCTCTCATCATAATGCGCGCAACACTCTTTTTTTTCCCCCTTGTCTTGGGTAATCATCATTCCTTTTATAAGTCTCCTTCCCTCCCCCCCCTTTGTTTGGCCGGCGTGCAATTGAAATAGAGAGTTAGATGGCTCGCGTGTGTGTTTTTTTCTCACTTTGATAGTTGTACAGAGATTCATTTTTTTTAATTGTACAAGAAGAGAGAAGGAAGGATTTATAAAATAAACATGTTGTACATTTTTCTTTTCTTCTCCCGTGAATCAAAAGATGAGAGTAGAGAGGGAAAAAAGAAGGAAGAGTCAGATCAGCTCCTCTTGCGATCCAACATGTCCTGAATATCGTCCTTACTCTTTACCCCCCTACCAGCAGAAGCAGAAGGAGAAGCCGAGGGAGGAGAGGAGGGGTCGGTCTGGAGGGGAGCAAAAGTGCTGGTGACGACCATCTCCTGAGCGCCCTGCCTCCTGAGCTCATCCAACCTCCTCCTCTTCTGCAGGTCGGCGACGCGCCACTGCTTAAAGTACTTGACCCAGGCGGCGGAGCAGTTGGAGTCGAGCAGCCTGGACTGGTCGGCGCAGAAGGTGAGGTCGGCCCTGCCGGCCTCCTTGACCGGGTCGTCGATGGCGTGGGCGTCGAGGCAGGCGAAGTAGGCGTCGCGGGCGGCCCAGCACTTTTGTCGTTCGGATCGGGTGGGGATGGCGTCGCCGGACCGGATGGCGTCGCCGCGGGTGGAGGACGAAGAGAATGGCCAGACCATTTTTCTTCTTTTCTTGTTTCGGATCCTTCTTCTTCTTCTTCTAATCTCGAGTCGTTCTTTCGCTCTCTGTGTGTAGAGATAGGGAGAGATGTGTGTGTATGTATGTGTGTGTGTGTGTGTGTGTGTATTGATTTGAGAGGTGGAGAGTCCGAAATTCCCTTTTTTTTCTTCTTCTTCTTCCTTTTTCAAATTTTCATATGGTTATTTCGCTGTACATGTCGGGACTGATGATTGTCTGATGAATGGGGAGGAGAAGAAGAATGTCTTCTTCTTCTACCGGCTGTTGGGTTATTTGTCGGTTGAGGGTAACGAGTGGGAAAGAGAGAGAAGAAGAGATTATGTGGCAGAATTTCCAAAGGCGGTGAACGTAAACGGTCTTAGCGTGGAGCCGCTGTTTCCCCGTCCCCGTCCGTTTGAGGAAGATTGACGATCCGTCATTTCCCCCTTCACTTTGAACTCTTTTCCAACATTCACGCACATGATACAGCTTGAACACACTTCTCTCTCTCTCTCTCTCTCTTTTTCTACTCTTTTCTTCTCCTCTCCTTCTCATATCACGAAACACTCTCATATCCAAACTTTAAACACGACGTATAAACTCTTCTCTTCCAACCGACATCACGACAAACAACCATCTCGACTCCATCATCACATTACGACATAAAAATACAGCTTCCAACCACTCTCGGTCCCCATTCATCGAAACCCCCCCCCCTCCTCCCGGACCGATATCATCAGACGCCTATTCCCTCGAAACATGCGCCGCCGGTAAACCGTCAGGTTTAAAGAAGAACGGAAAGAAGAGAAGAGAGGGAAAAGAAATCCACATAACCCCCCTCCCGACGGGATCGAGATGGCCCGTCGTCGCAGACCACCCCGCGCAGGAGCCCTCTCGGAACTCCAACCGGTCGAGATAGCATGCCAGATCGCCACTCTCCAGGCGTTATACTACGTCGCTGCCGTCGTGCTCTTCGTCCTGACCACCCTCCTGGCCGGCGCTAGCTTCGACCTCGGCATCGTCCTTGGCTGGGATAGGGTTCGCGGTGATACCACGCAGGGTTGGGTCATGTCGTTTGTCTGGATCCTCGACGGTGGAATCTGCATGTACGTTACCGCTCTCTCTCATCCCCCTCTTATCGCCCTTCTTTCTCTGTCCTCTATCTTTTTTTTCTTCTTTTTTTTGCTGCTGCCACTGGCCTCTCTCACTCTCTCACACACACATACATACGCGCTCTTCTTTTCATTGTCTTGACAGAAGAAGAAGCTGACAAGACACATCTGGTCTCTTTCAACCCGAAAAAAAAGGCCCATAGCTATAGTCCTCCTCATCGCTAGGAGTAAACTAGTCCCCGACTTCGCCTTGACGATCCACTTCCTCCACCTCCTCATCACGACCGCCTACACGCGCTCCTTACCCCGTCACTCGCTCTGGTGGCTCACCATGGCCGGCTCTTCGGCCCTCTGCGTCGTCCTCGGTATGTGGGCTTGTCGGTACCGGGAGCTCCAGCCCGTCTTCTTCGCTGGCGGTCGCATACTCGGCCACAACAATAACGCCAGCAGCAGCAACAACAACAACAACAACAACAACAACAGCGGCAGCAACAACGATAACAACGACAACGGCAGCGTCACCGCGCCGTCCAGAAATGCTCCCGTCGGTGCTGCAGGAGACGGTCATCGTCGCCTCGTAGATGAGGAGATGGGCTTGGGCGGATATGAAGAGTATGAGATGGATGGTATCAAGTCGGGTGCTTTAAGGGGATACAAGTAAACGGGCGTTTTTGTTTTTTTTTCTCTGGAATTGTTTTGAACCACCCCCCCCCCCCCCCCTTTTTTTTTTTCATGCTTCTTTCTCTGCATTGCTAGGAGTTTCTTTTCGTTAATTTCTTCTTCTTCTTTTCCCTTGCCTTGTTTGGTTCATGTAATATAGAGCTGCTACTATTGCAGTATCCTTGATAGCTTAGTCGAAACGGATAATGAATGACCTCTTCTTCTCCATTCTCTTTCTAGCATGGAGACACCGATACTCGGATACTTTGATTAAACAAGTCAGCATGGAGACGCTCCATGGTCCAAAAACAAGAAACACCCCGTCAACAGTCACGGCAGATATATATATATATATATCCACGTACATGCATGCAGAATGAAGAGGATACACAGGATACACAGGATTACAGACACACGCAACCACACGCAACCACCCACCTAAGCCCCCGCGACGACAGCCAGATTATCGTAAATCACCCTCTTGACCTCGTATAGTGTGCTCATCCTCCCTCCCACCGGCAGGCCCACGCTCTCGACCTCTATCCTCCCCTCGGCCGTCTTCTTGACCGCCACCGTACCGTCCACCACCAGCGTACCCTCTCCTCTGAACTCGGCCGTGTGCCGAGCGCTCTGCATGGCCCTCCTCAGATCTGCCAGTCTCAGGTCGCCGACGTGTAGGGGTCGAGATGCCGCCGACCTGGCTGCAGCCGCCGTCACGAGGTTATTCGTCGAGATCACGTCTAGCATCGGCATCGCACCCGCGACATTAGCCGTCTCGTCTGCTGCCTCCCTTGCTGCCGTGCCTTCCGTCTTCCGTCGCTTGCTGGGTGTCGACTGCTCGTCGTCATCGACGGATCCCACCGTGGTGGTGGTGGTCATCGTCGTCGTCGTCGTCGACGACTGCGACGCTGTTGCTGCCGCTCGAGCTTGAGTGAGCAGCTGTCCGCTTATGGTCACGATGCCCAGACCCTTTACGTTCTGCCACCTGAGCTCCTTGACCAGGCCGTCCGCCAGCCTGACCACCCACGAGTTCGTATCGACGCTGGCGTCCACCGACACGCCCATCTCAGGCACGAGGATCTCGACGGCACTGCCAGACTCGGCACCGCCACCGCCCCCGCCGAGGGCGACGCGGCAATCGGCGGCCAGGGCAGTCGTCTCCTCGCGGTTTCCTCCCACGAGGATGAGCTTGCGTGGTTGGATGAGCGGGATGAGCATGTTGAGACTGCGCTTGTCGTGCAGGCCTGAGAAGTCGGCAAAGGCGATGCGCAGGTTCACCGCGATGCTCTCCGGCGTGTACACCAGCTTGGATGGCTGCTGGGCGCTGACTTCCGGCACCTCGTTGTCCACCGCCGTATCCAGCTCGTCTGGGACGACACCCTCGCCGCCATCTTCCCCATGCTGCTGCTGCTGCTGCTGCTGCTGCTGCTGTGACGATGATGTACCACCTTCGCCAGCCTGCTGCTGCCAGGCAGAAGTGGCCGTCGCCTTGGCCACGTCACCCCACTTTCGCTTCTTGCCGAGCTTGTCGTCATCGTCTGCCGTCCCAGCCGGGGACACCCCGGACGGGACGCCGCCGGCCGTGTCGTCCTCCTTCTCTTCTGCTCGCAAGAAATCCTCTGGGCGGATCAGCTCCCCGTAGTCATCCGTCCTCTTCCTCCTGACGGCAAGGGGGAATGACCTCTCCCTACCCTTCTTGCCGCGCACCTCGAAGTCGTAGACATCCTTCTTCTTGATGAGGACATTGATCCCCAGGTCTTCGTCGCGCAGGACCACCTTCTTGCGGCCGGCCTGTCCCAGTGCGGCAGACACGTTGAGCGCTTTGCCCTGCTTCTCGCCGTCTTCGTCCTCTGACTCCGACTCCGACTCCGACGACGCGTCGTCGACGACGTCGCCCGAGGCTTCCAGCCCCGCAGCCCCGCCGGTCTGCTGCGTGGACTGCAGGTGCCGCTGCGTCGTGAGCCACTGCTCGTACACGGCCAGTTCGTCGCCCTCGAGGGCCTGACGCTTGGCCTCGTGCAGCTCGATGACACGTCCATCTCCTCCGACCTGCTGCGCATCCTGCTCCTGCTTGCTCTCGCTCCACCACTGCCAGAGCGTCCTGGCCACCGACGGCGGCGATCCCGCGCATCGGGCGACGCCCGGCCTGTCCGTCAGGATGACCAGGTTCCTCGGGTCGTGCGCCAGTCCCCTGAAGAGGTCTCTCGAGAAGCCCCAGTCCATGCTCGCGTCGCTGGCCAGGATCACGCGTCCTGCCCCCTCGACCGCGTCCTGGCCGAGGAGCTTGGCAATCTGCGCCCTGCGCTCCACGAGCCTCAGATACTTGAAGTCGAAGGGACCTCCGCCGCCGGCCTTGGCCTCCCCGGCCGCACCATTCACCTTGCGCTGACCCTCGGCAAAGGCCTCAAACTCCTGTACGATGCTGTCGTCCATCCACTCGAGCATGCTCCTCCCGTAGCGCATGGTGCTCGACATGTTGCGCCCGGCGAGATACAGCCTTGCCGATTTCAGGCTGACGCCGCTGCCGTCGCTGCCGCCGTCGTCGCTCCGCCACGCGTGCTCGAGGAGGTACGCCATCTCCAGGACGCGCGCGCTCGAGTCGACGGGGATGAGCACCGTCCCGCCGCGCGCGACGCAGGGCCGTATGAGGTCGAGGAGGTGCTCGTCGCGCTTGGCGCGCCCACCCGCGGGGGCGTTCCTGTCGCCGCCGCGACTGCTGCAGATGAGGGCCGTGGGTTTGCGCAGCGCCTCGATGACGTCTGCGCCGCCCCCGCCCGCGCCGCCCAGCCACGCGGCGCCCGCAAAGACATTCTCGCGCGCCTGGTTCCAGTCCACGGCGTAGACGATGGACTCCAGCCCGTGCTGCAGATGCCATATCGTACCGCCGAGGGTGTGGCCCGAGTTGTACGCCGTGATGGTCAGGCCGTTGAGCGGCGGGGAGAATGGTGACGGCAGAGGCTGATGCGGCTGCGAATATTTCAGGGGCTGGATGAGCGAAAAGTATCGGGCAATCTCGTCGGCCGTTGGAGCCTCTAGCAGGATCTGGCCTTGCCCCTGCTGCTGCTGCTGCTGCTGCTTATCGTCCGTTGCGGATCTCGAAGTTGTCTGGGTGTTGAGGAAGCCGTACGCCATCGTATCCGTGAGTGATTCGCGCGGTATCGTGGTGGCCGCCGCGGGGGCGGAAGAGTATAGATCCTGCAGGAGCGTCCGGCCCAGGTCGATGATGGGCCGGGTAGCGTAGACGGGCACGCGGGTAAAGAGGGGGAAGTTTTTGCAGCAGTGTGCGTAGGCGGCTAGATGCGACGCCTTGGCATGGGTGAGGAGGATGAGGGAGAGGGTAGGGATTTGCCTGTTGATGATATAGTGTCAGCTGTTTGCTCTTCTTTCTCATACTCCAACTCCTCCTCTTCCTTCCTTCTTTTTTTTGGGGGGGAGGGGAGGTAGGGTAGGGTATTTTCCGTCATCGCCTTCTCCGGCGACATTGTGTTGCAACTCACTTTTCCAGCTCCCGCAACTTGTTAACATCAAACGACTCATCCCATCCGACATCGACGAGAACCTTGACGCCGCCATCTAGCTCGAGTAGGGATTGTGATGCAGGTGACTCTGTCAGAGCTCCCTGCAGTGAACAAAAGGTGAACATTTTCTTCTTCTTTTCTTTTCTTTTCTTCTCTTGTCCTTTTCTTGTCCTTTTCTTGTCCTTCTTCTGTCGTCTCTCCCTCTCTCTCTCTCTCTCTCTCCCCTATATCCCGTAGCGTTTTTTGCGTCGGCCGAGACTTGGAAATGAGAAAGGACGTCGGGCGGTAACCTTATGTGTCCATGGTAAGTCGTCGGGGTTGTGTTTCTTATGTCGAGACGTCGGAGCTTGGTGTTTTGCCTCTCTTGACAAGAAGGAAGAGAGAGCGTCAGGGTCGCGTTTTGGTGTTCTGGTGACGGAAAAGGTACGAGAGTGTATGGAGTACGTACCTCCTTCACCTTTCAATGGAGGAGGGTGTAGGGTATTTCATTCTCCAGATACGGATTTTTGATCGTCGGACCATATCACGTCACGAGAGTCATTAATGCATCCCGGAGCTACGAGTATTATCTGGCTACGTTTTCTCCTCACGATGGATGCATTTACCAGCAGTTTTCATCTGCCGGTGCCTCGTCGCAATAGTTGGGTCGTTCATAGGTAGGACTTCTATAGTATTGAGAAGGAATTATTGTAGTGTTTCTTGAAATTCATTCATGCTGTTTTCGTGTCCAGCAAACGCCAGTCAACCTAGTAATGACCCCCTCCAATTTGCCCTTTTTTCAACAAGGGCTGTAACAAAACGCTGTCGCCCAAAGACCCAAAAAATAAAAAATAGATATAGCATCATGACATGTACAGAACTCCTCCATATCCCGTCTAGATAGATATATATATATACTGAAAAAAAAAGTAGCGATAAGAGAAGAGAAGAAAAAAGAGGCAAGAGGTTGCTCAGCAAAGTTTTCCTACAGGACAACCTGCTTGAAAGCGCTCCTGTCCAGCATGCGCAGTGCGCGGTGGTCCTCGCTCACGGCGGACGGATCGGCGCCGGAAGCAGAGCTGTCGCCTTCTGCGCTGCCGCAATCGTTGAGGAGGACCGACAGGCCGGACCTGGCGGGCTGCGGCTGAATCGGCGCCGTCGTCTTTTCAGAGTACGCAGTCTGGGGAGGCGTCGGAGTCCGGCTGCTGCTGGGAGGGGAGGCGCCGGCAGCCTGCGGGCGGCTGGCCACCGAGTTGAGGGTCGGTAGTGGGCCGTGGGGGTTCCTGGACAGGGCGGCGGCACTGAGGCGCGGGTCCGCCACCGACTCCCTCGGAGGGGCCAGGTCGCTGATGCGTGGCGGCGAGGGCATACGGTAAGCCTGCGAGGCCTGGTAGGGAGGGAAAGCCGTCGACTTTTGCGGGGGAGGGAGGGTGATGGAGGCGCGGGGCTCGTAGTGGTGGGCCGGGGCGTAGTGCGAGGGAGCGGCCGGAGGCTGAGGCATGAGCGGGTGGTGGTGAGACGGAGGCGGGGCGTGTCCGTGAGTCGCATAGGGCGGCGCCGTGGTGTAGTGGCTGTAGGGAGGCGTGACGGCCGGGGAGGGAGGCCAGGCGTGGGTCTGCTGGGTGCCGTAATGGGGCGCGTAGTGCTGGCCCGGGTATGGCTGGGGAGGCAGGCTGTAGTTCTGCATGGGTGCGCGGGTGAGGGCGGGCGTCTGGTTGACCTCGCCCATGCTGGACTCGGGGTACATGCCCTTGACGGGGACGACGCCGCGCAGGGAAGGGTCGTTTGTGGGCTGGGACAGGTCGGGCTGTCCCGGCTGGGGGCGCGAGTAGTAGGAGATGAGGTGGAGATGCTGGCCTGTCGACGTGGTGATGCTGAACGACTGCTTCATCAGGCCGTCGGCCTTGTAGCGGTAGCCCTCGGGCTCGCCGTCGTCGTGGTCCTCGTCGCTGCCGCGATTCGAGTCGGGCGTCTTGCCGGATCCCCTGCGGCCGGTGCCGAAGCCGCCGCCGCGCTTGCCCTCCATCTCGCGGTACGTCAGGAAGCTTCCCGACACCCGGCTGGCGCTCCACGACTTGCCGTCGGTCCACCTCCTCATGCCGGCCTCGCGCTCATCCCAGACGAAGACGGACCCCGAGCGGATGGACTGGCGCTCCTTCTCCGAGAGTCGGCGCTGCACGCGGGGCAGGATACCGAGGCGGCAAGCCTCGAACAGCTTGATGGCGTCGGCGGGCGTCCGCACGTAACCGTGATACGTCTCCATTGCGTGTGAGTTGCGGATTGATATGCCGTCGTGAGTGGCTGATCTGTTCTGGCCCAGTCGGGTGGATGAAAGGGGGGGTGTATCAGAGCTGATGGCAGCCCCCCTGTACAGATTTCTCGAGAAGAGAGAGAGAGAGAGGAGAGAGAGGAGAGATAGAAGTATGGCAGTGGACAAGCCTATATCTTCGACTCGGATGTGTATATCTTGCGTCGACTTTGGGGGTTCGGTTGTAAAGCAGCTGCTGAGGCGGATGGGCGTTGAAGAAGAGGCTGCCTCGATAATAGAGCTCGCACGTATCTATCTATATATGTAGATATAGATATGTGTGTACATATATGTCCTCTGTGTGCAAGTAGCCTCGGAGGGGGGGTGTGTGTGTCGTTAGCTTGATCGGGCGTGGTTAGGATAGGAGGAGGATGTGTTGTAGAGGATCTCAGAGAGGAACATGGGAGGAACGAGAAGGAGAAATGGAATAAGAAATAGGGGAAGAGGAATTCGAAGAAGAGGAAGGAGGGGAAATATGATGATCAGACGGGGTAAAATAAGTGTATTAAACAAGAGACGGTGGGCTGACAAAGGGCAGGTAACCATGGAGGTCCCATCCGTGGTGAATCGGCGGGACCAAGGGCCGGACAATGCAGAGGGTATGGATAAGTCGGCTCGGGCGAAGCCAAGGCTCTGCTTACTCCGTAGTGTTACTAGTAATAGTGTAGAAGAGCAACGTTCTAGGTGGACGGGTTGGGGGGGGGAGTGGGTATAGCTCTTTGTGGGTCGGCAGGGTTGGTAGATGGGGGGGGGGGGGGGTGTGGCTCATGACCACGAGGGATACGTGTTGTGGTGCATGTGTGGTGGTGCATGTGTGTGCGCTTGTATGGCGTATGTGTTTTTCATTGGTATTGGTTGTCGTGTATCAACGTCAGGGTGGCCGTTCAGAGCTGTCGCTTGTACGCTGCATTGTGCGGCGATTCAAAAGTGAGGATGATGAAGCCGATAACGATGGGTGATGATTGTGACGATGCCATGGGCCTGGAAGATCATGTGACAGGAATATATTGGAAGGAAAGAGAAGAAAAAAAAAGTTTGCTTCTGCTTCTACAAGAGGGAAGGAGCGAGGATAGCACGTCCCGGAAAAGAGCTGCCGCCTGCGCCTGCCGTGACAGTTGAAATGGCAGGAGCGTTTTGGGTATATGCCCATTTTTTTCTTCTTTTTTTTTTTCTCTTCTTTCTCTTTTTTTTTTTAGGGATACCGTTTCAGACGGTGATGGGTATATGCCGTACTATCCGTAGCCATAATCATGACCATATTTCCATATTCCCGTATTCCGTATGACGATTCGTGCTCCATTATCCCGTACCCGTGTCCATATTACTACTACTACTACTACTATAATTACTATTATTATTATTATTATTATTACTATTACAACTTACTTGGTATGAACATAGAAAATGGTCCATATCCGTACTCTTATTAATGCTCATAATATCGAGTCGCAGGTACGACGTATCCGTATCCGTACCTCGGCTGTCTTTACTCTGATTCGATAATCGAGGTCCTCTACCATCCAGACCAGCGCCCCCCCCCCCCCCCCCCCAAAACGACCCAGACTAGACAAGACCCTTTACCCTTCTTTTCTTTTTTTTTTTTTTTTAAAAAAAATACATTTATTATGATTATTATTGCCATCGTTGTTTTATTTGTATGCATGTATGTATGTATTTTATTTTTAACCCGTGAGCACCTTTATTTTCTTTCTCTTCTTCTCGAGTCTCCTCCCCTTCTGGTGCCGCGTTGCCGGATTCCTTGGTCTGTTATAACTTATGTGCAGGGTGTTATCCGTGGCGCAGCTACGAAACACGCAAGCCACCCATCGGCGAGAGCAACGAAAGCCTCAAATCCAATAGTTTCCATCATGAAACTACTCCGTAAAACGGTCATCTCTGTAGACACAGTAGACACAGTAAGTGCAATGACTAGACCAAAACTCTTCTTCTCATTGTGAGGCCGCCCATTCATTTTTTTTAATCTTATTTTCGTCTTCCAGTCGCGGTACCCCCCCCCCCCCCCCCCCCCCCCGGGGGAGGTTGCGGTGGTGCGACCTCTTACGCTAGACTAGATGATATATAATACAGTATAGGAGAGAGGAAGGCAGGGAGAATGGGAGTCGAGAAGAAGAGTCGAGAGAAGAAGGGAGTCTAGAGGCTTAAGCTTAATGCACGCAACTCGCTAAATAATACTCCGTATCGGCCCAGATCTTTGGCGCTGTTTCGCTGACCGTTGCTCTAGTACAAGTTGGGAAGTATTCCTGTATGGATTACGTACCGTTGCCGAGTACGGAGTGATTGATACCCTCAACTCTTTCTTGTCAGGATGAACGACGGATTAGAGAGATCTCGACTCTCTGCCCCCATCTCCATCCTCGGATTCATATGAAGCCTCTCTCTACTCTGTGTGTGTCTCGTCATCCATTGCCACGAATCTATGTTGTGTACCCACTGAACGGCTCGACAACAAGTAATCTACCATCGGTACGGGATATAGATTATTCATGGCTCTTTAATCATGTGCTCGCGTACAAGCTCATACGGTGTCGATGGCAAAATAGATGTGTCTATTATTAATACATACTCGTACATTCACTCATAGAAGATGTTACTCACTTGTCTGTCAATTTCTATACGAGTATACTATGCTCGTCACGTATGCATATGTTGGACTCGTCTAGAAACTACTGAATTGGGTCAGAGGTTGAGGTTGTCGTCGTCGTTGGTCTCTCTCCGAATGCCTAAATGTCCGTCCAGAACGCAGCAGAGATGAGAGGATGGGAGAGAGAAAGAAAGAAGAAAAAAAGAAAGAAAAATGTCAATAACGAGGATGAACGAGGACCATCAGGTCGTGATTTCCTCTTCTTCCTACATGCTTGGCCTCCGTCAATGAACCGGCCCACCACTTCCGAGTCAGAAGAACACCCCTCCCTTCGACTAGACTCGCCCCCCCCCCCCCTTTTCCTTCTGTGCCGGACAGCCGAAGCGATCCTACAAAACTTCCAAACGGAGAAGCACCACTACGCAGAAGAGTCGTCATCGTCTGATTACGGCATATGATTCGCACGTCGCAATACCGAGTCACCACACACACACACACACACACACACACACCCGGGCGCGCGCGGCCAGGTGGGAGAGGAAACTGGTCGGCACCGTCAAAGCCGATATTAGACTCGGTGCCCCGGAGATGGAGATGGCAGAGATGATAGATGCGACATTGATGTGATGAGCCGCCCATGGCCGACCTGGCGTTTCCGTGAAACCTATATAGACGTTCCCAGCGTCGACCTGTTACTCCTCATCGGTTTGCCAGTTTGAGTTGCGGTAACTATATATATATATATATATATGTATATATACATATACATATATAAAAAGGAAAAGGAAAAGACTGCCTGGCTGGGGCAGGAAATAAGCATAATACTAAGTAATAAGGGTCGGACATAGGACATATAAAATTTTTTGAAGGAAAAAAAGAGACGGCTTTGCCACTTGACTTTTGATATTTGTATTATACGAGTGTAGTAGTCATCATCTCTATGCAGATTACACGGAGCATCACCATGTACAGATAGTTTCGACTTTCCAAAGGGCTTGTTACAGTTGCCGTGATATATTACTCATGTTGTGCATATTTCGCACCATCATGATCGATATGATTTATGGTCTGATGGAGAGAGGGTTTCCCCCTCTTTCCTCTTTTTATTTTTTTTTATTTAATAATTTTTTTTTCAATTTTTTTTTCCCAAGCACCTGTGTAACCTGTACTTGCGGGAAGGAACCAACACCTAGGAATCTGCCGTGGGGATGTCTGAGTCGCAAATGTTCCTGCCGATATGGACATCACCCACCCAGTCAGTACTCGGTAGAATAAGAATGCTGAGTACTCGCAGTATGCGTAAAAGAAGAGTGCCGTCCAGCCGAGCAGTGGGCTTGGGGATCATCCGGACGTGGGTCTCTCGGTCGGCAGAATCGGCACCTGCGACACACAAGACGAGACTGCAACGAGGCAGGTCCAGTCACGCCGAGACGGGGACCGGCAGAAGGGGAGGGGGGAGGGATTAAGGTAGGTAACAATCTACTGGCTAAACATGTCGCTGTTACGAACACGACGAGCAACGATAGCAGATGGCAGAGCAGCAGTATTAAGATAATAATACTGCGTAGTAGTGGTGGCAGCACAGTCTGATGTAACCCGTCCGTACCGTCATGAGATGCGGAGCACATATATCAACATCATCGTCACCGTATTGATACTGATACTCCCTCCCCCTTGGAGAACCCTTTTGCAGGCCACTCGTAATATACCCTACTGGGACTAGTCGTCGGTGGCATCGTGGCAGGGTGATTTGCGCAGCACCACGACGTGCCCACCGCGTAATCTGTGCACGGAGGCATGCACATGGATAGAGCCTTTTATTCCCACCTATCTGAGGCCTCCGGCCCCGTCTTTCCCCGGAAACAACGATGACGACGACGCAGAGCAACATGGCTGGGGGGTTCGACTACGAGTACTCTTACGTAGCTGCTCGAGCAGCTGTTCAGCATCACCACTACCTACCGGGTACCCGTACAGGAGTCGTACTACCTGTAGCCAGGGGGGTTTCGAATGAACTCGTCGGCAAGCTTGTTCCGCGCTTAAATCGGCACACGAGGTCCCTGTACGAGTATGGGAGTATTATCACTCTGCAGACGGTGTTTTCTTTCTTTCTTTTCTTCTTCTTGTGCTGGGGTCATAGGAGAGAGGTGATAATCATTGCGTCTCAGACTGGTGGTTGCTACTGTTTCTTCTTCTTCTTTCTTCTTCTTCTTCTTCTCATTCCAAGGTCTACATACATACATGATGAATACTACCTCTCTCCTACGGCCCCAACACAACACACTAATGAATAAAATAAAACAAGACGCTTGATAATACTCGTTGACATCTATTACTCAGATAATAATACTCTGCAATACATCGTAGTACGTAATCATAGTTAACCGTGGAACAAGGTTGTTGTATTGTGGGTAGCACTAGACAGTTGAAACTACAGACTATATCAAGCTGGGAATAAGGATAAGGATAAACAAAAAGTCAACATCCCAACAAGCCACATAACTCTGGAAGTATGCTGACCCGGGAAAAAAAAAAAGAAGGAAAAAAAAGAGGCGATTGGTAAGGGGGAAGGCAGCACAAGGTAGAGAGAATGTGTGGGTGGGCTGGTTACTCCTAAGCTTTGTGGATGATATAAAAGTGTGGATCGATAATTATTGGTTGATAACCAGTCATATGATGCGCTACGGATATGACGGCTGAAGCAGGTTGGGGGGGGGGGAGGGAGGCCTGGAACCTTTTTTTTTTTTCTTTCCCTTTTCTCTTCCGGCGCTCTACTCTTGCGTTTTCCTTTTCGATTAAGCATGAATTTAAGAGTTTGTCAGCCCATCTTAGCTTAGACGCTAAGACCGTATTAGAGGGGTGGGGGGGGGCGTGTGCATTCGGAAACTCCGTAAGAGTAAGTGTTGGAAACGTCATGAGATCCATCTTGTGGGCACCACTCCCGGCTCACGGGTGCCGAGCGGAGACACACTTTTTTCTTCTTCTTTCTTTTTCTTCTTCTTCTTCTTTCTGAAGTATTCTGACCTCTGGTGTCGATCGTTCAGGCAAAAGAGGGGGGAGAGGGGGGGTGGGGTTTCATGTGCCATGTCCTGGCCGCTGTTAACAAGAAAGTCCAGAGTCAAAGGTTGAGAAGGTTGAGAAGGTAGAGAGAGAGAGAGAGAGAGAGGGTTGGAGCCGATAGGTTCTCGGAGCAGCTTGGCTGAACCGACAAGAGGAGAATGACAACTTGGGACAGACACTGAGAGATAGACGGAACCCAAGAAAGAAGGAAGGGAGGGGGGGAGGGAAGGAGGAAGAAGACTAATAGTGTCTCATGCATGTGCAGGGATGTCAACACCATCAGAGTGCCGTCCGAACCGGCTTGGCATCCAGGGGATAAAGGATTGGTCGTATTCCCGTACCTGTGTACTTGGATTGGCAAAAGCCAAGACTAGGGTCCAGGGCAAGTACGAGTTACTCTGACGAGAGACAAGACAAGAAAATTAGGTAATTAGGGGAGGGATATGTGTGTGCTTTCTTTTTTTCTTTTTTTCTTCTTTTTTCCTCTTCATCTTTTTTTTATTATTTGGGGTTTTTTCTTGTTTTGTTTTCGGGATTGTCATGAAGCTTATGCTTAAGTCTTTTTTTTTTTCTTCTCTTCCCTCCCTCTCTCCCTCCCCCCTCCCCCCCCTTCTCTCTCTCTCTCTCTCGGTTGTCAGTTCTCTTTGGCTCCCATCCAACCATTCACATTCCCCATTATCCGTTGTCATAGGTGATCAGGAGACAACTCTAACGAGTCATCTCCCCTCCTGCACAATGTCATCACAAGACCAGGTCCCTAAGAGGCCCTTTTCATCTATCTATGACGACGATTCAACCCGGGGAACACCGGACTGGGAATCAGCGGGCGCAAAGTTAAGCGAGGACCAAAAAGAGTCTAAGGGGAGGGGAGGGGAGGGGGGGTAACCATGCTCCGTAATTCGCACAAGAGATAATAAAAAAAAGCCCTGTCTCGGGAATACAAGGTATCGCTACTTGTACCCGCAAAAAAAGTATAAAATTTTCTAAAAATTATAAACACACACACACACACACACAAGGCAAAAAAAAAGTATGCCTGATGCTTATACCCTATTCTAATCTAGACCAACCACACAGCTTAAGCATACACACACAAGGGTAACGTGTACGATGAGGCGTAACGAATGCGCTTACTCTATTCTATCTCGGTCATTGAGTGAAATGGACCAGTGGGAGAGAAAGGAAAAATCATCCGTTCGAGTAGATGCAGAATGGTACATCACACGGGAGTCGTGAGTATTATAGATGTATATATATATATATATATTTATTTATTTATTTATATATGTGTATATATCTGCATATGTATATCTGCATATATATACATGTATCGGTAAGTATACATATATCGGTAAATATATATCTGTACTCTGTATGAATATTACTCGGTACTCTGTCATGAGAAGAAGAATACGTCTCGCGACTCCACATGCCCTGCCAAAAAGGCATCGCCACATGGATAAATCGGCACGGTATCTGTTTTACAATTACGAGTCCCGCCGCCTCTTGTCTGTACCTCTGTACTCCTCATCTCAGACTGCTATTATTAATACTGGTACTGAGTACGGGGAGTACATACACTGCAACGTACGTACGGGGAATGATACGCGACGCAACTTGACCAAAGCTATTATTGAATAGTATCATTTACTTGGCAATAATATTCTCAGCATGCTTCCCACGTCCCCCCCCCCCTTCCCCCCGAGTACGTACCATGCCAAGACTTGAAGAATGCCGAGCTTCCTTGAGCATCCCCACAGTCTGTACATGGTTCTCTTGCTTAAGCTTATTTCACGAGCTGCTCGCGGGTTTTTTTCCCTTTGGTCGCGGGCGTTGCGGTAACTCCGTCTTCTTACCATCCCTCGCCTCGATCAGCACGGCTGACTACATGATACATGATGATGCATCGCAGTCAGCATCCCAGTACGTGGTCATACAGAAGAGCATACACCGGAAGGAGGAGACCAGCTCTCTCCATCAGCTCCAGCTCCGTCAACTCGCCTCCGTACGCTTCACTACATCGCACTCAGCTTCCTTAAACCAGACCCCCCTTCTCCTCTTCCCAAACCCACCCATTACACACTCACTACTCACTCCTTCCGAGTGACAGAACCGCGCTGCGTCATGTCATCCGGCAAAATCGGAACGATCGGCATCTTCGACCCGTTTCGAGTTCCAACCCACGCCCCCCTCCTCCCTCTTTCTGTCTTTGCCCTCTCTTCCTTTCTTTCCTTGCCCTCTCTCTCTCTCTCTCTCTCTCTTCTTTCTTCTGCCTTATTGCCGTGCCGTATGCCGATTGTCATCGCTTGGCTTTTTGGCCTTTGATGACTCTCAGAACCCCCTTTCTCCACTCGATCTAGCGAACCTACGTCCTTGTGGGGTGGATGCTTTCCCCCTGTCCTGTTGCGGCGTAACGGCTTCCGGTATTACCTACCCTATTCATCGTACCCGAGTATAGATAAGTGTCATGTATACCGATGCCATGTTTACTGTGTCGTCACCTAACCTCGTCGCATCCACGCGCATCTCTCCACGCTGGAAAGAGTGTGTTATGTTTCCAATGTATTCGGTACATGTTGCATGTACATTGCCCACCACATACCCTATACATGTACTCACATACCCTATACCCACATATATATCATAAAAGTTCATGTATGCCTTCCACTGCTCTTCTCAATCTTCAACCGTTCGACCTTGGCATCATTCCGAGTCACGTCGCTTCGTTATACGACCCCGTCCAAGGGTTCTGTTGGCACGACCGCGTGACGACGTCATATCCCTTCCCCCCCTACCCCTCCGGATGATGTCAGAAGTCCATGACTCGGGACGGACACGATGCGACACCGCCGAAGAGTGTTGCGTCCTGCGTGTGTCGCCGTGCGTCGCCGACAAGCTGCTCGGATATGGGAGATATCTGCGGCCTTGGGGGGGTGAAGCTATATACCCAGAATAGCTGTGGCATCCGAGAAGACGATGGCTTGTGCTGCTTGCTAACTACATGGTACGCTGGGTACTTCAGGCCTTGCATTCCACTTCTGAACTCTTCTTCTCAGACATATATCCGTCATCGGCGTCACGGCGAGGCCTAAGCTTTGCATATCGGACGATAGTCCAGGCGGACGGGGCCTCCCGGAAGATCAAGTCGATGTCCTCGAGGCTCATACCCATGGTCTGCGTCGTGATAGAGTCAGCTAGTGAATTTTTTTTTTTTATAAAAAAAACTTCATTGTGATGCGGGGAAGCCTGGAGATGGTTATCCCTACCTCGGGGTAAAAGAAGTAGACTGAAAAGGGAATGCAGAAGGCGACGACGGCGTACACGATGTAGTACTTGTATCCGATGCTATCGATGGCAACGGGCGTAACCATGATGACGACAAAGTTCCTAGAACATCATACCGGTCAGCACGATAAGAGAGCTGAAGGGGGGTTGGGGGTGGATGAGGAGAAGGGAAAGAGAACTGTCGAGCTTACCAGAGCCAGTGGTTGGCGGTCGAGATACTCGACATGGCCACCCTCAGCCTCAGGGGCGCAACCTCGGTGCAGTACAGGAAGTTGGCACCGAGGAAGCCGATGGGGATGAAGAAGTTGTAGAGGAAGACGAAGAGGACGCTGACGATCTGGGCGGCATAGTCGCTCTTGGGGAAGGACGTGGCCACGGCCAGGCCGATCATGCACGAGGCCATGCCGGCTCCGCTGACGATGAGGGCCTTGCGGCGGCCGAAGCGGTCGATGGTGAAGAAGGCGACGAAGCAGGACAGGAACTTCCACGTGAGGCAGCCGCCGGAGAGGATGCGGGAATCCTGGGCGCCGAGGCCCAGGCCCTGCTCGAAGATGACGGAAGAGTAGACCGAGATGAGGTTGCTGCCGGCCATCTGCTGGAAGAACTGCAGGAGGAGGCAGATGGCGAACCGGAACCGGAGGCGGTCCTCGCCGGACCTGAGGAGGGCCAGGAGCGAGGCCTTTCCCGGGTCCGACTCCTCGAGCGACTGCTCCATGGCGGCGATCTCGACCGAGACCTCGGCCGAGTCGACGTCCCTGTCCCTGAGGGCGGCCAGGGTCCTGCGGGCCTCGCCGGCGCGGTTGCTGCTCATCAGCCAACGCGGCGACTCCGGCATGGAGAAGATGCTGGCGGCCAGGAGCAGGGAGAAGACGACGGGGATGGCCAGGGCGGGCCGCCAGGTGACGGGCCCGTCGTCGAACTGGTAGAAGCCGAGGTTGATCCACGACTCGAGCACGTAGCCGAGCGAGATGAAGAGGCCGATGACGACGACATTCTTGCCCCGGCTCGACGCGTCGGAGCACTCGCTGCGCCAGGTCGGCACCGTACCGCTCAGCATGCCCACGCCGGCCCCCAGCGTCATGCGGCCGACGATGAGCTGCGCGAGCGAGAAGGACGAGGCCTGCAGGACCTCGCCGATGCCCGTCAGGACCGCACCCGCCAGTATCACCGGGCGCCGTCCGAACTTGTCGGCCGTGTAGGAGCACGACAGGCAGGCCGGCAGCGCGCCGAGCGTGAAGACGGCATTGACCAGCCCGGACACGGTCGAGTTGTTCTCCTTCTGCGCACCCGTCGTGTTGTCCGCGTCGATCCTAGGGAACGTGGCCGTCCAGTCGGACAGGTGCAGTATGGATCCGAGGTTGGCCTGGTTGTAGCCAAACAGGACGTAGGCTGGCAGCATGATGAGCAGGGCCTGGGCGAGGGCCAACCTCTGACCACGGAGGCCGAGAAACGAGGCTTTGCTGTCGTCGGCCATTGGTCAGGTCGAATAAGAGAGAGCCTGATATCTGTAGGAGATAGAAAGGGTGTAGGGGAAAAGGGGGGGGAGGGAGGGAAGACGGCAAGACGCAAGACAGAGAGAGAGAGGGGAGAGAGGGGAGAGATGGAGAGATGGTTGCCAGCCTCAAAGAGGTCAATTGAGAATGTATATATATATATATATATATATATAGAGTTCCAAGGGCGAATTCTGTTCGTGTCTAAGCACCCGAGGAGGGAGGCTGGGGTTTAGAGCACGGCTGAACAGCGTGTAATGGTTCGATGTTGTCTACATTGCCAAAGGAAATACAAGAATACAGCCTCTGGCTAGATATATGCACCAAACTCAACAATTGCACGCCATTTGGAAAATTTCCCATCAGTCATCTGACCCCTCACTTCGAATCTGGGGATCCGTGGAGTCTCCATGGAAGAAACCTGGGGCTCGACTGGAAGGCAGGGCACGTACCTACGAGTTCATCCGTGCGAGCACAGGCAGTCTGAAGCAGAAACTGATGCCGAAGATGGTGCCGGGCCTGGTGCCGACGATCCGGGTCTCAGAGCATGACAAGACAGCGGTGTGGCATGGGATTGGCTCCGGTCTAGATGTGCACCAAGTCCGGACTCAGGAGAGCTGGCTACCGGTATCCACCAGGGGGGTTTTGTCACATAACTTCGGGCATAACTCGTGTGTGTGTCTTGTTCGTGCTAGTCAAACCCTATCGTTGATGCCTTCGACATATGAATATATATATATATATATATATATATATATATGTATGTATGTATATGTATATGTACAGGCATGTTGGGTTGATCAACGGCTCCGTCATCAGTAGTATCGATCTTATCTACATGGTGACGGTGTTCGAGCCCTCGAGTCGACTGGTCTCTCTAGAAACTATCTGGAAAGGAGAAAATGAGGCAAGAGACTGATCGACTCTCGTACGCCCCAACCCCGACCAATTCGGCGATTCTTGACTCCGGCTCTGGAGAGAGCAGTAATAATACACTGGCATTGATACGTGTGGGCTGTAGTCGGGATCCTCCCCCCCACAACTGCTAACTGACTAGTAGGATCATCACGTATTAGTATTACTACCAAGTTATTAATGCAGACGTGTACGAGTGCGAAGGCAGATACAGACGCTGCATGTATTGGTGCCAGCAAGTGTCGTATCGTCTCCAGCCCAGTCCTCGGATGCGTGCCGGCCAGAGAGCTCCAGTCTCCACAACATGCTGCAGTCATTCACGAGTGATACCAAAGACCTGGACTTTGCGCGGTTTTTCTGTCTTGAGATCCACAGCGATCCTCCCTCGTGTCATTCGTCTGCTGAGCATGATTGGAAAAGGCGGTTCCACCTTGTACGGAAGACGGAGTATTACTGATGTCGGGTGCATACGAGTTCGGAGGTTGCTCACAGAGGGATGCTGCGAGTTCGCCCCAGCCTTGACGAGCGTCCCGACTACTGCTCAGCCGTCTTGCCGAGTTGCCGCTCAAGCTGGGATTCCTCTCAGAGACCCGGTCCGGAAACTACGGATATTACACTGTACATCGTGTATACCCACCCTACCCCCCTACCGTATCGGGCACGTCGTCATGCTCGACTCGAGCTCGGATCCATCTACACGTCGCAGCCGCGGAAACACTGGCCCCTCGAAGCCGAAGCCAGGGTAGCAACGTATGACGTTGGGCCGGCGTTGTTGTCAGTCGGACGTTTCTATCGGGAGACGGGGTCCATTGTCAAAAGAGTACATATAGTACGGACCGATAAGTAGTATAGTCATGTTCTCGCTGGTCTGGGCCAGTGATGGCGGGCGAAAAAGGGAAGAAGAACCCCCCCGCTGCTGTATGTTCGTTACATCTCCATGTTCGACTTCCATCCTGTCCTCCGTGCCCGGTATGCGATATAGTCCTCATTCATACCTCGAACTCCCACATACGACCATAGCCAGTAGAGAATACGGGGTCCCGTCCGCTCCCCCAGAGTCAAGCTACTGAGCGGTGGATTAGTAGTTGGGTCGGTGACGACCAGCGAATACCCGCTGTTGTATGTTTTTTTTTCTTGGTTTATATATATACATATATACACATAAATATACATAACATATATTGTTGGGGCATAAAGGTGGCACAAGAAGCTGAAGGATTTTAGGGTGATGATGATAACTATCTGAACTGAGATGTGTACCAAAAGGGGGTTGGTGTCAGACGGAGCGGCGGAATAATATCGGCAAAAAGGCTCGTCTGAATTACCGGACCGGGAGAGGAATGATCTGGTAGGATTGATCATAGAATAATAGCAAATCTATCGCACTGATCCATGTAAGAATCGAGGTTATAGTCTTGTTAATTCTGATGACGTTCATGATATCTATGTATAGGGGTAATTGTGACTGTAGAAGTGGCCCTTTATCGTCAGGGTTACTGCCGATCGGGCCGGAACAACCTGTTCCGGACGATAACTCAGCTGTCTGTTCCAACAGTGGAATGGCCTGAGGACATCAACATATATGTATATACATTCTATCCCTATCATCTATGCGACCTACATACACAGTATAGTCTTCATCGACACCTTGACCTCCCACATGCGACCATGGCCGGTGGAAAGTAAGGGGGTCCCGCCAGACATGATATCGGAAGCTTCATCGGAGGCCCTGCTACATTACGGATCTGACTCATGCCCCCCCTGTTTTTCGAAGGAGCAACGAGACGACCTTTCCCAATACACTGCGGCTCTCTACTGTAGGATAGCTTGCACTCTTGATGAAGTCCTCTTGCTGGCGAGCTGGACGTCGGTGGCATCACCTTTGCCTGCTGCGCTGCATCGAATCAGACAGGGCGTATCTCGTCTGGTTGGGACGTAGTTACCCCTCTATGCATATAAGAGATGGTCCGTCATGGATCTCGACCTAATGCAGCAAAGCCAACTATCGAAGCCTCATCTCACCTGAACATGCGCATGTATGCAGTCTTGAACAGACTGGCTCTCCCCCCAAACCCTAATCACGAAGGCCGCCGGAGCTTACTGCCATCTGAAGTGTGCGTCTGGCCAGATGTCCACAACCTCATTTCTACCGAATCAGGGCTCTCTCATACATCGGCACTGCAGTTATCCGTCACAGCTGATAGCCGATCCAATAGCGGTTCGCTCATGGCTGTTTGCCTCGTCACCTGTAAACTGTAAAGAGCTCTCAGGATCCAAGCCAAGACACCGAATTGCATAAGAAGCGGTACGTAGACTCCACGCATGCCGGGTGCCTGTTCGCTCTTCCTTCCTCTCTGTAACGAGTCCAAGTCCAGACCTTCTAACAGGACGACGCGTGTCAGATGATACATCGAGGCCGACATCATCATCTGCGACATGAATCCCTTCGCCCCCTTCGACGCGGAGAGTTACGCTCTGCAGCTGCAGATTGACGAGATCGAGGCTCAGCGTGCGAACCAAAAGGGCAAATGGACAGCGGACAGGATCCCGGATTACGTTTTCGCATTCGATGCATTCGAGGTCGAGCTCCGGAGGGCTACCTCCATCACTCGGGACCACAAGCTCGCCCACAGCATCGCCAGAGCCGTCGACGCCGACGCCGCAGCCATCGAGGAGCTTGTGAGGCAGGAGAGGCAGGCCGGCCACGACCACGATATTGCCCTCCAACTGAACCGGAACGATGCTCCTCCAGCCCGAGAGACCGAGGCTGTATCCGAGGATACCTCTCGTCCGGCATCCGATCCCGTCGACTGGAGCTTGGTCTGGAAAGCTTCCGGGGCAGCCACGCTCAGCACGCAGACGCCCAGCACCACGGCCGGTCCGTCAGCCGACTACGCGCTCCGCCAGGAGGCCGTACACGACCACCTGCGGGAGCTAAAGGTCGAGTGCAGCGTCTGCTCGGACATGGTACAGCCCCATGCCGGCGTGCGGCTGGAATGTGACGACCTGTACTGCCGGCCATGTCTGAAGGCCTTCCTGATGCGCGTGGCAGCGGACGAGACGCTGTACCCGCCTAAGTGCCACCGGAAGCCCATCGACGCGTACGTCATCGAGGCGGAGCTGTCTTCGGAGGAGCTGGCCGCCTACAGGACCGCCGAGATGGAGTTCACCAGCACCGACAGGCTGTACTGCGCCGACCCGACGTGCGCCAGGTTCATACCGATGGCCGAGCGCGGCAGGGACCGCGCTTCGTGTCACGTATGCCGCACGGAGACGTGCACGCACTGCAAGGAGGCGGCCCACCATGGGGCATGCGCGGCGGATGAAGAGAGGAACAGCCTCAAGAAGTTTGCCGCACAGGTAGGCTGGCAGTCCTGCTTCGGCTGCGGCGAGATGGTCTCGCGGGACGAAGGTTGTGACCACATGACGTACGTGCGGCCGTGGCGAAGGAGAGGAAGAACGGAAGAGCATCGAGATACCGAGAGAAGGCAGGACAGAAGCTGACCGGACATTGACGACAGATGCCGCTGCCGCGCCGAGTTCTGCTACCAGTGCGGCACGCAGTGGAAGCGTTGCTCGTGCAGCGACTGGGCACCCGACATGCTGGACCAGAGAGCCCGCCAGGTAGTGGACAGGGAGGCGCAGGAACCCATGGTGCCCGCTATGCGTCGCCAGCGCGTGGAGCGGATGGCGCGCGAGCTGCAGGCTAATCACGAATGTGAACACCTCGGCAGGTTCATGAGACTCGATTACAGACGCCGCGGCTATGGCTGTGAGATGTGTGGCGCGAGGCACTACAAGTACATCCTATCCTGCAGGCATTGCCACATGTTGGCGTGCGAGGACTGCCGACGCTACAGAATCTAGCCTTGCCAGGACAAGATAGGCTTGAGTAGACGGGCGTGAATCAAGGTGACGACAGCATACCCTTTTTTTTTCTTACGCTGGCCACGGTGGGTCTGTTGCTGGATCTGAATTCTTACACGCGCTTTCAGGGATAAGGGTGTATAGGTGAGTGACCCAAACCGATGTGACTCACCTTCACGATGCTGGCGCGCGTCTCGTGTCACGCAAAAAGAGGCATGTCGGTCTCTCTTTTTTTCTATGATGTAGTCTTGTGGTATGCCGGTCGATGTGTGTTTGTGTTGTATTGGTCTCGGTTCTTGTCTATGCTAGAAAGGACGGACCTCTGACATTATCATAGTCGAGTCCCGCCTACCCAAGTTATAGAGGAAAACACGGTAAAAGTACAGATGATGATGGAAAAGGCCTGATTTCGAGCCCCTTTTCTACCATTACATCAGTGAAGAATTATCTGAACAAAACCTCCTTCCTGATCTACAGATTACAGATTAGAGATCAGAGCCTTAGACGAGCGTTTTACCGACGTTATTCCGCCGCTGAGTCTGACATCGCATGTCATCACGTGGAGATTTGCGGCGGGGTCCATTTTCGGTTGTTTTATTATCCGACAAGACCCTGCGAATCAAATTTGAACGCGCCAATTTGGGAAACCTACATCGCATGTTCAGTGCCTCTTTTGTCTAGGCTACGAGCAGCATCCGTTGCAGCATCTCGGGACTGATCGGTCTGATGAAGCACGTAGAGCCGATGTTGTCCACGGCTTCGATTCGGTCTAGCAGTCTAATGTCAAATCTAGAAGATGGTGATGGGGAAAAGAGTTGGACCTTTGGATGGCACAGTACCGATTGATATACCGTACCGATCCATCGGCCGAACAAGATCCGAGCGCATTGCTTCCGCAAAGGTCGGCTCGGTTCGATTCGGTTGCAGGTCTAGGGCTACAAAAGGTATGCCATATGCCGTAATGCTCTATCTAGCTGTACAGGAAAAAAAAACATGATATACAACGTTACAATTTCATCTCCCACCTCCATACCAGCCTCGTCGTTGAATGACGTCGTCGTCACCCATCTTCACGTACCCGTACGCACGAGCCTCATCCGGTCCATCCCCAGGCCCTCCGTACGCTAGCAGTGAATGTGGCCGTACAGTCGCGGAAATGCCACGATGTCACGGATGCTCTTGACACCGGTCAGGTAGCTCAGAAGACGGTCAAAGCCGATGCCAAAGCCCCCGTGCGGCGGGCTTCCCCATCGCCTCAGGTCGACGTACCAGTCTAGGGCAGCGTGCGATCCGCTCTTCGGTCCCAGGACGGCATCCATGTTTGCCGTGAGGGCGTCGAGCCTGTGCTCGCGCATGGACCCCCCCGCCAACTCGCCCAGATCGGGCACGATGAGGTCGAAGCAGTCAAAGACGCTGCCCTGGGACGGGTTCTCGGCCGCCTGGCGCATGTAGAACGCCTTGATGGCCCGCGGGTAGTGCGTCACGAAGACGGGCATGTGGGCGTTGCCGGACGAGTCGGAGCCGACCGTCTCGGCGAGGTACTTCTCGTGCTCGCTCTGCAAGGGCTTGCCCCACGTAGGCGCAAAGCCGAAGAGGTCTGCCTTTTCCTGAAGCATGTCAATGGCCTCGGTGTATGTGATGCGCGGCCATCGCTCCGGCGTGAGCAGTCCGTTCCACCGCTTCTCCAGCCTCCCGCGGTCGTCCAGATCCTCCACGGCCCGCCGCTCGGCAGGGTCCCGAGGGTGCAGCCTGAAGCTGTCGAGCTCCTTCCACGCACTCCGCTCGCTCAGCCCCCCGGCGACGGACTTGAGCATCTGCTGGATAAAGTCCATGACCTCGTCCATGTCCTCTACGAAGCCCATTTCCGCCTCGAGCATATAGAATTCGCTCAGATGGCGCGACGTGTCGCTGCGCTCGGCACGGAACGTGGGTGACAGCGTCCAGACGTTGCCGATGGCCTGGGCAAAGGCTTCCAGGTGGAGCTGCGATGACACGGTGAGATACTGCTCCGTCTCGGAAAACGGGTCCTTGGACGTGCCGCCCTCGACTCGGAAGGTCTCGCCCGCACCCTCGCAGTCCGACGACGTGATGATGGGTGGGTGCGTCTGCTGGAACTTGGACTCTGCAAAAAATTGGTTCAGGACCGAGAGCGTGTCGGAGCGCAGCCGCAGCATGGTCGAGTTGAGCGGCGTGCGCATCCGGAGATGGGGGATACTGCGCAGGCTCTCTGGAGTCGCATACTTTTTCTGTATGGGGTACGTCTGATGCCAGACGGTCAGGTCCAGTCCACATCAAGGCTTTGGCATGTATGCAGGTCAGCTTGAGAGCTTACAGAGGCAGTAGACGGGCCCAAGATCTCAGCCTCGTCGACTTGGAGTTCGGCGGGCTTTGTCGACGCAGCCGGTGGCGGACTGCGAGCAGCATCCGAGGTCTGCTCGGTGCTCCGTTGTGGCTCCCGGCATTTCCATCTACCCTTTAAGCGGACCGCAGCTCCAAACTGCATACTACGGAAGCAGCCAAGTCAGCCCCTGGCTTCAATCGCAGGCTGAGCAGGCTCTCAGCCAGACTGTCTGACGACTCACTCTTTTGCCAGGTCCTTTCTGATGACTGCCTGCATAGGCACGCTCGTGGAGCCATCAGTCACGTCGACGAACCGCACAGCAGAGCTCTTTCGAATGTTCCTGACCCATCCATCCACCTGCACCTGCAGGCCTGCGTCGTCACCGTCCTGCGGTCTCAGGGATACCAGATCCGACACAGTTGCGACAGCTGGGCCGCCCTGGGCGGCGCGGACAGCGTAATACCGCCTCGGGAGGGACAACGATGCCAGCAGCCGGTATCGTGACATTGCCGAAGCTCGCAACGGCATCAGAGCCGATGCGGCTCGATGCGGCATGGCACTGTACTGAGAGCGCGTCCCTCGAGATGTTTGTCAGATGGCACGTATCACCAGGGAAACCAGGAGGGTATCCGGGGGAGGGGGCGGCCGGTGTCAACGTCGCAGAATGAGAATGAACGGAGAGATTGGATAGATTGATGAATGGATGGATGCGACAAACAAGTGTGATGCTCAAACGCGGCTCATGAGATGTGTTTCTTGTCGTAACGGACAAAACGTCCTGGATGTCGGATTAATTACACATATCTGTCTGCTGCGGTGTCTTGGACGGGAAAATCATTACGCCGTGATTTACAGCTGCAGACAGCGCCTGTATCCGTACCGGTAACTGTATTACACGAACATGGCAGGCGCGCCCGCAGAGGCGGTTCCTTCCCGTAATATTGTAAACACCGATGGATGCAGAAAATGGAAGGCGTCAATCCCATAGCTCTTGCCTGCTTGTACAATAGCTTTCCCCCATCACCATCATGAGCCTCACCTTTCCATCTCCCCTGACTTCTCCTCTCCTTCCTTCCCCTCTTCTTCTCTCCCCCATGCTCGTACATATGCTTGTACACATGTACTTTCACCACATGTGTGCCTGTCGCTCACCCTTTGTCCTCCCTTTTTCCTCTCCTGCTACAGCCTACCCCAGCCTGCAAAATCTTTTAGCGTGCAGCCATGTCTCGGTTTCGGTGAGACATTGATACGTACCGAGATATGCACGAGCTCTCCCTCTCTCACATGCAGCCAACGGAAATGCGACGCTGTCAGGGGTCGTGACGCTAATCGGCGTTGGCTCTTACTTGTGCATACACCGATGTATGGACATACAGGCTCATTCTTCACTTTTAACGGACCAGACGACCCATGTCGGCAAATTTTGACTTTTGACTATTCCTGCAGTCGCCCTGTTTTCGAGCAAATGTCCCTCCCTGCAACGGCAGTGGTAGTTCCGGAGGGGCGCTGGCTTTTCCATCTCTCTAAGCTCTAGCCTCTCGAGTGCTTGCTCACTGCCCGACCAACTGGCAACCTGTGCGTCGATGCGACGGCCACCAAGCGCTGCTATTTGCCCCCGTCGAGTGGGTGGGGGGTCCTTACCAAGGGTGGGGGGGAGGATACAGTCAAAAAAGCGTGGGAGACGTTGCCCTGGGAGTCCCTCCGCGAGGTAATATTACGTTGCGGAGGAAAGATATTACTGAAGTAAAGATGCCGTCATTGTCTTCGAAGACCTGTTTGTGCCGCCTGACCCGCCATACCTCCTCCCGACTGTCACTTTGACAGCATGAGCATGGCTTGTGCCGCTCTGCCTCTCTGATGTCTCTTCGAATCAAGGCGCCTTGACCTGTCTCAAATCGGCTGTGACTACGAATAGCCTACAACATACAACGATCCCAGCGTCACATGGCAACGGCTTCGTCCGTGTATGCGCAATTCCAGCACACCACCAACCTCCACTATATACGGAGTACATTTATTCGTATTGTCCGCCCACCAGCCCTTCTCATTTTCTTTTTTCTTCCTTTTTTTTTGGCCCTCTTTCGTTGCTTTTTCCTTGACCTTGCTCTCCCGACCCACGCTGCCGCCTGTTTTCTTCCCTTCCACGCGGGAAGCGACGGTTAGCCATCAATGCCGTCGCCACTCCCTTTGCGAGACACGCTTTGTCTGTGGGCCGTACATGTTGTCCCGGCCGGAGGACCTGAGAGAGGAGAGAAACGACCCTCTCACTCCCCCCCCCCCCCCACTCCCCGCCTCCTTTCAAGCCATGACGGTAGAAAGAAACAGACACGACAGCTATGAGAGAGGTACTCTCGCACTCGTAGTTTACAAGGCATGGTACGAAGTACTGACAGAGGGTACCTGTTGAACTCGGGCCGTTGGCCGTTGACTGTTGGCCGTCTACTCGTAGACGGCACCACATCACTACACCACCATCCCACCGGAGTCTTGCTCCGCCAATAGGTCGTCGCACAATACAACCGGCGGCTACCTACGGATCCTCCACGGTACACATCTCACAGGAATGGGCTCTATTCGGTGCATGTGTACGTGTGGGCACAGGATCTGCTCGGTTACCCCTTCCGTGACAAGCGACGCGTGCCGCCTCTGGGTGCCGCCTATTCGCATGCATCATACAAAAGGGCGCCGACGGTGGTGAGCTGCTTTCTATTTACGGACAATAGCAGACAATGGCATACGTGGAACCCTGGGCCACTAAGCGCGGGACGTGTGTCTCTCGATGCAACGTTTTGCGTGGATTAGGTTGATAGCTGCTGCAATTGTGTTCAGACCCTCACACTCGCTCTCTCTCACCCTCGATGGACGCGGCCCAACAAGATTTCCGACCGACCAGCCCCGCCCGGTATGGGTGTGCTCACTTGTGGATGCTCACTGCTGAATACCAGATACTTGATGCTGGAAGCCAGGTTCTCGCTGCTGACTGCTCGCTGCTCGCTGCTCGCTGAGCACTGTTTCCCTGATCATTGATTACACGTCATGTCACTTGAGCGTCTTGAGCGTCTTGAGCGCCTTGACCCCTGGTCGAGCAGGTATGTATGTATGTACGGAGTATCGTGTGCTGTGATCCACTGTCACAAGGATGGGGATGCCTCGAGGCGTTCGTGCAAGATCTCGCAGCGTGTAGCATGTCTGCCGCGCTTACGCCTGTGTGTCTAGGCGTAACTATTCGTAGCCTAGGCATAGCTCGACCCCCAAGCCCCGTCAGTTCGGATGCGGCCCTCAAGCTCACACGACCCTTCCACTCTCCCCCCCCCACCATTTCTTTTTTTTTGTCTTGGGAGGGCGTGGGAGACTGAGACAGCAGGACCCCGGGCATTAAAGCGCACATGAAGCAGTGTGCCTCGGGATCGTGCCAGACCTATTTGCCCCGGTTACCCTTGACTTCTCTGTCTCTCTCTCCCTCTCTCTCTCTCTCTCTCTCTGTGTGTGTGTGTATGGTGTATGTGCGTGTGCGTGTGTCTATGTGTCTGTATTTGTCTTTATGTGAAGATGTTTCAAACCCGTTGTGATCCACATTGTGGGTTCAGTTGAGTCGCAAGATCGACCTCGGAGACAACTCTATCTCTCTCTCTCAGAGTCTCTCTCTCCGAGTCTCTCTATCTGAGCCTCCCTATCCGAGTCTCTCTCTTTCTCTCTCTCCTTCTCATCTCCCAGACTTGGCTCCCTCTCGATCCAAGTCCGAGACCACCCAATATGTCTCGGCCTGCTGCTGATGAAGGGTTACCGCTGTGTCGAAACGTGGCTGACCCTCTCGCGTGTTTCCCACTCTGCCATATAGTGATGATCGTCTCTATTGGTGTATATATTGCTCCTCAGCTGCGCACCCAACTGACAAGTCATCCTCGTCTTTGTGCCGTCAACATTGTATACCATCAAGTACATTGCTCCATCGATACATACGACTCTCCTTTGCTTCTTCTCTCTTACTTTCCACTCTTCACACACACACACGCACACACGCACACAAGCACACGCGTGTACATGCAACTTTCAAAAGCCCCCCCATCGTTCTTATACATTTCCATATATACAACTACGGGCCAACCCATCGCCACAATATAGTAGAGGAGAGTCATCAGTCTACAGCTGTCCTCCCCCCTGCCCCCCCCCCCCCCCCATCATACCCAAGGGTTGTCACCTCGTCTGTCCCTGCTTCCCCCTCAGTATGCCTTCAGGACCCAAACAAGGCCGGGTGAGGCCATCTGAGNTCTCACTCCCCCCCCCCCCCCCCCCCCCCCCCCCTTTCCCTCTCCTTCCCCCATCATACCCAAGGGTTGTCACCTCGTCTGTCCCTGCTTCCCCCTCAGTATGCCTTCAGGACCCAAACAAGGCCGGGTGAGGCCATCTGAGGTAGCAGCGGACACGAAGAGGAACTTTATCCCTCTGATCAACAACAACTTCTCCCGCGTGTTCCCACCATACTCAATCATGTATCCTCGTCCAACGCGCGACCTGCAGATACCACGTCAGACTCTGAGCACGCGGCCGCCCGTCTTCGTGCTGGAAGGCGGAGATCCGGTAGACAGGGCGATACACTACAGCGTGACGGAGACGCAGAGCAGCCAGGCCCGGGGCGAGGCTCGGGTGCGCGTGCCCTTCATATCCGCGGCCAACGAGCGACGGCCGGGGGGCGACTGGGAGACGGGATCTTCGGGTTACGAAGAGAAGCTGTGCCGGCGGAGCAACCTGTGGGCGACGCTGAACACGCCCTGGCCTGGCACGGGGCCGTCGAGCGGCGGCGGCGGCGGCGGCGGCGGCGGCGGCAGCGGCAGCGGCAGCAATTACCCGATCCCGCCGCAGGGGGGGATCCTGTCCAACTCGGTGGTGGTGTACCGGGGCCCTCATGACGGCTACGAGAGGCTGGACGGGTGGTACGACCTGCCCGTGGTGTCGGTGCCGCCGACGCGGTGGCCGAAGCTCCGCGACAACGGGACGAGGTACTCGTTCGCCCAGGAGCGCGACATGATGCGTGAGAAGATGCGCGCCGCCCTGGGCATATGCCTGTACAACAACTATCCGCGCGTGGTGATTGGGGATTTCGGCCTGGGCAACAGCTACCGCAACCCGCCGCGCGAGGTGGCCGAGATGTGGCGCGACCTGTTCCTCTTTGACCCGGACATCCGCGGCCAGTTCCACTACGTCGTCTTCGTCTTCGACGACGCTCACCGGAGCACATCCCACCTCATACGGGACGAGATGTACAAGAAGGAGAGCAAACGTGGGGGGGGCCGTGCTTCCGTCGCCTCAGCAGGAGCAGCAGCAGCAGCCAGGATCCCTCATCATCATCATCCAACCGAGGACTGTCATGGCATCACACGAGAACACGGGGGTCTACCTACCGATCTGGCCATCTTTGAAGAGATTTTCGATCCTAGAGAAGTGCAGAGGGTGTTGAGTCAGCCTGATCCACGGTATGGGTTGGCCATGATAACATCTTGATTCGTGAAAGGCTGTTGACAGGGGAAGAATGTGCTCAAGAGACAAGGGTATGTGTGTGTGTGTGTATGTGTTAGAGAAAACTTTTTACTATTATTACTACTTTTACTACTTATTGCTAGTACGAGAATTGTTCAATCCAGGCGTTTTTCTTTTCATGTTCTTTCATTTCTTTTGATTTTCAATTGTCTACTGAATCTATTCAAAGTATAGATATCTCCATCTATGTACACGACATACACATCTATATTTGCTTCTGTCTCTTCCCCTTGTATCATGATGAAACCACGAGTACTATTATTACTACTTGTTCCTTACTACTGAGTAATATATAAGTGGTCACCGTCGCCTAAAACTCCGAGCAACGGTCCGTTGCTGTGGGAGGGGAAGGGAAAGAAGAAAAAGAAAACAACGCTGAGACAAGCCATGTGCCATGTGATATATCATGGTGTAGTATCACAGATAGATGTCAAGGTCGAGGTCCAGACAGGCATGCATGCAGGCAAGTTTACAAGAGGAAAAATATACATTTTACTTCTCCTTTACTCTTTTCAATGAATCATCTGTAAAGAATGTGAATCATCAGAACAGACGGGACAGAGACATGATGAGACGCCGTGTAGGAACGTGGGTGGGATGACAAGACATCAAATATATACCAGTCCGGTTTTATACTACAAGTGCGTGTCTTTTGGGGGGGGGGGGGGGGGGGGGAGAAAACATCATTCCTTCATAACTCAATTCTGGTAATGATCTTTCTTTCTTTCTTCTTGTGCATCATGCAAACCCATCTTGAATTGTTATAAACTCCTTTTTTTTTCGCCTTCGCTTTTTTTTTTTTCATTCTTTTACTTCCTACCAGAGTATGACCTACCAGTATGACGGTCTCAACCCTGTTAGTCCACCCAACGCAGACGACGCCATATCTGCTTCCGATTCCTTTTTCCGACGACCGCTCAACTGTTGTGTTTCTGTCAGTCATTGTCATTTTCGAGCGTTGAGAGAGGGGGTTCAACAAGGGTGGAGATTAAGTAGATACCTCTAGTTGGACATTCTTGTGAACGTGGACAAGCCAGTCAACGTAGCTCTGAGCCTCATTATTCCTGTCCTCGAATAGTAGCCTGGCGAACTCGAGCTCAGCCCCGTCCAGCCCTTGCCTGGCGAGCTGGATGGTGAGACCCTTTGATCCGCGCATGCTGCGCAGGAACTCGAGTATGTTCCTGACCTGGGCGTTGAGGTGGGTCTCGAGGACCGGCAGGGACGACGTGTACGGGTCGAGGCTCTTGAGCGTCGTCTTCTCGGCGCCGAAGAGGTCGGCGATCAGGTTGGGCGACGTCTGGGCGTGGAGCCACAGGAGGCACTGCTGGCCGTTGTCGACCAGGTACACGCCCCCCGGCTCGACGCGCGAGTACGACAGCCGGACGGCCGGCGGCATCTTGAGGTGGCCCGTCTCCGGGTCCGCGAAGCCCTCCTCGGGCTGGAGGTTGTGCAGGGCCACCATGCGCGGGTAGAGGTACACGCTCAGTTCGGCCGGGCCCATGGACCGGACGAGGCGCATCTCGTAGACGCGGCGGTCCGACGTCTCGATGCCGGCCTTCAGGGCCCGCGACTTGATCAGTCCGAGGACGTACATGCTCAGCTCCTTCAGCCGCTCCGGCATCACGAGCTGGCTGGGCGCGTGCTGCACGGGCGCGTGCTTGCGGTAGGCCGTCAGTATGTCGATCGTGCGCTCCGTCAGCCAGTTGCGCGTGTCGCGCAGGTTGGCCGATGTCGTGCCGAACTTGGTGCACGCCTCCTTGGCCAGCATGGACAGCACCGCGTCCTGGTCGACAAACTTCATGCAGTCGCGGATTCCCTGCTCGCGCGTGCCCGAGTCCTTGGATGTGTCCGACACGCTGGCGATGACGTTGGTGCACCGCACACGCCGCTGGCCCGACGCCGCCGTGTACAGCAGCGCCGACTGGAAGTGCGCGTCCAGCTGCGCGTCCAGCTTGCCGTCGTACGCAAACGTCACCCCTAGCGCCTTGTCCGCGTCCACCACGCCCAGCTCCAGGTCCGCGCCGAACGTGTGCTGCACAAAGTGCCCGTGGTACGCAGAGATCTGCAGCCCGTTGGAGCACCGCACCTTCATCAGCGCCTGGTACCCCGTCTCGCGCGTCACGGCGTGCGACAGCTCCTCCGACAGCTTGAGCCCGTCCCGCGCCGCGATGAAGTTGGGGTAGTAGTACGTCTCGCCGCCCGTCGTGCTCGACACGTGGCCCACCGTCGCAATGTCCAGGTACCCGCCGTTGGGTGACGCGAAGAAGAAGTCGACGCCGACGCCCGCCGCCACCATCTTCTCTGCCACCTTGCGCCACCCCGGGTGCTCCGTCGTGTACAGCTTCTTGTCCGTCTCGCCGCCCGGATGCGACCCATCGTCCCTCATGAAGAGCGCTCCGGGGCCCACCGTGGGCAATGCCGACGACGCGCAGATGGCTTTGCCGCCCGTCTTCTCCAGCGCCGCCAGCGTCGCGTTGAGCGTCGCCAGCAGCGCGGGCTCGGGGTTCTTGACTGTCGAGAACATGTTGGGCAGGCGGTTCAGCAGCGACGAGATGACGTCCTTGCACTCGTACGGGTCGACAAACAGGCCCTCTCCCAGAGGGACAAAGGGGTCTTCGATGTCGGGCATGATCATCATCTGTGCCGAGTCTAGAGAGGGCTGTGAAGATATGAGTCAGTCGCGGTGCCTCTCGAGAAAGACCAAGACCGCCTCTCCTCCTTCGTGATCTTCTCCTCTTTCCTGATTCCGGCTTCACTCACATTGATGTTGTAGAAGTGGATTTCCTTATCATAGCTGAGGAAGCCAACCTTGGCCCCCTGGGGTATCCTCCTGACGGGCTCGGCTCCGTCATCGCCATCCGTCTCGCCGCCGTACAGGGCATTCAGGATACCGTCGCAGAAGGCCTCGAGAAAGCCTTTGTTGTACGCCTCCTGGGTGACGTCAATGACAAACAGCCACCTCATGGGAACGGGGTCCCTGGTCCAGTACTCCTTGGGGACGATGAACTCGACGGTGCCGCGATGCAGCTCCGGGCGCTGGTCCCTGTCGACGCGGACGCCCTGGGGGTTGGTGGCGCAGAAGTACTCGGGTGGCGTCTCGTTGGGATGCGTGCACAGGTTGCATACGTACTTAGTTCCGCCGGACCGGAACATCATGAAGGGGTTGATGTAAGCGCGGCACCTGCGGCACCGGGGCGGGCCGACGTCGCCAAAGTCGAGGATGGGGATCTCGGCCTCGCCCGGTTGCAGGGGGGCCAGGGGCTGCAGGACGAGGCCGAGCGGTATGCCCGTGGCCTGCAGTCCTTCGCTGGTGGAAGGTATGTTGTTGGCCGTGAGGCGGGCAAACTTGGGCGACGCGTTGCCCTGGTCGAATGCGACAAAGGACAGCGACGCCGGCGGCGGCACGTGCTTCTCGAACGTGGGGTACACGTTCCTGAGGAAGAAGGGCTGCACGCCGTCGCGCGACAGCGGCACGCTGGGCAGGTCGTCAGGCGACACCTTGGCCGGCCCTCCGGCGCCTCCCGCCGCGGCCATGTTGGCGCCAGCGTCTGCCATCCCGGGGACGCCGCCACCGACGGCGGGCGGGAAGAAGCCCGGGGACATGGACTGCTGCTGCTGGAACTGCTGCTGCTGAGCGACGGCCGCGGGTGACGGCACAAAGCCGTATCCGGCCTGGGGGGAGAATGCCTGGGGCGGCATGCCGCCAGTGGCAGGGCTGTCGAGGAACTGGGACTGCGGCATCCCGGGCGGGGGCATTCCGTTGAACGGCTGCGACGACCCCGCAGCTTCGATGGTGTGGTAGGCGTGCCTGTCCTTTTTGCGTCGGGCCGTGCCACCGCCCTGAGGATGAGAGGCATAGCTGTCCGGCGTTCCAGCTCCCCGCGGAGGCTGCTGATACTGCTGCTGGCCTTCGTGTCCCCTGATGTCCATGCTTCCCATCTGTGCTGCCAGGGCATCATCCTGACCTGTGCCAGGCTGGAGGCCGTGATACTGCGTGTGCTGATCCATTGACGGTAGCTATATCGAGGGGGAGTGGGGGGGGGAGGCGAAGACAAGGACGAGGAAACTGCCGGGGATGTATGTTTTTTTTCTTCGGTTTCTTCGGTCTGTCGGTCGGTAACGATGTCAAATCCGGAACGAACGCCCCAACACACACTCGATCGTGTTCAGGATCACGGGCTATTAGGAGGCCCTTGACGGTCTGCTGGTGAAGCTCCCTCTTCCCGTCTTCGTACTGGACAACGTGGAAGAGTGAAGGTGTCGAAAGTGTTACTCATACTGTAATTTGGCACTGTGTGTCTTCTCTTGCCTTGGCGTCATATGTAATCCCGATTTGATGACTAAGTAAGTTTGGATTTGGCAGGTTCTGATACAGCTGCGACGGTGATAGCTGCGCATGCCGCATTTGCTTACCTACACACTAGTAATAGTACCATACGACAGTGATTCTATATGAGTATAAATTTATGGCTTACAATGTTGTGTAACGATAGTTTTACATTTTAGGATTCTAGATGAATGCTAATTCGGTGAGATATTCTTTGTATTATAAAGCTTAACAGCTTAGGAACACTAACAATTATGTTTGTCGTAACACTCGTAGTATTATCATTGGGTAGTAGTAATTTTATATCACATACGACGTATATATGTACTTGAAGTTAAACTGCACCATCATTATACAACCAAACACGCCAAATAGGACAAACCAATCTCTTTTCATCATTCTCATAATACATCTTTTCTTCTGGCCGTGAACAATGAACAGAGTGCGTGACCTATTTGCACTTCACAGAATGCTATAATAGAGACTTAGTACACCTTCCCAGGCTACGATTTCAAAATCAACTCGTACCTCAGGGTAAGTTGATGGCGGATGGTGGATACCAACGCCAGCCTCATCTTGCACTTAACTTGCCTCAACGACGCGTGACTCGAATATTGAAACAATATCGTCACATCGCGTATCTTATTTGCAGTGTCTTTGGTCATTCCCACCAATGGTCAAGATATATTGTATACGCCCTGGAATCCATAAGAGATTCTGATGGTTGTGAAACTTGGTTACATCTGCATACTACAGGGCGCACTCTTGGCATTTGCTTCCTCGTGAGAAAAAGTCAAGAGGACCTGCATGGATCTGGACCTGCAGTACGAGATCAACCGCGGCAATTCCGGGACGGAGACGCGTCTTTTTCTCCGCCAAGGTCCAAGGATTAAGAATGTCAGGTTTTGGCCCACGTTGTGTACGAGTAGACGCGTTTGTGATTGAGGCTGGATCATCTCGTACTAGCCTCGAGGTACTGCCCCAGTACCCCCGTACGCATTGGGAACACACACACAAAACATCAGCCCTCCCTGCTTGCTGTAATTTGGATGCACACACAACGCACATGCGACTGTGGATTTGATGACTTTTACATCTCAGCCGCGTCTTCATCTCTCGCGGACTGGAGAGAGGAAGAAGAAAAAGCGTGCATGGTCGATCAAACACTCGCGCCGACGTGGATGCGACGGCCAGCGCATCACGACAAAAACCAACAGGACAGGCCAGACTGGACGTTTGAGGGAAAGCAACAGTAATTGTAAAGTCGACATTGTCCAAGTATCCAGAAAAAGAGACAGCTCATTCTCACAGCCCATGCTCATGAATTCTATGAACCTGATGTGTTGTGACGTGGCGGCGCAGATTGGCTATGCAGGCGTCGTGGATGGCTTCGAATTCGTTGTTGGAGAGGGGCGGCAGTCGGTGTCTACCATAGAGCCAAGAAACATTATATCATCAGGCGCAAAGACGATACAAGATACACAATCGGCAGAAAAGGGGTTCAAAATAACATCACGGGATGGCGCAGTCATCAATGCACCAGCTGGACATGTTGAGAAATTACGGCACGGGCATGGTGGGCGGCAATGGCGATACGTGAGAGAGAGGGGAAGAGAAGAAGAGGAGGGATCATGAAGGGGTGCTATCGGTCTGTAATTACGAGTACAGAGCATAAAAGGACGAGATCCATAAAATGACTCATTTGCTTGAGAGAAAAAAAAAAAGGGTTCGACTCAGGCTCCTTTCAGACAGACGAGAAACGAAGAGAGAGACAAGAGAGATAAAGAAGAGGGAGCGGAGGGGAACGGAAAACGGGGGGAGGGGGAGGGCGACGAGGAAAGGAGGGGGAGGGGACAGGAGTAATGGAGGAAGGAACGTCGTCCAAATCACACCAGGACGGCAAGTGCGACTAGACCAAGTACGTATAGCTCGTGCCTACCCTCTCTACCTCATAATTGCCTGTCTGGAAGGGTAGCGATTTCCTAGGTTGGGTGTATAGCTTGGGGAATGGACCAATGAAAAAAATGGACAGCTGTTGCATGTATTCCTTTTTTTAGGCGCAGGTCCAGGCGGTACGTACCTCGTGGTATTTACATTTTTGCTTGCATGTAATCTGTACGGAGTACATCGTCACAGTTCTGTACGGAGTTGTCTCTTAGGAAGTAATGATACTGCGAATACAGATTACATGTACTCGTACTAGTACTCGTAGTGCTCCCGACAGCACTATTGTTCCATTACAGATAATACCCCGTACTCGTAGTGATAATACTGAGCGCCATTGATCATGACCTACTCCGTGCTGCGATTATAGCACATACACGAAGCCAAGGTGTGGCTCGGCAGGAACAGAAGTCGACCAGTCCAGTTACACGCATCGTGGTCACACACCTTGACACCACATTCAGGCCCCTGCGCACTTTTCAGAACGATGCGAGTAGATATCGGGATGGAGGGGTCACAACGACAACAGTCCGTGGCAAGAGCGGAAATGGGAAAGAGCAGTGATGACAGGAGAAAGTGGTGATGATGAGAAAAAAGGCAGGAGTGTGGCAAGGCAAACAGCACGAGCGCACGTAGCCAAGGCAGGAGCATCACAGGGTAAGAGCAGTGACGGTAGAGAACAGGCAAGAATGAAACAGTCAGCCAAGTTTTAACCGTGAACCGTACTCCGCAGTACTCCGTAGACTAGACTGTAATACTATTATTACTCGTAGTACTCGTACTTCATCGCAGGGAATAACATCATCATCATATGTGGCGCAACCTTTTCAGGACAGTGCGTAGAACCATCATCCACCCAAGCCGTTTTTTCTTCTTCTCTCCTCTCTGTCTTTTTGGTTAGATATAATCTAATGCTCCTCGTCTTTTTTTTTCTCCGCCTCTTCCAGATTCCCACAATCTCCCACCTAAAGGCCAAAGCCAGAGAACAAAACTGGGACCCACCACTACGTGCACTGCTCCCGGCAAGCTGTGTGGGTCAGGGATCATTCTTGACTCTTTGCGACCGACGGACCGGGGTGTGGTCACGTTCCGCTCTTCTCCCACACACCAAAAGAGTCCAAGACCCAAAGAGCGTGTTAGTGCGGCAGGCCAGGCGCAAAAAGCAGAGCTACTGATTGCAGTCTCCCGCCCGCTTGCCCCCCGCCCGATATATAAACAAGCCCACGCCCCCCCTCCACGCGCATCGACGCCCGTTCCTGTCTCCGTTTTCTTGCTTCTTGATTTTCTTTCTCCATATCCTTCTCCCACACTTAACCCGACTTTCAAGAGCTTCTATTGTCGCCTCTTTCTTCTCTTCCTCGACATTCTCGTCTATCCGTCGCTTTGCATACACAACACGCAATCAACCAACCCAACCCACACACCCATCTACGCAATGGCTCCTCCGACCGCTCCCGCCAAGAAGGCCACGGCCTCGAAGCCCAAGACTCCCAGCTACCAGGTTTGTCCCCCCCCCCTCCCCCCTCCGCGTCACCTTTCGAGCACTCGACTCCGACTATTACTGTTTATTATTGAATAATGATACTAACCATGACAATACAGGACATGATCACTGACGCTATTGTCAACGTACGTTTTTCTTCTTCTCTCTCACTTCCATTGCTTCCGCTGCTGCCGATGCGCCATAGTGCACCCTCATGCTGCGCCTCAGCTCTTGTCGCGTCGCACTCTGCGGATAATTCGGGCGCGCACATACGCGTCAAGAAACATAACAACTACCCCACCACACTCGAGATCAGTCAACTGACCCCTTCAACAGCTCAAGGATCGCAATGGATCCAGCCGCCAGTCCCTCAAGAAGTACGTCAAGGCCAACAACGCCCTGAACGTCCAGACGGACAAGATGTTCGACTCCCTGTTCAACAAAGCGCTCAAGAATGGCGTGGACAAGGGTGTTTTCGAGCAGCCCAAGGGTCCCTCCGGTGGCACCAAGCTCGCCAAGAAGAAGGCTGCTGCCGAGAAGAAGCCCGCGCCTAAGAAGGAGGCCGCGCCCAAGAAGGAGCCTGCCCCCAAGAAGGAGTCCGCGCCCAAGAAGGCTGCCGCCCCTAAGAAAGCCGCCGCTCCGGCTGCTGCCAAGAAGGAGACTGCTACTGAGAAGAAGCCCGCTCCCAAGAAGGCCGCTGCCCCCAAGAAGGCTGCTGCCCCCAAGAAGGCCGCCGCTCCCGCTACCAAGGTGCGCACCATTTCTTGCCAGGAACTGCATATCGTGACCTTGAGCTACCCCCCACTGACATGAACAAACAGACTGGACGCGTGACCAAGCCCGCCGCTGCCAAGAAGGCCGCCCCCAAGAAGGCGACGCCGAAGAAGGCTGCTGCTGCTACTGCTAAGGCGTAAACCTTGCCCTGCATCGCATTGCAATGTGTTTGTCTTGTTCACGAACGAAAGCCTGTTTTCTTTAAATAATGACGGGAGAAGGCGTTTTAAGGGGAATTCTTGTGTATCTTTTTTTTTCTTCTATTTTTTTTTCTCTTCCATTGCAGGGTCAACTTGTTTCTTTCACAATTTCCGAATATTGTATTTTTTTTTTGTCAACCAAGGGACACAAATGGGGAAATGGGAGGTGGGGAATTATTGGGCTATATCGATTTTTTTTTTGAAAGCAAAGGGTTCACACATGACTGCCTTCTTGGGTCACATTTGTCTCGCGTTGAAATGGAAAGCGTATGCGTGCGCTGGCGTTATGTTTCTTTTTGTCTTTCCTTTTTGGACCTACTTCTCTCTTGTCGTGACGCGTCATATGAGAAAGGAGGGGACAGGACACTCATAAAAAATCCCACATACGCGTCATTCTTTTCATGTCTGAATATCACATGAGGGAGAGGGAGGGTGTTGAGATCTTGATTGCCGCTGGTGGGTGGCGGGTACTGCTGAAGTCTATCGATCATCTACTTTCTTTTGTTCTCCTTATTGACCTTTGCCTGTTTTTCTTAGGATCGAGCCGTGAAGAGGAGGGGAAAAAGGTTGAGCTTGTCACAAACTTCCAGGGACCACAAGGGTTGTATCACAATCATGTCGCGTCGAGTCTGGGGGGTTTTGTTTACATTGTGATGGAGAACTTGAGACGTCCGTTTCGAATTATGTAAGAAATCTTATATAATCAATATAACCTCGTACTCGTATCAGCGCAGTTGAGTGATGTCAGAGCTTCACCTAAATATTGCTGACTGTGATACTGGTAGGTCCCCGCTTTGGACTTGTACGGTGTTGCCGCTCGGGGTCGTGTCCTGTGGGAGGGACAGGTACAGATGGGGGGGACGGTATATCTGGCCATTGGACCCCGTGTTCTCGTCGTGGGACGGTCACGGGCTTTTATATGAGCCTTATGGGTCTTCCATACTACCACCAACGGCTCTTGGGGCCCTTGTCTTTGCCTGCTCTGTTCATATGCCATGCCACAATCATATTTCATATTTCGCAAGAGAACATGGTTCTTTGTCCCGTTCGCCATCGGGGTGTTTCTGTACGTACTTTCTCACACATTACCCCCCCTCTCTCTCTCTATCCCTCTCTCCGTCCCACCCTGACGCATGGCTAACTCCCCATGTATGGACGGTATGCCAACATTGGCATGAGTTAAAAAGAAAAGTTGGGGATCTGCGGACGGGTCCAAGAAGTTAGTGCTGGTAATACTGGAAAATAGACACGGAGGGATCCAGCTTTTACTAGGAGGAAACGAGACAGGAGGAATAGAATGCATTGATTGAGAACAATGTATAATATCTGATGATGGAAGACGGGCGTCTGCATCAAGGTGCCTCTCTTGAGTGATGACTAATACAGATGACATAATCACCTTCATCTTTCCAAGAGACCCTCGCGCTATCCTTACTCTGTAATATACGGAGTACAGATTACATATGTGTAATCATATTAATTACTCTGTCATCGTACTTTCCAAGATACAGCAAGTAATACTCGCTCTCTTACCCGCTCCCCCACACGAACGGATACCGGCGTTGATAGCGAGGTACTCTAAATCTACATATAGATCAACCGTTATATCATGTACTCTGTCATCCAACCTACTGCCCCGTGTCGCCCACCCGCACTTTCGATCAGAAGCCCACTTTGTAGCATGACAGCCTGACAGACAGCCAAAGATTTGGGGTATTGACGAGGGAGGGAAGATGCGTATAAAGCGGCCGGCCATGCTGATGATTGATTTGATACAATTGTAATATCTTTCTCATCGATTCCCGAACCCTTAACTTAGTTGTAGACCAAAGTTTCCTCTCAGGAGAAGAGAGGCCCAGGCTTTCAACCCCATCATCGTCTAATAAACCCCTCCAGTGTTGTGACGTCCGACGCCTCCGCCCCGCTGTCGCCAGCTTGCCCTCTTTTTTTTTTCTTCTTCTCTCTCTCTCCCTCTCTTGCGTCACGTATACATAAGCTCGCTCCTCTATTTCTCTACCACACACTCACATATACCGACCACCATCCTTCTCCACACCCCAAACGGCCATGGCTTCCTTCAACCCATTTAGGAAGAAGCCATCGTCAGTTCATCATGCTGGAACCGAGGACGCCGGAATCGGAAGACGTTTCCCCCCCATCGAACCTATAGATACGGCTCTAGCCCAGGCTGTCTCCCGACCACCACCACCACCACCACCACTCACCACGTTTCGAACTTCCACCACCACCACCACAACTACTACTACCACTCAGGACGACTACGTCGACAGCATCCCTGCAGAGAGCAGCGGCATCATCAACAGCGAGAGGAAGAAGAAGAGCAAGGTGGTGAAGAAGGTGCGCGTATTGTCGCCGCCTCCTCTCTCCCCCGACACCTCGGAGTGGCCGTATGACCAGCCGCCACCTTTGCTGGACGACCCTTTCAGCAATGGCTTCCCCAGCAATCCGACCGGCGCTTCCACCGCACTGGAACAGTATCAGCAGCAGTCACTGCAGCAGCAGAAGCAGCAGCAGCAGCAGGGACAATTCCCTCCTCCTGCGACTGCTTCTGCCACATCACCGCCCGCAAACCCATTCAGCAAGACGCTACGCGACCTTGAGAACGAGAGGCAACTCAGAGAGGACAAGCAGCTCAAGGAAGAGATGCGGAGCGAGGGAGCAGCCCTCAAGGCAGCCAACAGGGGATCCCTCAACGTCGCCTCCTTCAGTCGACTCCTCATGACGGGAAAAGCCGGGGGTGACAACGAGGTAGCTGCTGCGTCCACGGCGGCGGCAGAAGCGGCGGCAGCAGAGGTTCACGTACCCTCCCGAGCTGCGCACAGCAACGACGGAAACGATGATGGCAACCACAAGAATGACGATGACGGCCACATTTCCGACTCGAGTAGCACCGCCGCACCGCGGAGGAAAAAGGTGCCACCGCCACCACCACCGAGCTCACGACATGGCAGATCGATAAAGGCGACGGGAGACGGGGCGACGGGCGGAGAGACCCACGGCAGCGCCACCAGGAAACCAGCACCAGCACCGCCACCGCCGAGGGGAGGTCGCAGCGGTGCCCCGTCCAAAGCGCAGCGTGCTTCCTCCTCTCCCTCCCCGGCACCGGCGCCGCCGCCGAGACGGAGAGTCGTACACAGGACGTCGTCGTCACCGCCATCTACGCCCGGAGAAGGGGGTCGACACAGCACAGATTCAGCATCGCCCGAGACCCAACCGACAGGCAATGCATCGGATCTGTCACTGGCTACGACACCAACAAAGACCTCTGCTCCCAGACCACCACCTGCCCGCCGGGGACCGCTCAGCCCCACCACCGAGGGAGCTGGTCGTGCACCGCCGCCCCCACCGACGAGAAAGAGGGGAAGCAGCAAGGGGAGCGTGGACCTGCGTACGGCGGACACTGTTGCTGCTGCCGGTGGCTCTCCCGGCGAGTTCGGCCAGGTACAGGGCGGGTATAACATACTCGCTGATCTGGATGCTCTGCAGAGGGAGGTTGATGCCCTAAGGGGGAAGTTGGGGTAGTGCCTCTCCTTCCCTTTCCTTTTTTTCTTCTCTCGCCTGACAAATGCACTTCTCACTGTCTGCCTCTTATGTCTGTCGGGCAAATGCATTGCTTCTTCATTGTCTTGTCTGTCATTTACGTCATCATGAGCGTTGTTTTTATTTATTCATCCATTTATTCCTTCATGTATATGAGAGATGAGAGTCATCAGAGAGTATCAGATCAGAGTAGATATGACCATGTTAAGAAATAAGACAATCATTTCAACTTTTACTGCCAACATGAAGCAAAGAAGAACAGAAAACCCCACTGAACATCTCGACTAATATGAAAGTAAATACCGAGCCATCGGCCAAGACTCCGAAGCATCCCGAGACCGAAAGACGCCGAGAGGAAAGGCGTTACAGCCTACAGCCGATCTCGGTGGGCGGTCCGGTACCGAGACCCACGACCGCGAGGAAGGAGCCATTTTCATTGCTCTTGCCTCTTTTTTCCCTTTTCTGCCTTTTATTTCTTATTTCTAATAATTTTTTTTTATTAAAAAAATTCAATTTGATTTTTCTCATCTTTCTATCTTCATTTTATCATCTTCATCCTCTCCCTGCCTCTCTCTCTCTCTCCTTTATACTCACTTACTTATTCTCCTCTACACATTCTTTCTCCAACATCTCCTCTTCAACATTGCCATACCAATATTCCCGTCCCACATAACCATGACATAACAATGTCTTCCCCATCTGTCCGGTCCGCGGAGCAGAATCGGTCCATGGCCGGTGACGTCTTTATTGCTCTGAAGCTGGTATATCTTCCAATATGAAGAACTCCTCCCCTCCCCCCCCCCCAAAAAAAAAGGACGAATGGTGGAGATGAAATGAGAGAAGGGAAAACTGACATTCTCAGGCCCTCATATCTTCAGGCCCAAAACTACTCCGCAATTGGATCTTGGTCCCCGCCGGCCTCCTCCTCATGCTGCTCGCATGCTTCGGAGTAGACGCCCTCTTCCGTCTGATCGGGACGTCGTTCCCCCCGTCAGTGGCATGCCTCGTACTCTTGCTGGTCGCTCTCCTCCTGGCCGAGAGCGTCCTGGGCAACCATCGTGTCAAGAAGATTGTTGCCGTCATCGATGTTCCGGTTCGTCTTCACCTCCACGCAGTAGGGAAGACTTCATCCGAGAGCATGACGGTTGCTAACTGACCACAGGCCGGATGGTCCCTGCAATGGATGGGCATCTTCTTCACTCCTTCATTCATCCTCCTTCCTCTCAGCGACCCCGTCGGCGTTGCTGAAGTCTTTAAAATCATTGCCGTCTTTGGTAATACCCGCTCCCTGCCCCTGCATGCTCTCCGGTCCACCCGACCCCATCCTTCCTCTCGGAGCTAACACGGACCGCTCGCTCGTGATGTAGTCATCGGTTTCATCATCACCTTTGCCGCAGTGGCATACCTCGTCAGGGGACTGCAGCCTGTCCTCGGCTCATCCAAGCGCGCCCAGGTTCAGCGAGCAGAGGAGCTCGACCGCCAGGTACAGGAGCAGATCCCCCTGACCCAGGCCAACCCCGGCCATGGCACCCCGACCCCCGAAGCCAGCCCCCTCGGACCGTCGACGCCGGCCGAGATAACGCCGGCCGAGACGACGCCGGCCCCCTCCCGCCCACAGACACCACCGCAGCTGCGCATCCAGCACCGCCACCACAATAGTGGCGACCCGCCGCCCACGGCATCCCGGTCACTCGTGCCGCCCGCGTATCCGTCCCAGGACCCGGTGCCACCGTCCCGCCCGGAGCGCTGGGCCGTCCTGATAGCCTCGCACCTCGACACGGGAATCTTCGCCTTGATCCTGCTCGTGGCGGGCATCCCCGTCTTCTACGCCACGGGCTACGCCATGCCCCTCCACCTGGCCGTCAACGTGCTGTCGTACATGGCGGCCAGCACGGTGGTCCCGTCGTCGTGGCGGACGTACCTCCACCCGATCCTCACGTCGTCGCTCGCCACGGTCCTCGTCATCTGGGCCTTCTCGGCCACGGTGGGCGTCCCCATCGACTCGGCGCTGCAGCAGTACCGCACCGGTAACAAGTACATCCAGCTGTGGCGCGCCACGTCGAGCTCGACGGCCATGCCGGGCGCGGGCGACTTCATGGCCACCCTGCTGGACGCCAGCATCGTCTCCCTGGCCCTCCCGTGCTTCCAGCACCGCCGCGAGCTGCGCGCCCGCTTCGTCCTGCTCGCCATCCCCAGCGTCATCGTCTCCGTCACCTCCCTCCTCGTCTACCCTCCCCTGTGCGGCGGCCCCAAGGCCGGCCTGGGCATCCAGCCGCGTCTCAGCCTCGCCCTCGTGCCGCGCAGTCTGACCCTCGCCCTGGCCACCCCCGTGGCCGAGAACCTCGGCGCCGAAACCCACGCCACAGCCGCCATTGCCATCGTGAGCGGCATCGTAGGCGTCATCATCGGCCCCAGACTGCTGGCCCTCATCAGGATCCCCCAGGACGACTACGTCACCAGGGGCATAACCCTCGGTATCAACTCGAGTGCCATGGCCACGGCGTTCCTGCTCAAGACGGATCCCAGGGCCGCCGCGCTGTCGTGCCTTTCCATGGTGCTGTTTGGTACCATCACCGTCATCCTCACATCGATTCCCGCGATATCTACGTTTATAAGGGGCATGGTTGGGTTGTGACATGGGATCAGATGAGGGTATATGAAATGGACGCGTCTTGTTGAACATGGGTAATATAATATAGATAGCCAGACAATATACTACACACGCACATAGCATGGAAACATTGAATCTCTGCACACATGTTACAACGAGGTGGATACTAGAATGAAAAGGGGATATGTTACCACATGTACGTGAATCTTGTATATATATATCATTACCAGAACCCAGACAGGTGGTAGACCCTAGACAGATACTACAGCCTAGACGGATACCAGATATGACCATGACTACACACACACACACACACACACACACACACATACACACACATACATAAAAGACACATGAGAGAAAAAAGATCAATTGACAGTTACCAGACCTCCACCAGTAGACTATGACCCAAGTCAACCGGTTCATCGTCATCCAGTACATCTTCCTCCCTCCCAATAATTTTTTTTTAACAAGTTAAAATATTTTCCCTTTTTTTTTTTTTTCTTTTTCCATTGTTTGTTGTGGTTGTTTTTTCGTTGTGTATATATATATATATATATATATATATATCCCCTTCCACCCATCCATCCAGCATGCGCTGTTTCCCCCTCCCACCTCTTCTCGTCTTTTTCTTTTCTGTTTCAAGTTTCGTATTCGAAAGGTTGTACCATCCCCCCCCTCCCCGTGTGTTTTCGTATGTATTTGATAGGGGATGATGTCATGTTGTTGTAACTCTCTCGCGGGGGGTAGACCTTGCGCGAGAGGCAAAAATCTTCAATATGAACAATTCCCCTGACTGTTGCGCTTTATTGCCTTGTCTGGTTGGTGGAGTGGTGGGATATCAAGACGTGTCTTTCATACACCGTCCTCGTCGTCGTAGTGGTCGTTTATGCTCGTGCTGCTTCTCCGGGATGAAAGAGGAGAGAGAGTATGTCCCCCGGCCTACATGTGAAGCCGTGGCTCATGTGTAATAACCGTCCCCCTCTTCACCTCTTCCCTCTGTTTTCATCTCCCCCCCCGCTCCCCCCTTTTCCCTGTCCTGTCCTGTCCTGTCTTTTCCTTTCCTTGCCCGTACGCCGAATATCAAGGCAAACTCGATCCTTGGGACTTGTAGTCTTGTAATCCAGACCATCTTTCGTCGGATCTAGTCCAGTAGTCTAGACCATATCGAAGAGCCCCTCTCAGAAAATCCCCCTCAGAAACGAGATAAAAGAGAATTGTGGTAGATCGAGTCGAGGTATCAAGTATGCCGACAAAAAAAGAGAATAGATAAAAAAAGGTTCCAAGCTCTGCACCATAAAATAAAGAGAATCATATGAGCCCATATGAACAAGGCCATAAAGAGAGAGGAACAGAAAAAAAAAGGGTTGGGGAGAAGATGAAGAAAAGGAGAATAAACCGTAGAAGAAATGAAGAAAAAAAATGAACAGATAAAGAAATGAAACCCTGGGGGAGAAAAAAAAAGCAGAAAAAAAAACACCGTTTCGCCGTTTCCACTCCATTCGCTCCATAAGTTGCGAATACTGTTACACCCAACCCAAAAGGCAAAGATGGAAAAAAAAAGAGCAAAATCCGACAAACTCGAAACGCCCCTCTGCCGTAAAAAAAAGAAAAAAAGAAGGCGATGAAGCAAATGCTGTAGAGGGAAGGAAAAAAAAGGATGATGAGAGATCCATGATCCATCAATCGTTCGCGTTCAAAGACGCCTGTATCAATCATGGGATATTCAACGAATAATGGGACTTAACCTGACAGAATCAGACTATGCCTGAATATCCCGGGGCTGGCCACGACCACGGCCACCGCCTCCGCGGCCACGATAGTTGCGACCACGACCACGACCGCCACGGCCCTGGTTGCTGTATCCCTGCTGCTGAGAGTGGCCATTCTGACTTTGCTGCTGCTGCTGCTGCTGCTGCTGCTGGGGATGCTGCTGCTGGGGCTGTTGAGGAAGAGGAGCCGGCTGCTGGAGCTGCTGGCGGGGGAGGTTGGAGATGGGACGGGGGATGGTGTCCGGGTTCTCGTAAACGTAGAGGCTCTTGTCGATGCTGGCGGGGATGGGCTGGATCTCGGTGCCGAGGTCCCGCTCGATGTTGTACAGGTTGAACCTGTCGTCCCAGTTGATGAGGTTGATGGCGAGACCGAGGTGGCCGTAACGGCCGGAACGGCCGATGCGGTGCAGGTACGTCTCGGCGTTCTTGGGGAAGTCAAAGTTGATGACGACGTTGACGGCCTGGATGTCGATACCGCGGGTGAGGAGGTCGGAGCAGACGAGGTTGCGGCAGACGCCGTTGCGGAAGTCGTGGAAGACGCGGTTACGGGCCTGCTGCTGCATGCGGGCGTGGCTGTAGAAGCACGAGTATCCCAGCTCGGTGATCTTCTTGGCCAGCAGCTCGACGCGGTTGGTCGAGTTGCAGAAGATGATGGACTGGTTGATCTGCAGCTTGGAGAAGAGCGTGTTGAGGCAGTGGACCTTCTGCTTCTCCTCGACAAAGGCGTAGTACTGGGTGATTCCGCGGAGGGTGAGCTCGTCCATCAGGTTGATCTCGTAGGGGTTCGTCATGTTGCGGTCGGCAAACTCCTTGACCGACACGGGGAAGGTGGCGGAGAAGAGCATGACCTGGCGGTCCTTGGGGTGGAACTGCAGCAGCTGCTCGATGACGGGCGTGAACTCGGGCGACAGCAGCTTGTCGGCCTCGTCCATGATGAACATGGGGCACTCGCTCAGGTCGGCGACGTTCTTGCCGGCCAGGTCCAGGATGCGACCGGGGGTGCCGACCACGATGTGGACGGGATCCTGCAGGCGCATGATGTCGTCACGGAGGCCGGTTCCGCCGGTCGTCACCATGACGTTGACGCCCAGGTGCTTGCCCAGCGTCTTGCACACCTGCGACGTCTGCATGGCCAGCTCGCGGGTGGGCACCAGGATGAGGGCCTGAATCTTGGAGATCTTGGGCTTGATTCGCTCGAGGGTGGGTATGATGAAGGCGGCCGTCTTACCCGTACCGTTCTTTGCCCTGGCGAGGATATCGCGGCCGGTCAGTGCCACCGGGATGGCTTCTTCTTGGATCGGTGACGGCTTCTCGAACCCAGCCTCGAAGATGCCCATGAGCAGGTCGCGGTTTAACGAGAAGTCTTCGAATTCGAGGCCCTTGGTGTTTGTGACATCCTGTGGAGGGTGGTTGGGGTTGGGGTTGGGGTTGGGTTAGTCTGTCAAGTCCAAAGCCCAGAGAGCTAGGTGGGTGCTCCTGAGGGGTTGTGCTAGAGACTGTACCTCTGTCTGTTGGCGGTTGTCTCGTGCGGGGAGGTTGAGGTTTTGCTTCCAGTCATTGCCGTCGCTGCATCATGTCAGTTTGAGCACGCCCCCCTCAGATGTTGACTTCCAACCACCGACCTCAGTGACACCGCATTCAGCTTGTCTGCTAGTTGTTCCGACATGGTGAAGGTGGAGGAGATATGCTTGTGTGGGTGTGGGTATGGGTGTTTGTGTGTGCGTGCGTTGCGTTGGTTTCACCCCAGTATATCGTGGTAGAGTGGCAGTGGTAGATGGACGGCGTTGGATCCAAGAAAAAATCGGCCGAGGATGTTTCTGTTCCTGGCAGAGGATTTGCGTTTCGGAGTATTCGTGTGTAAGGAAGAGGAGATGTGTTCGTGCCTCTATCTCTCTTGGGCGGCGAGATGTTCCAAAGGTTGGCAGTCAAAGGTGTTGTTGTTGTTGTTGTTGTTGTTGTTGTTGTTTTTGGTGACAGAGGGTTTAACCGTCTGTCGTGGAGAACGTGACGTTCTTTGGAGCTTGGAGGCTTTGAGAAGGGGTTTGAAGGGAGGTAGAGTAGAAAGGTTGATAGAAGAAGCCCACAGAGCTTGGAGAGGTGAGTGAGTGAGTGAGTGTGTGTGTGTGCGTGTTGTGTTTGTTTCTGTGGGATTTTGTGTGGTCGAGAGTGTCAAGGTGGTGATGGATGGAGGTTTTTTGGTGGAGGAGAAGAGAAGCTGCTAGTCCGTGGTCGGTTGGTTCATCGACAGGGAAAAAATAATAGAAAAAGAGAAAAAGAGGGTAATAATAATAAAAAAAGGCCTATAGTGGTGTTACATGGTCTTACAAGGCTCTTTACATGGATTTACAGGGCTCCGCCAGTCGTCAGAGGCCCCTAAAGTCGGACAGAGCCAGACGATAAAGAGGTCGATTAGGGCCACGTGATCGCGGGGTTAGTCTGAGGTGGCGGATCCGCCTTAGATAATCACTCTTCACAATCTTTCACCATGACATTCATCCCCCCCGTCTTCTTTGACGGTGATATGCCTCCGACGGCCCTACCGGGGGGGTTGACCTCGCTTCCCTCGCATCTGCGGGGTGGGGGGCGGGAACGTGTCTTGTTCGTGATGCCCTGACTAATGTACATTGGGGTGTCGACAAGCTACAACTTCATCCCCGTCGCCTTGGCCACCTTGAGACTCTGCCTCATGCTCAGATCCAGCATGATCTCCTCACTCCCGCCGGGGATGGCATAGGCCCTGACGTCGCGGTACAGCCTCTCGATCTTGGCCCCCTGACCTCCGCGCGAGTAGCTCAGGCCGCCAAAGATCTGGCTGGCCTCGCGGGCGCAGAACTCAAAGGTGACGGTGGATTGAGCCTTGAGCCCGGCAATGGGACCGCCCAGCTGCAGCATGGCCTGGGTGTCGCTCATGTTCTCAGCCTGGAAGATCAGGTTCTCCAGCCAGTTGTACGAGGCCTCGATCTGGCGGGCCATGTGGGCCAGCTTCATGCGGATGACGGGGTGGTCGATGAGCTTCTTGCCGAACGTGCGGCGCTTGTTGGCGTACCTGACCGACTCTTCGTAGCAGACGCGCGAGAAGCGGATGCACTGGATGATGATGCCGATGCGCTCGTGGTTGAAGTTGGACATGATGACTATCCTGTCAGCTTCCTACACAGCCTCAAGTACGGGCTAGAGCGCGGCCATGATGCCCAGCAAGACACCCGGCCGGACATGAGAGCGTAACGAGGATGATGATGGAGGGGGAGAGAGAAGAGAAGGAGAGAAGAGAGAAGAAGAAGAAAACTCACCTCGGAACCCTTGATTCTTCTTGCCAAGAAGATTCTCGACGGGAACCTTGACATCCTCAAAAGTGATGTAGGTAGTCCCGCTGGACCAGACGCCCTGGCAGTCCATGCGACGGGTGGTGACGCCCTGCGTGCGCTCGATGAGCAGCAGGCTGACGCCGTTCATGCCCTCGCCGCCGGTGCGGACGGCGGTGGTGAAGTAGTCGGACCAGATGCCGTTGGTGATCCACTTCTTCTCGCCGTTGACGATGAAGTGCTTCCCGTCGTCGCTCAGCTTGGCCTCGCACGTCAGGTTGGCGACGTCGCTGCCGGCGTCGGGTTCGGTGATGGCCAGGCAGATGCGCTTGTCGCCGGCCAGGATGCCGGGCAGGATGCGGGCCTTGAGGGCCTCGGAGCCGAACTTGACGACGGGAGGGCACCCGATGCCGAAGCCGCCGATGAGGTTCCACACGAAGCCCCCGGACCCGGTGCGCGCCAGCTCGTCCGTCAGGAGCATCTCGTGGAACTGGTCCCAGTCCTTGGGGTCGACCGACCTGACCGTCGCGGCCGCGTACTCCTCGGGGAACTTGACGCCCAGCAGGCCGGCCAGGTAGCCCCGCCGGCCCATCTCCTTGTATATCTCCTCGGGGACGCGCTTGGCCTCGTCCCACTCGGTAACGTTCGGCTCCAGGTCGTTCTCCACCCACTCGCGCACCTCGGCGCGGAGGGCGGCGTGCGTCTCGTTGAAGTAGGGGGAGTAGTACTGGGCCATGTATCATCAGCGGGACGTTCTAGGATACGTATGTATGTATGCAATGTATGTATGTGTATGTATATATATGCATGCATGCATCACGCACCAAGTATATGCGTGACCGGGGGGGGAGAATCTTACACCGTGGTACCAGTTGGGGTCGGAAAAGGGAATCATGGCACCGAAAGGGTCCTGAGCCGCAGCTCCGGTGCTGTGGCCGCCATCATCATCACCACCCCCACCTGAAGAGGAAGAGGAGGAGGAGGAAGACTTGGGAGCGGGAGAAGGACCAGCACCAGCACCAGCACCAGCAGCAGTAGTAGTAGTAGCAGGCTTGGCTGGCTTGGCGGCAACCTCGACGGCAGGCTTGGGCTTGGTATCGAGGGATCCGACCTGCAGCCTGCCCTTGTACTTGTTGAGGATGCTGTCGTTGTGGTACTTCCAGAACTGTTTGGAGGCGTCCTTGCCTGCGACGCGCTGGAGGATCTTCTTACCTCCCGGGTGATCTTCCTGGAAGGTGGTCAGGTCATAGACGTCACCGTCGACGATGGTGTAGAGGTTATCGGGTTTGTTGTGGGAGGCCACATCGGCCGTGGTGAATATCTGAGCCACCATCTTCCTTTTCAGACGAGGAAGAGTAAGCAAGATCGAGGTTGAGATTTCTGTTTTTTGGGGTTGGGGTTGGGGTTGGGGTTGGGGTTGGGGTTGGGGTTGGAAGAGATGGAAGGAGAAGTGAAAGGGAGAAGGAGAAACACACACGAGAGCTTGTCTTTAAAGGAAAAGAGAAGGAGAAGACTAAAACCATCTCGGTCTCGGCAACGCTGGCAACGCTGGCAACGGCAAAAAAACACAAAAAAGGACACAATCACATGGGAACAGAGCAAGACAGAGTCAAGATTATTAAGATAAAAAGAAAAAAGATAAAAAGATAAAAAAAGAGGTGATGATACCAACTCCCACCCAACAAGGTACGGCACACACAGAAACCAGGTAAATGCATCCCTTACCACTCGGCGTCACCGCAGCCATCTGCTTCGGGGAACGACGAATCTGTCAAGTACGATGACAAGTCTTCCAGGGTACGCATTCGAATGAACGGCACAGGCCCATCCATTCATCATCAGCCTTCTCTGCTCGCCCTTACCGTTACGAGGTCCTCGTACATGGCGATATACGCACACGTCTCCACTCAATCCGGGGAGATCCAAGCTTCTCGTGTGGGGGAGAGGATGATGCAGACGAATAGGAGCAGCTGCTTTGGTCATTCGCGGGAACATGGCGGTGCGTCGTGAAGCCGTGGTCATGTGGCACCGATACGTAATGTATGCATGTATATACATGTATGTATATACATGTATGTATATATATATATATACGTGTACATATACATATATATACTGACATGTGAAGAGAGAGAAGCTGGAAGCCGAGTACGTAGCGCTGGGACTGACCGGGTACCCAAGAAAGAGAAAAGAACAGGTACCGGTACGCGCACATACGGTGATGGATGGGCAGGATACGCGCAGCGTCACAAGTCGTCGCCAGTCGACGGTCCCTTCTGCATCTGCGCATCTGCCGAGATGCCGAGGTCCGAGCCCGACGGAAGGGTCGGTGGCGGGAGAGGAGGAGATGTGTCGACGACAGCAGCAGCAGCAGCAGCAGCAGCAGCATCGCCATCTTCCTATCAGGATGGGAGGCATGATAGCAATAGCATCGACGGTCCGTCGGCCATCCGCCTACGGATCCGTACTCGACTTCAACCCGAAAACTGGTTGAGCCGAGTGCTGGGACGACGACGCCACGTCTAGCCTGGTACTCCTTGCCCTGGTTGCTCTCGCTTCTCTGGTATCCGTAGACTCTCTTGATGCTACTGCAATCTGTAGTACGGATGGAGTGCCGGATTCTTCATCTCTTTTTTATTCAGTCGAGTCATATTACGTGATGATCGTCGGAGGAGTCGCCGTCGGTTCAGTTCCCATCGTATATCCTTTAACCTGACCATGAAGCACCATGACATGACTTCTTCTCTCCATGTGTGAAGTCGATAACAACCCATTATGAGAGGGGAAGAGAATATACATACATATATATATATATTTATGTATTTGAAGAGAACCGTCAGATGGCCCCCATCCCCGACCCGCCTCCCGCCTACGTCAAGCAGCTCCCCTGGGCTTCGACTTGGCCGCGGCCTTGTCCTTCTTGTCCTTCTTCTGCTTCTTCTTCTTCTCCTCATTCTTCTCGTCCGCCTTCCTCTTGAGCGCCGCCTTCTCGGCGTCGGTCTTGGGCACGGGCTTGAAGAAGCCCTCGAGCCTGGCCTGCTGGGAGCTCCCCAGGTTCTTCTCCAGCCTCGAGGCTCCGCTGCGTACCCTGTCCTCGGAGAAGCCCTTGTCGGTCACCAGGAAGCTGACGAGGCCCTCGACGTCGGGCTTCTCCCACCTGAAGTCGCACTCCGGGTCCGAGGCCGCGCGCACGTCGGGCGACAGGAACAGGTCGCGCGCGTCCTTGTACGGCCAGTCGTCGGGGACCACGTACTTCTTCTTGGCGTCCTTCTCCATGGCTTCCGTCACCTTCTCCAGCGATCCGTGCTCGCGTATCAGCTTGAGAGCCGTGTTGGGCCCAACCTTGGGTATCGGGTCAAGGTAGTCGCATCCTAGGAGGATACAGAGATCGATGAACTTGAGAGAGGGGGGGGGTGGTCTGTGTCAGTACGTGAAACAGAAGAGATGGGAGAGGAGTGGGGAAACGACAAAAAAAAAAAAAAAAAAGGGAAAGAAGAAGAAGAAGAAGAAGAAGAGAGACAGGACGAACCTGTGTCCTATCCATGTTCAGCCCTTCGAGAACCTTGTCCAGTCGAATCTCCTGGATAGGCTCCTTGCGCTGCTCGGAAAAGGTGAGGTGCCTGAGCAGGATGGGCGTGTCGAAGCAGAGCGTGTCCATGTCCTCGCTGGCGGCGGCGTAGACCTTGCCGGCCCTCGCCAGGGCGGCGCACTGGGCCTCGGCCTCGGTGGGGGCGACGATGTAGGGGATCCCCATGAGCTTCAGCAGGCGCTGGCACTCGGCGTTGTGCTCGCGCGTCACCCGGACGGTCCGCCTCGAGAACTTCTCGACCTCCTCGGCCGTGCCCGTCTCCTTGGCCTCCTCGAGCCCCTCGTTGGCCGTCTGCTTGCGCTGGAAGCGCTTGGCCAGCTCGCCCGACTTGAGCTTGGGAGGGGCGCCGTCGAAGACGTACAGCGGCTTGATGCCGTTGTCCACCATCCGGAGCGTCCTGTAGAACATGCCCATCAGGTGCGACGTCGTCTCTCCCGTCTCGTTCATCAGCTGCTGGCCGTCGGACCGTACTGCGATGAGGAAGGAGTAGATGCTCATGGAGGCGTCCTGAGGTCGGAGATTTGTCAGTCTTTTTGATTATCCTCTCTCTTCTCTCCTTTTTCTTCTTCTTCTTCTTCTTCTTCTTCTTCTTCTTCTTCTTCATATCACAGTAGGGGGGGGGTGGGGGAGACAGACATACAATGGCAACTTTCCGTCCAAACTGATTCTTTATCTCCCCCTCCTTGATGGCCTCGGGGGCCTCTTCCTTGATGATGGAAAAGAGTTGTTTGATACCCATCTTCCCAGGTGACTGGCTGTTCCCTCAATGACAAGGTCAGATGGTGGTAAGACGGGGTGGTAGAATTCGAAGAAGAAACGCCCTTGACGGTTGAGATGGCTGTTGTAGAGCTGGGATTTGTAGAGGGCAGAGATGGATGACGCGCTTCTGAGAGACGCGGCAACGCGAGTTATAGTGGTCCCACTTTTTCTATCTCGGTATATGTATATCATCTGTACGGAGTATGGAGTGATGCTAGACTGCTCTACTCTACTCTCTACTCTACTCTCTCCTCTACTCTCTCCTTCATCTACTCTACTCTACTCTATTCTACTCTCCTTCATCTACTCTACTCTACTCTATTCTACTCTCCTTCATCTACTCTACTCTACTCTACCCTACTACGCTCTACTCTATATATACTCATTCTACCTACTATACTCTGCTCGACTATATATATATATATATATATATATATATAAATTGTCTCGACAGCTCTTCCAACATAGAAGGTACAGATATAATCTCAGAGATCATAACCCCCAAGTCAGAATAAATCACACAAAAAAAGGGGGGGCAAGTTCAGAAACAAGCCAAGAGAGAAAAAAAAAAGGGAAGAGGCAAGTCAGATCAAGGTACATGGCAAAACATATACACTCCTATCTTCCTCCTCGCCTCTTCCATCTCTCCCCTTATTTGTAAAATAAATAGATAAAAAGCCATCGACAAGAGTTCTTCTTCTCTCAGCTCTATAGAGAGGAATAGAGAAGAAGAGAGGCCTCTCTTTGTTCAATCTACCGCTCGGAATACAAAGCTGTCAAGGATAGATCTCGCCTTGCGCTCCACCTTGCCGTGCGGATGTTTTCTTTCTTTTGGTTCTGTATATATATATATATATATATCGTCACATAGGCACATCACATACACAGGGAACTGATAGTTAGTCTTGTCGTTTGCAATGGGTATATCATACATACAGAAACAAGAATGCTCCTCAGTTCTCCCCTCGACCTTTTTTTTTTGCTCGGAGAGAGAAAAAGAAAGAGAGAGAGAGAGAGGGAGAGAGGGAGAGAGAGAGATAGATAGAGAGAAAAAGTCTTCTTCCCAAAACTACCCATCATCCGGGATGGCGCCACCCTGCATACTCTCCAAAGCCTTGTCGATCCCCATGATATCCAGCATCTCCGCATCCACGTTCCTCCTCGCATCGTCGCCACCAGTCACATCAGCCGCGGCGTCGAGCGTACCTGTAAAGTCGAATCCGACGACGCTAGGCCTTACACCTGCACCTGCGCCTGCACCCGCAACCGCTCCGACAGTCTTGCTCTGCTGCCTCTGCTGGGAAGGTGACCCGTCTCGTAGACCGGCACCGGTACCGCGCTGCCTGAGCGATGCAGCCCCCCTGATGGTGGACAGGTTGAAAGGATTGCTCGGGGCCCTGGGCTTACCCCCCGTCGCGGCGGAAGCAGCGTCTGGGCCGGCGCCGCCATTCACGATGATGGCTTCGGATCTGTTATACGCGAGGAGACGTCTACCACGGCCGTTGGCCGCTGCGAGACCGCCAATCTTCTTGCCAGCACCGTCCTCGCCAGGCCGCACGATGACCAGCCTGGTCTCGCCGCGGACGGCAATCTCCAGCTGCTGATTCTGCTGCGCAGCAGTAGTACCGACCGTACCGGCGGCAGTACTGGTCGTGCTGGCAGCGGTGCCCGGCAGCAGCGTGACGCCGCAGCACCGCTCGCCGAGCAGACCAGTCGACAGATCCTGCAGCTTGAGCATCCGCGCAGGCTGGTCCTTGGGTGCGCCGAACAGGACGGCGCTGCTGTCCGCAGCGAGCGAGGGCCTGTTGACCTGGGATTCCCAGAAGCGCGAGACGCCCATGATGACGGCGACGTGCTCGTGGTCGCCTAACCACAGCACCAGGTTCTCGTCTGGGAGGGCACCGGCCGACGACGGAGAGGAAGAGGAAGGTGATGACGACGAGGGTGCGGGCGCGACGGCGATGCCGCCGTGCATCGTCGCCAGCCTGTCCGCCGCAGAAGCGGCAGAGCTGGTGATGGACGCGGCCGCCTGCCGTCTCGTGTGCGGCGTCATGGGCACGAAGTCACCCGTCACGGCCGTGTCCCTCGCCTGTGCGCCCGCCGCGGCAACGGCGCGCAGGGAGCTGGTCCCCTCGACGAAGCCGGACACGCTGAACGCCGTGAGCGCGGCGCCGCGCACCCCCGTCCTCAGCTTGCCGCTGGCCGTGGCGGCTGAGCCGGACACCCGCGCGCCCACGCCGTCGACGTCCCATATCTGCCACATACCGTCGGCCATGAGGGCAAAGATGGCACGGCCGTGCGCGATCCACGCAGCGTCGACGACGGGCTTGCGCGCCGTCGACGAACGCGCAAACGGCTGGTACAGGCTCAGCAGCCACGATCCCTGGGCCGGGAGCGGGCCCGTGGCATCCGGGTCGGGCGGGAGCGACGGCACGGCAAAGTCGTAGATGCGCACGGCGTGCGGCGCAGACACGACGAGCAGCTGTGTCGTTGACGGGTTCGGGTTGAACGACATGGCCGTCAGAGGGGCGGGGAGAAACTCGGTCTGGAAGGGCTCGACGACCCTCCGCGGCCTCGCTGAGCCCTCATCGCCGCCTTTTTCGCCGTCGTCGTCGTCGTCGTAGAGCGGCAGGTCCCACAGCCGGAGCACACCCGACGCCTCACGAGACCGCGACGCGACAATCGCCCGGGACGGCCTGGTCACCGCCACCTCCTCGTCGCCCTCGGCGTCGGCGTCGGCCGACGGCGGCGACGGCGGCACAATCTGCAGGGCTATCCCGTCGCTCGGCCGCGTCTGCCCGCCCAGGAGGGTCACCGTCTCCCCCCACGCCCCTGACCCGGCCTTGCCGGACAGCAGGTCGCTCCTCAGCTCCGGACGGGCCTTGGCCTCGCGTGATGGCGGCGTGAGCGGCAGACTGACGAGGTACACATCGTTTGTCACGCACGATACGGCAAACACCATGTTCTTGCTGTTCTTGCCGTAGTCATTGCTGATATCGTCACCGTCCTGCTTACCAGGACGCATAGACCCGGGATGAACAGCGATGTTGAGTACTGCCGTGCCGAACGTCAGGTCCAGCGTCTGCACAATCTCCGCGTACGGTGTCGTGTCGGCCTCGTCCTCGAATTCGGGCTTGTCGACGCGTCGCTTGTTTCCTGCTGATTGCTGCTGCTGCTGCTGCTGCTGCTGCTTCGTCTTGGTGGGCATACCGTCATCGTCGGAGTCAGAGTCAGAGTCGATCACCATGATTGAGTCTGCGTCTACCGAACCATTCTGCTTCTTGTCCTTATTCTTGTTGTTGGATGCTGTCGCCGCCGTCGCACCGCCGTCCTTGAATCGCCTGCCTCCTCGCCATACTACTGTCACGCCGCTGTCGTGTCCATAGATGAGGATCGTGGCTCCCTGAGGTGATGGGGTAGGGTATGTCTGCACATCGCTGATGCGTCGCGAGAGGTTGTACCTGTTTTTGTGTTTTTTTTTGTCAGATATCTGTCAATGATGAGTAGGGATGAGGGGGGATGGGGAAAAAAGGAAAGAAGGATAGGAATAGGAGAGATATGAAAGGAAGAGGGCACCCACGTGAATTGTGTGTTTTCCGCCGTGCGTCGTATTCTAGGCGTCATAGAGGCTGCCATGTTATGTATGCTATGTCGCTGCAGACTGCAGCGGCCCAGGTTGGGTCGGTTGATGTTTTCTGTATCTTATTCTCTTTCTGTCTGTGTGTTCTTTCGATGAGAGAGAGGTAAAGAGGGATGTATATGTGTAGGAGGTGTACAAGTGTATCAAAAGGTGTGGTTTGGCAATTCCATCATCTTCTTGGGTCTTTATTCTATATTTTTTTCCGGTCGTCGACCGAGCGCGAAGCTGAACGCGTGCAAGGTTGGAGCTCCAGCCTTCCCAGTGAGCTTTGATCACGTGCTTTGACGTTGGTGACCACCCGCCGGCTGATCCCCGGCTGGTCGCTTGGATCTCACTGTCATAGATTCTTAACATATAAGATGATATCGACAGTTTTGGAGAATATACGAGCATACACATCTGTATACACATCTGTACACCTGAGCCTCTTAACAAACGGCTACAAGTACAGACGATAGCAGTACATGTACGACTACTGTTCAAAATCAATTCACTCGTCGACATTCATCTAGATCTTCTCATTCTCTCCTCCCCCTTCACACGGCTTGACGTACGACAACATAAGGATCAATGTGAATTCCTATCTCTTCCGCACATCAAGCCACTATTCTTCGCTTGCTCTCATCTTCTCTCCTTCTCCATAAACCGGAAAGAGTAGTGTCAGATGAAAAGAAAAACTTAAATAATAGTATAAAAAAAGTATCTCCGACCAAACAACCATATCGCCAGCTTTCTCTCTCACGCCCTCACGTAGGCTTTCCATCCTTCTCTCCAGCATCTTGAGAGTTCACGGAGAGAAACAAAAATACAGTTACAGCAAGGAAACATCTTTTCCGCCACAATCATCTTGAATTTGGTATCCATCTTTCAGCCCGCACAAAACGTATTCTTTTGGCTTTTTTTTTCTTGAATAAAAAAAGGACTCAAAAAAAATATGGCCAGAACAACTGCAATGAAATAGAAAAAGAAAAGACAAGGATGGAACAAAAGGGTAAAGGGGGGGTGTATTAACCAGTCGAGGGGAATTTGGGGGTTGAGGGATGAGGGGCAAGGCATTCATTCATTCCCCCCCCCAAAAAAAAAAGAGACGCCGGGTCGAAGGGGGGAATGATAAGACGGCAGGGCAGCTCGCTCGGGAATCAGGGCGGTTGGACTGTTCTGTATTGACCTGTTGGCACTGGCCGGGGACGTGAGGATGCTGCTTCATCCATCGGCTGCTGATCATCAGCAATAACAGACAAAGTAAGAATCGAGGATTTCGTGGTCGGCATCTAACGAGGATTGGACGGGATGAAAATAAAGAAGTAATATATAAAAGTGCTCGATACCCATTGGTCTTAAGGCTCAAAAAAAGAAGAAGAGATCTGATAAGAAAAGGGGGGATCAAAGGAGTGGATGGCATAGAGAGAGCCGTCGACAAATACTGTGCGAGAGGAAAAAAGAGGGGGGAAGAGAACAGTGGAAGAATAACCCTGATGTTTTTCCTCTGGGAGAGCTATTGTCTATCCCTACGCCAGAAGCAAGAAGCCCAACGCGACTAGGTCACACCGATAAGAGGAACAGGTCAACCTAGCAATCGGTAAGAGCTATCATCCCGAGAACGCCGTGAATGCCGCAAGATTTTTTGGAAAATAAAGAGGAGAAATAGGAGAGGGAAAAAAAAGTAGTATGTGTAGAAGTACTGGTATATCGGTTTGTATGAGAAAGGAAAACAAAGGAGGGGCGCGAGATGAACGTCATTCTATGAAAAGGCTGCGTTGCTGCTTCACGCGTTGGTGACCTAGAGTGAGAGTGTCAGTGACGTCGAACCGATTCAGAAAGAAACATGCCGTCTCAGGACCCGACAGGCAATCGCCCTGACAATGACCCGGGTTTGCGAAGAGGGCGAATGCTGTCAAGAGGTGTGTGTGTGTGTGTGTGTGTGTGTGTGGGGGGGGGGTTGTTGGATGAATGAACTTGGTTTCCATTCGCACACACATACGCACTCA
>NW_023336188.1:2070797-2144538 GCF_012550715.1 Geosmithia morbida
GGGGGGGAACGTACCCTCAGGATCTTGCGAGAATAGTCCATGTTGTCGTCAATGCTGCCATCACTGAGACGGCGATGAGCCATGACGGGGTCTAGGCGCGAATCCGTCATAGAAATGCTGCCGCTGCTCCCAGGGGGCTTGGAGCCGCTGATGAAGGCATTGACGGCGGCGTTGCGGCGCTGCTCCTCCTCGAGCTCGCTGTTGCGACGGCGGCGCATGAAGAACCACAGCGCTCCGACGGCAGCTCCGGCCAGGACGACACCTGCGACGACACCGCCAGCGATGCCGGCCACGTTGCTCTTGTCGTCATCCTTTTTATCTTCCGCAGTCTGAGTGGCAGAGGCAACGGCCGTCGAAGAGGGAACTTGGGTTGACGATGATGAGGACGAGCTGGTCGAGGTGGATGTCGAGGATGACGACGATGTCGACGTGCTTTCCTCCTCCTCCTTATAGACTGGAGGGTCGACGGTAACACCAATGTTGAAGATGGTGTAGTACGAAGGGCTTCCGATGCCTCCGCAAGCCTCTTCGGGGTAGGCGGGGCAGGGGAAGGAACATTTGCTGTCCTTGACCTGGTATTCGGACTCGGGCATGGCGTAGCCGCAGTAGCAGTTTTGACCGTTGAGGGCGATGAGGTAATATTCCTTTTCGAGACAGTATTCACGGCAGCTACCAGATGAGACCTGAGCGGCCGTGACCTTGCCCGACGTCATGTTTGCCTTGGAGCTGTAGCAGCCTTGCGAGGCAACACCGCCGACGACAGGAGCGGTCGAGGGCGTCTGGGAAGCCGTTCCACGGGCAACCTTGTTAGGAGAGAGGCCAACGCGGCTGGGGCTGTGAGCGGCAGCGACGCCGAGGAACTGCGAGGCAGCGGCCAAGGAGGCGAGTAGGACGGAAACAGACTTCATGGTTGATGATTCGATTTACGAGGGGAAAATGAGCCCAAGTTCGGAAGATTGGGGGGGGTGAGAAGCCTTTCGGCGTCGACGTCGTCGAGCGATATGAATCACCAGGCCCCGTGGAACGACAGCGAGGGTGAGCTGTCGAGAATTTCTGCAGGGCAGTCGAGGTCCCACGAGATCGCAGACGTTCTCTTCGTGATGTCTAGACAAAGACCTGTCAATGCTCGCGTCTCACGGTCGATGGACGGACGTAACGATCGGTCGGTCGGTCGGTCGTTCACTCTTCAGAAGGTGGAGGGAAGAAGGGGGTGGTCAGGCGACGTTTCGAGTCCCTAGGCTGCGCTATGCCGAGGTGGAGGGAAGGGAAAAGGCCAGGAGTGGATGTCGGAATTCAAGCAGAGAAGGGAGGGCGGCCTTGGTGCCCGGGTCTGACGATGATGGGACAAGGAGATTGTTGTTGACTCTTCTCAGTATGGTCGGGGTGAGAAGACATTTGTCCACGCTCAAGGAAGATGGGGAGCAAGGAAGGTCAGACTCTAACCAAGAAGTCGATGCCTTTGGCAAAATGAAGAAGGAGGGACTGGAACGAACGACGTTGCGGTGATGAAAGGGAGTGGCTGACTGTTTTGTTGAAAGGAGGAAAAAGGCGAGAAGGCGACTGGGGGGGTGTGGAAGTTTCGAAGGAGGGGGGGAAAGAGAGGGAGACAAAGAGAGGGAGACAAAGCGAGAGGAGACAGGAGAAAGAGAGAGAGAGGGCAAAAGAGAGGGAGAGACAGGGGAGAGGAGGATTTGGGGGGGGGGGGGGGGGGGGGGGAAGGGGGATATATATATATATATATATGTAGAGGAGAAGTGGGAAGTGGTGTGTAGAGGAAGGCGCGAATGGTTGGTGGCAGAGTAATTAGGTAGGTGCGATCCAGAAAGAGCCCTGTAATACATGTACGACGATGTGTGCTCCGTACTCCATGCTACTACACCTAATGCTGTATCGATATATGTACATGCCCTTTACACCAGGACTGCTATTACTACCTGTACGAGTATATATTACTATTACTGCGTACATGTACTATTGCGGGTGGAAGTAGCTGGACGGGATTCGTACTCAGTAGCACTAGGGGATATTACCGCGTGGAACAATACCATCCGTCTGTCTGCACCGCCTGCGCCACCCGTAATGGTCGCCAACGGCCTGCAAATTGTAATACAGCGCACACTGGGTGGGTAATACGCGCTAAAACGTGCCCGACGAGTGGCCCGTGGCGAGGAGGGGAGGGCAGGTAGACAAAGCGCACAACCCACACAGCGGGCATAACCCCCAAGCTGGCACGCAAATTTGCACCAGACCCTCGTCCATTTGGGGAGGGGGGGGGGGCTACGGAGTAAAAGGGGGGAGGGGTGGTAGTGGATGAGTGGCGGCGGTGGTGGCAGTGGTGACCTCCGTTTAATACCGTAGTATTATTACTCCGGAGGATGGAGTGCCTGACCCCCTGTCCGACGCGCTGAGGAGTATTGTTAATATTATTACATATACTGATATATGTACTCGTAGAGTGCGGGTACATTTCTAGGCTTTCCATAGACTTCTAACGATTCTTCTTGTATCTCTGGACATGTAGACATCACTGCTCACCCGTACAGCATCTTGGAGAGCTCAGAGACTACGAGTGCACCGACCCTGAGTATTGTTTGTCAGTCCAGCTGGCAACCCGTCAGTCTTCAGTCTCTCCGCGAGTAGCTGTACAGCTACCGGTACATGATATAATACCCCTGCTGACCTCTCAGAGCCCCCTGGGGGACGTATTCTCCACTATCAGCCACACCATCCAATGTGAGAGAGGGTCGGCTGGAATTCTTCGCACCTATTGGCTATCTCCGCCTCCACCGTCCCACCGTGTTCTGGACCTGCAGGAACAGAGACGTGCCGCCATATTTACAGGGGGTAGGGGAGGGTATTTGATCCCGGTCTTTTTTTTTCTTTTCTCACCCAATACTCTGTACAGATTACAGAGAACATGGTATTGCACGAGTACTCTAGGTATTATTAATTGCCACGAATGAGACTCGATCATGCCCGTACCCTCTTACGAGTACTATAGCCCTGGAGGCTGTACAGATTACAGTACTCATAGAGATCTAAATATGCTTGTGCATATATTTATATCAGGTACTGAGAACTCATCTCGCACTAACCGCGTACGTAAGTGTAGTCGTGCGTATACCCCTGATTTTCTGCCCCTCTCGTCCTCTCTTACTCCTCTCCCTACTCGTACTCTTCACACCCCTCCCCCTCCCCCATTGTCAGTATCCATTTGGTATTGTTCCGTTACAGACGTCACGTACCGTATCACGCTAACCGATTGGTCCAGTCTTGATACTCTCCCACTAACAGAACCGGCTGCCTCCCTCACCAGATTCCCTCGGTCTCGCTCTGTGCCTCGATACCTGAGAAGCGCCCACCTCGTTTCACCCTGCTCCACAGCAATTAAACTCTCCACTCCAGCACAGTCAGGCACAAGGCCATTGTGCATCATGTGTGCATATATTAATCTACTGTGAGGATCTAATATATGTGCTGCTGCGCCATCCTCTCTCCCTCTAATATCTGTACGGATCATATGTACATATGGTATGATGGTTGACTGTCTCTACATGTATAGATAACCACCACCATCCGTCCACGGTACGGACTGGGTGGGATACCGTCAGTACGTACGAGTATACAGCTGAGAGCATCACTCCGTAGCTCTAACTCTCGTGGCATCGTCATGCACGAGTAGCAGCTGCTGATACGGATATACGACTATCACGTGTACGATCCCGACGGACAACGAAATCCTCGTACCATCACCTCTCGTGAGCCGTTGGCGTCAGCGGCCAGCCGATACGCAGCAATGCAAACAACCTCGACTCGGCCTTGTACACGTCGACGCCTCGCCATGCAGTTGAACCGATTCTTCCGGAGCCCCTAGTCTTGAAGCTTACGGAGCACCGAGCAATAAATAGACGTCCGTTAATTAACCAGCCTGTTTTGTCTCTGTCTCTGTATGCGTATTAATATTTCGTACTCGTAGATATACTCGTAATATTGAGTCTTAACTTAATACCGTATTATAATAGTCCTAGCAGATATCCTGACCAGAAGGATATTTTTATCGACTCACCGAACATGTTGCTGACATGATTGCATCTTCTGGCTTTCAACTTGAATCTTCATTCTTTTACGAGCGCCATGACCAACGGCCTTGGCCAAGGGCCTTGATCAAAGGGGGGGAGTACGACTATCACGGACAACTACTATTACCAATATCAATACTTCGTACTCCGTACATACTCGTACATACCTGTATACCACTGTCTCAATCCACGTGTACTCGTATCGATAATATTAGTGCGTATTGTAATACTTTGCATATATTGTATTATGTATTATCCAGCCTTGTGCTCTGCGATGTGAAATTTTTTGTGCACCGGTACAACATGTACGTCGTATGAACCTTCAAGCCACCTCCATATCCTGCACTCTACCACTTCACTGCGATATTATCATTCATCGCACTCAGTATTATGTATCCGACAGCATCCGATACACGCCAGGCAATGGTCTCCAGTAATAACAATGCTGAATCGATGAGCATTACGTTAGGGTCAAGAGATAGAGAGAGAGGCCATATTTGCCAATAACCGCCAAGTATTCCTAATGCTACAGGTTGTGACTACGAGTACAGATTAGGTTATATGGGTGACGGATAATACCTGTTTCTCTCTCGAAAGCTCTACCAATATTAGTCCTCAAAGTCACAGTTCCCTTTCTAACACGTTCCTTCTTTTTTTTTTCTTTCTATTACTTCTCGCATTTTCTTTGCCCTGCTACTATCCTCCAAGAACTTGCGGCGGTGCTTTGGGCAGCCATATTCTCTTGTCAGTGTCGTCATGGACTGGGGTGCCCATCCGTTGCTGCTGCTGTTACGCACATATCATGACGTGTCCGCCCATCTCGTCACATCATTGTATCACGTACGTTTGCTTAGGCAGTCGTGTCACTATACGGGATTCGCAGTCGGCAGTATGCAGGTGCGGTGACGATGCCTGGGACAAAGGAACAGCATACTTGTCGGTCCATGATTGATCAGATGAAAAGTATAAGGGTTTTTGTACAGAACAGAAAGCGAGCGAGGAAGAGAGAAAGAGAGAGAGAGGGGGGGGGGGGGGGGGGGGAGAAGGTGATGATATATCAAGTACGAGTACGGAGTACATGTGGAAGAAGATGCAAAGACTCTGGTAGTGTGGTATTGCAATTTACTGTACAGGTATGTACATGTACAGGTGGATATACATTTATCTACAGATATACGAGTACATGTATTATCCGCTCTCTGCTACCTGTAATACTCCGTACGTACACACATTGTACATATTATATATACATATATACATATATATTATATATACGGAGCAACGATACTACGGATTAAATAGAACGGAAATAGAATGGTTTCAACGCCACGACTTGGTGTAGACGATAATGCTCATATGTACACTGTAATACCCGCAGTACTCGTAATACTACTGCAGTTAAGAGGTGCGCCGCCATCATCCGAATAATAATATTCCGTACGCGTCTTACGGGGAGGACTGTAGACTGTAGAGCTCACAATAGTTACGGTCCCAGTGAGAGTGCCGTACACAGCTCCTACGAGTACAACTCCTGGGTCCGCACATTACCGAGTAGCTGAAACGATTTCCTCTCCGGGACAGACAGAATTCATGCAACCGCCCCTCCATGATCCATCCAATACGCCGCCCTCGCCTTCCGTTTCCTCCTTCTTCTCATCCTTCAACCTGCTAATAAGCCCTGCCTCGGTTTCGTTCCTGTCTACTCTCTCGTCCAACGCTGATTCACTCTGCTCGCTCGGCTTGGCTTGGCTGAGTTGGCTCTTATGCAGGACGGCGGGCTGTGTTCACTGCACTTCTGGCTTCAATGGCAACCGTGCACTTGCTTTCTGGTGGTAACATCTCCTCAACCGTTGCAGCCTGCGAGTACGGGTGCATGTACACATAATACGGATACATGCAACCACGGTTACTGACTCAATTAGCAGTCGTCAACGGTCGTCGTTCCTTGAAATGATAGCCATTGACTTTTTAATGCCAGGAACGGTGGCGCCGCGAGCGCTCAGCCTCGACTTGACGCGGAAAGGGTTCATTATTGGTGGGTACTGCTCTACGGATAGTCGTAATACATAATATATAAGAGTTCAAATTACGGAGTCTTTGCATCTTGTCGAAACATTCTGAGGGAATATTCTTCTCTCCCTTTTATTTTTTTCTTTTCCTTTATCCTTCCCTTCTCTCTACCTTTTGCTGACATTTCTCTACATCATGTTTCTCCCTACCTCATGCTAAATGGCTCTTCTTTACCTGCAATGTTATCGCTGGTCTGGTAATGACTGCTTCAGCACGTGTTGCCATTCTCCAGTCATGCCGCCGAGAGATACGAGTACGGACACAAAAGTCTGGTGCATGTGAACGTGATGCATTTGTGTGATTCAATGGATCTCTTCTAACTGACAACAGTGTATGATTACTCATCAGCATACATGACCATTTCTATATGATTACCGTCTCCTACGACCAAAAGTCTGACTCTAGTCCTTGATTGATAACTTGGGGCAACCCTTCACCATCCACCACACTACCCCCAATAATCTAGGTAGTATTGAGCACATCCCATAGAAACAGTCAAGATGGGTCACAGACTCCCAGCTGAACGAATCCGTGTCCCTTTCCTACTCTTACCGTGAAACCATCCCTTCATTCCGACGCCTCACACGGGACACAAATAGGATTCAACTCCAGTCCTTTCAACCTGTTGGCATCCAATATTGTATGACTAATCAGTCAGAGGCTGCCGTCGCACGCTCGCATCTCTAGATATATTTCTTCCCTTTCCGATCAATCAAGCACCAAGGCACACACTCGTCAACCCAGGACGTACCAGTAGGCAGAGACCATTGTATTCACGTCTACGGGTCATCGTGTGTTGTCGCCAGCAGGAAGCACACCAGCAGGAAGCACCAGCCTGTGGTACCCATAACTATGCCTTAGCCGTCACTTTCATCTGTCAGCTGCCAACGGCTGCCCACGCTCTTTTATAGATAACCTCCTTCTGAGGCACTTCACTCCGAGAAGAACAACAAGAATAATAGCAGACATCTGCACAGAAGGACTCAACAGACGTTATACGTGAGGCGTAGCCCGTAGCCCGTCTAGAGTCCGGTGTACGTGTCACGGACGCGCAAAACAGCTTCTACAGGGTAGCAGCTTCGGACAGTTGGTACATACGAATCATGCTACTACATGCACTCGTAGTAGTAATTAATATTATTATACCAGGGATTGAACGCAGATAATACTGGGACCTGTGATTCACATCATTTTGACAAGAGACATCCGGCGTTCTTTTCCTCAGCAACGATCCCTTGATAGACAGAACAAGGAGAACGTATTCTTTGTCTTTCTTTTTTTTTTCTGTCAATATGTACTTGTACTATGCTCAAGTTGTCTCGACCCAGATCCAAAGGATTGGTGACCGCCGAATCCGGCTCTGGTCATATGTCACGTGACAGATACTACCCAATGATGCGTCATATCGGACACCGGCATCACATTGGTCCGAAGTCGCCATCCCAGGGTGCCTAGGCGACCGCCCCAGCCGCCCCCCCCCGGGACACCCCCACTCCCCCCAAAGTCTACAGGCTACAGCAGGCTGGTTGCCAGGCGGCCCCGGCCACCTAAGCAGGCGTCAGCCGACCTGTGTTGGAAAGCGTCAGAGCTTCCTGTGTTAGAAAGCGGCCCCCCCCCCCCAAAGCTTCCCGCTCTCGCTCTCCGTCATCATCATCACACAAGAAGCCCCGTGCCTCTTCCCTCCTTCCGCATCCTTCTTCTCCCTCCATCGGCAGCGTCTCTTTTTTCCATCAATCGCCGCGCCTTGCTCTTCCAGCCACCCGCTCTCCCCAATCTGTCAATACTTCCTTTGCTTTTACACTCGCAGACGTTTGCCCATCATGAAGCTCGCTCTACTCGGTGCTGCCAGTCTCTTGGCGGGGGCCGCCCAGGCTGGCGTCCACAAGATGAAGCTCAACAAGATCCCTCTGTCTGAGCAGCTGGTATGTCTTATTCCCCCGTCTGCATCGCCACAGTTTCCCCTTGGGGGTTTGTACAGTATTCTCTTGATGGAAATAGTGAAATGGTCGACCTACCGATACACTGAATGCTGATACTCCGATCCCGCAGGCTGGTCACTCCATCGAGTCCCAGGTCCAGGCTCTCGGTCAGAAGTATATGGGCTCTTCCCGCCCCGAGTCTCGTGCCGACGTCATCTTCAACACTGCACCTCCCAAGTCGGATGGCATCCACCCCGTCCCCGTCTCCAACTTCATGAACGCTCAGTGTAAGTCAACTACCCCCTTCGACCTCGCTCCTTCGGCCTCGTCCCCTCTGATCCTGTTGACCGTCTTGTGTTATCCCCGTGACCTGATCGTACTGACCCACTTCCCCTTTCCCCCCCACCCAGACTTCTCCGAAATCACCATCGGCACCCCTCCCCAGACCTTCAAGGTTGTCCTTGACACTGGCAGCTCCAACCTCTGGGTTCCCTCCAAGTCGTGCGGTAGCATCGCCTGCTACCTGCACTCGACCTACGACTCCGACTCGTCGTCGACCTACAAGGCCAACGGCTCCGACTTTGAGATCCACTACGGCTCTGGCAGCCTGACCGGCTTCGTCTCCAACGATGTCTTCTCCATCGGTGACATCAAGGTCAAGGGTCAGGACTTTGCCGAGGCCACCAACGAGCCCGGCCTGGCCTTTGCCTTTGGCCGCTTTGACGGTATCCTGGGTCTTGCCTACGACACCATTTCGGTCAACAAGATCGTTCCTCCCTTCAACCAGATGGTGAACCAGAAGCTCATTGATGAGCCCGTCTTCGCCTTCTACCTCGCCGACTCCGAGGGCGAGAGCGAGGCCGTGTTTGGCGGTATCGACAAGGACCACTACACCGGCGAGATCGAGTACATTCCCCTCCGCCGCAAGGCTTACTGGGAGGTCGACCTCGAGTCCATTGCCTTTGGCGACGACGTTGCCGAGCTTGAGGACACCGGTGTCATCCTCGACACCGGAACTTCCCTCAACGTCCTGCCCAGCTCCCTCGCTGAGCTCCTGAACAAGGAGATCGGTGCCAAGAAGGGCTACAACGGCCAGTACAGCATCGACTGCAGCAAGAAGAGCGAGCTGCCCGACATCACCTTCAACCTTGCTGGTTCCAACTACAGCCTGCCCGCTGACGACTACATCCTCGAGGTCTCCGGCAGCTGCATCTCCACCTTCCAGGGCATGGACATCCCCGCCCCCGCTGGTCCTCTGGTCATCCTGGGCGATGCCTTCCTCCGCCGCTACTACTCGGTCTACGACCTCGGCAAGAACGCCGTCGGTCTCGCCAGGGCCAAGTAGAGGGCATCTCTGACAAGGTCAATGAGCGCTCCGCGAGTCCCAAGCTGATGAGTCTCACTCAACGAGTCTAGCTCGTATCAATAGCTAGGTGATGTAGCATCCGCTTGTCTGAAAGTTCAATGGGTTCATCTGTGAGAAGGGGGTTGAGTTGTCTGTGCTGGGGTGGAAGAGACGAATCTCTGGTTGTTTTTCTTTACTCGTTTCGGCCGCCGGCCTCCGGTCTGATGTCACATGTGGTATTTGTCTTGCTTTTTCTCCTTCCTCTGATTCCAACCGCTACATACACACACACACACACACACGCACACACACACACACACACGCACACACACGCACACACACGCACACACACGCACACACGCGCGCGCGCGCGACTACAACTGTTTTTGCGATGATATCTACGTCTGGTAGTAATGAGAAGTTCCTTCTTAGCAATCTGAATGCATCTTGCAACCTTTCACAGTTGATATGAAGGGTTAAAGACTCGCGATGACGGTGATACGGTAATTGTACGAGTCTGGCATACATGAAACAAGTGTAGTCAGCTTCTAAAGACGGCATGCTCTATATTGGGAGGGTGGTGATAGTTGTAGTTGTCGTCAGGCTACACTGATTGGCTTCTACTACAGTCTCCTGTATAGGAATGAGGTATTTTTTGAGATATCAATGTATACACCTTATGAATAGTACAACAATGTATTAATCCATAAGGCAATATGTGTGTTGATTCTAGATCGAGAGAGATGGAAGAGAGACAGAATACTATTAGAGTCACTCCATATATGAGGAGTATATTACTCGGACAGTTGAGAGGAAGAGAGAGAGCAAGAGATCACGTGCTAAGTATTGACAGTGCTCACCCGAAATATACTAGTGCTAGGTGGCCTATCAGCGATGGTGCCAACTTTGGGTATCCTGTCTTCTGATGGTACAAGCTGCCAGTGCGTAGACCTCAGTCGAGTGAACACACACGTGACAGGTATCCTGTGTAAACACCTGCCTCACCTTGTAGAAATTCTCGCACCCCCTCGTGCTAAAAAATTCCAAGGCTCCAACAAAGGGAAGGAGCAGAGGCCATTGCACCTACCTGCCATTACCAAATTGCCTGTCAACCACCAAATCCGTAAACTGACGGCGCGTATCGCGACGAAGCGCGGCCGCCCACTCACCTTTCATTCCCCCTCAGTCGAAGACCCTGCCACCCATACGGGAACCAAAAAAAAAAGAATTCGACGACAAGCGAAAGACGCTAAAAATAATCAAAATACGCGCGCGCGTGTGTATGTGAGAGAGCGAGAGCGAGAGAGAGAGAGAGAGAGAGAGAGGGAGAGAGAGAGAGAGAGAGAGAGAGAGAGAGAGAGAGAGATACACCAGACAAAGGAACACCGTCCTCCCAACTCCCGCCTCCCCCGCCCGTGGGAAGAAGAAAAGACGACGCGGGAATGGCGCAGCCGACTGTCATGGAGCGACAGTTCAACGGCTCACAACAGAGTTTTGATGGTGTCACCGTCGCTGCTGCCGACCTTCAGCAGAATGGGAAGAGGAAGCGCGACGGAATTGATGGTGTTGGAGATGATGATGACTCCAAGTCGGCGGTTGGTGGCCATCAGCGGGCGTTGGTAAAGACTTGCTTCGATGCCCTGACCAGGTAAATGACTGTCCTTTCTTCCTTCCGTCCTATCTTCCTTCCGTCCTATTCCTCTCTCGAGATTGAGCTGACCGGTCTTGTTTTCCTCCCAAATATGAAGCTTCGATGTTGAGCCCCCGATTCTGAAGCGTCCCCTGGCTCAAGCTGTCGCTGTCGACAACGATGAACCTGATGCCAAGCGGCAGAAGTCGACAGAACCCTCGCCGACAGCGTCGCAGAGTATCGCCGACAAGGTGGCTGCCAACGAATACCCCCAGCTGTCGGATCTGATGGCCGATGTTGTCGCTGCCGCCAAAGACGCCCTCGCTGCTGCTGAGTCGACACGACAGACGGGGGATGATAGCGATGCCGCCGCTAAGGCGACCAAGAGGCAGATCCGCGATTTCAGAACCAAGGCCGTGGATCTCCTGCGTCGCGAGGAGGCCTACCCCAAGACACCGACGGCGCACCGTCCCTCAACCGAGGAGCAGGGAGACGAGTTCCAGAGGAGCAGGGCTGTCCTGTCCATCACCGGCCACGCGCCCCAGGAGCGCCGCCTCTTCTCCAGTCTGCCTGCGTCGCAGGAGGACATTGATTGGTCCCGGGTCAACCTGCCGGCCGGCGTGTCCATCACGCGCATTGTCCCGTCGACGCCCCAGGAAAAGGTGCTCACGCTCGGCGAGGTGTTTGCGTCCCCGAGGAACCCTCCCCCCCTGTACGCCCCCAGGCAGCCCAAGTCGCACGCCAAGGGCAACAAACTCGACTTCTACCACCCCGAGCTGACGGCTCAGTCGCCGTACCGCGCCAACTCGTACTTCAGCGCCAAGCTGTCTGCGGGGCACTACCTCAATTACAGTCACGCGACGCCAGCGTCAAGCCCGAAGGCGCGCCGGCACGAGCGCCAGCGTAGTCTGGCCGGCAAGAAGCCGTCCACGCGCGAGCTGGAGATGTCGGAGATGGAGGCTCTGTTCCGCGGCGCCTTCTCGAGTTTCGCCCCCTGCAAGGACGACTCCGCCGCCGTGGTGCCCTCTAGCGTTGCCGGCCGTGTGTGGTGGCAGCGGGCTGGGCAGCAGGCCTTCCAGAACATGATTGAACTTGGCTACTACGACGAGGAAGCCGACGATGCCTCGCCCGACGGTTTCGACGAGAAGGCGGTGCAGGAGGCCATCGAAAACTGGGACGACAGTGTCGTGGACCCGACGCTCGAGGATGCCGTAGGGGTCAAGCGCGACCAGGGCGAGAAGGAGGCCGAGGAGATCCTGGATGAGGTCAGCGACATGATTGAGACGCTGGCGTCGTACCAGCGTATCCGAAACCTCAACCTGCCCAACTCGCAGAACCGGCCGACCAGCGATCCCGTCTCGGGCGACATGCTTAACACGTCGGGTCCGGAGCCGTCGGAGGAGGAGCAGGCAACGTACGCCATGCTCAAGGACCAGCTGACGCTCATCATCAAGACGCTGCCGCCGTACGTGGTGGCCAAGCTCAACGGCGACCAGCTCGGGGAGCTCCTCATCAGCACCAAGATGCAGGTATCGGCGGACCAGTACCACGGCGTGATGGAGGAGGACGATGCGGCCATCCAGGCACGCATGCGGGCCATGCAGCAGGCGGCCCAGGCCAGCGCAGCGCGACCACCGACCATGGCGTACCAGAACCAGTACACGCCCAACGCCGCGCAGTACGGCACGCCTACGCGGCCACCATCTTCGCGGTCCCAGCAGCAGCAGCAGCAGCAGTACTACCGCAAAGGCATGGCTCCCAACTACCCTCAGGGATATCAGCAGCAACAGCAGCCCCGGCAGTACACGCCTGTGGCGGCACCGCCGCAGCGCACGCCCCAGCCGAACCAATACTCGCGGGCAAACGGGTACGCGAGCCAGTACGCGACGCAGCTGGCCAAGGCGCAGACACCCTTCGGCCACCAGAACATGCCGCAATACGCCAACCAGCAGCGTCCTCAGTACGCCCAGATGCAGCAGCAGCAGCAGCAGCAGCAGCAGCAGCAGCAGCAGCAGACGCCTCAACCGCAATTAGCAGCCCCCATCAACCCACGGTACGTGTACCAGCAGCAGGGATATCCTCCCGCGCAGCAAGCACACTACGCCAACGGGGCGCAGCAGAAAAAGGCATCGCCGCAGGTGGCACCTCGTCAGATCTACAGTACATCACCCAACATGCAGCAGCAGCAGCAGCAGCAGCAGCAGCGATTCACGCCATCGGCAGGACGATATTCGGCGGCAGCGGCCGTGGCGGCGGCGGCAGCAGTGGGAGGGACCCCCGTACAGCCGGGCTCCGGGTCCCTAGGCTACCACACCGTCATACCGGAGGCGCACCAGCAGCGTATCCTGGAACAGGCCAAGGCGCGCGCAGCCGCCCACGAGAGGTCGTCTGCCATCTTTGGCGACAAGACCGGTGGGTCACCGTCCCCGACGCCTCTCGGCATGGGCGCCACGAGGACAGGTTCCTTCTCCGGCGGTGGTACAGGACAGCAGCAGCAAAAACCTCAGACGCCGACGCCGAGGACTGGAACGCCAGGCACGGGACATATTCCCCTCAAGGTCACACCTGTTCCTGTTCCCGTCATGCCTGGTCAACAACCTAGGAAGCCATCATCTGGGTAGTTTTTTTTTTCTTCCGTTTTTTCCCCCCAATATTTTTTGTTCCCATTATTCTTTCTGACTCGTTTCTTTCTCTAAAAATCTCTTTTCTCTCTCTCATTTTTTTCCGGGTAGAAACAAACCCGTGCTTTCTTGCCTCTTTTTTTCTATTATTCCTTTTTTTTCCCTTAAAAAAAGAGCAAAATTTGTAGGGATGGGTGGATTAATGTTAGATGCTTATACGGGGCGTTTTTTTCATCTCTTTTCGTTCTAGTCGCGTTGTATCATCAATATCAGTTTTGTGTAGATTCCTTAAAAGCATATGTGTACATTTGAATGACTGTCGGGATAAGTAGTGTTTCATCAAGTATGTGACAAGAAGCGAGAAGGACCTCAGAGACATATACAGAAAATTTTATTAGGTCGGAGCGAATGGTGCATGGACATCGAGCGAAGCGAGGAGGACCCCCCGGTAGGGCCGCCGGAGGCATAATCAATTCATCACAGATAGTATTCTTACAGAGTAGGGTATCAAGTCTAAATAAGCATACATGCATATCCAAGTCTAAAGTGTATGCAGAGTACAAGTCTAAGCGGTAGCGGAAGCAGAAGCAGGAGCGGGGGGATGGGGGTCAGCAGGCTCCGTATACTCGAGATAGATGCGCCTCAGCTCAAAGACGACCTCGACGGTGATGAGCAAGATGATGATGACCTCGAGACGGGTGCCGTGCTGCTCGGAGGACATCTCGCGGAGGACGGTGGCAATCTCCTGGGCATAGTCCATCTTCTGGTTGAGGGTGCGGATGCGGACGCTGACGTCGAGGGCGCGGCCGACGAGCTCGTAGTAGCCCTCGAGGCCGAGGTCGGCCCTGCTGTCCCAGAGGATGTCGGGTAGGGAGTCGGTCAGCTCGGAGTAGTGGTTGAGGCGGGCGCGCAGGTCGAGCAGCTCGCCGGTCTTCTGGAGGATGAAGCGGCGGCCGAAAGGGAAGCCGCTGCCCCTGGAGAGGATGGCGGGTATCTCGCGCGTCGACTCGAAGTAGGCGGTCAGGGCCGTCTCGAGGACGGCGAGCTTGGCGCTGCGGGCCAGGCCAGACGAGAAGGCTACCTTGGCCAGGGTGGTGTCGAGCCGGTCGCCGTCGCTGACCTCGCGGCGCGTGCCTAGGACGACGACGTCCCCCCTGACAGTGCTCGACTCGCGGCTCGTATCGGTCGTGAACTCGAGGTCCTCCAGCTCGCGCAGGTGCGGCGGGTGCGGCGGCCCGCCCTGCGCGGCCCGCAGGAGCTGCCGCGTCACCACGTCGGCCGGCAGGGACCACGTCACGACGGTGCCGGAGGGGAAGACGAAGATGTCGCCGCCGTTGACGCCGCGCGCGTGGACCACCTCGCCCGCGTCGAAGTCGATGCCGTCCGGGTTGATGGAGAATCCGTGCGACGTCAGCGCGTCGAGCACCACGGCCATGTCGAAGCTCTCGGCCACGCAGGTGGCGCTCATCATATTGGTGCCGTCGCCGTCCTGGACCTCCTGCGACGCTCGCTGGCCGGCCTCCTGCTTCGGCTGCTGCTGCGCTATCATGGCCACCCGGCGGAGGGAACCCTTGGTTGACGTGGCCCGCGTGGCCTTGCGTTTGGTCCGGTGGGGTGAGCTCTGCTGATGGTCGTTTGTCGGGGTGTACGTTGTCGAGGCGTCGACACCCCGGTGCTCCGCATCATCGCCATTCTGTGACATGTAGGTGTTGGAGGTGAAGAAGTTGCGCTTTCGTGGCATGTAGCACGGTACACTGATATGGAGGGACCGTCGGGGACGTGGAGGCCCCGTCATGTAGTGTCTGGCCGCATGGACCGTGATGCGAGTGGCGGGGGGTTTCATCCGTCTCGTCGTCCGGCGTCAGAGGATGTCATTGATTGTTGTTGGAGAGACCAAGCGCGAAAGAAAAAAACAAGTATATTTATCTGGTCAGAAGCTGATGGTTGTTTGGCTGTTCCCGGTGAACTTGGAGGCACATGGGTTGTTATGACATGGACAATCTGCTGCCGCTACTGCTTTGGTGCTTTTCTTGTACCGAGTATGGGATATTGGGAGTAGTGGTTGTAGACTTACTAAGCACATATGTATCGCTATCACCACGTGATTGAGAAACGTGCTTCGATGCGTAAGTCGAGGAACGAGGGAGAGAAAGGCGCTATTCCCGTTTGGGATAATATCAGCGCTCGGATGTACCTGCCGCGGGGCACTGAGTGTAGGTCTGTTGGTCTGTCTCCCAAGGCTTTAGGCCACTGCATTATTACTGCACCCAGGTGCCCAGCTGGGGATCAATCAGGGGGCTTCAGGTAATCCTCACAGGCCTACACCCGCTATAACGACCCCCCGAAAGAAGCAATTGCCTCCAACTACAGGTACGGCGGCATTCTCCATCCTCTATTTTACGGAGTAGAATCATTGGAGTTGATCAACAACTTGCTTGGGTCCCCATCCACCGCCTCTCCCCTTTTTCTTTCTCTCCTTCTCCAAGAAGTAACCTCTCGTTCTTCTTCTTTCCTTTCCTTCCTCTCTTCTCTCTCTTCCAAAATTCATTTCCGTCTGCCACACCTCTTCTCTTCTCTCCTCTCCGTCTCAACTTTTGCCACCCCTCCTCCCCCCCTTCAACCCCTCCTTGTCTCGGTTGCCTCCCCCACCAAAATCTACCACAATGGAGCTCGATCCCAAGTACGACAACTACGACTTCCCTTACACGTCCGACGTCAAGCAAGATGGCCACGCGGGACACCTCACGCCCGAGCAGATTGCCCAGGTCAGCCAGCTGCGCATGATGCTCGAGTCTGAGGGTCTGACCAAGCGCCTGGACACGTTGACTCTGGTATGACGATATCCCCGCGGCAGGAGAGGAAGATGGCGATGATGATGGAGATGGGAAAACTGACGACTGTCCTCCTATACAGCTTCGATTCCTCCGAGCTAGGAAGTTTGACGTCGAGCTGTCGAAAAAGATGTAGGCAGACGACCGGCCTTGTATATATTCGTCGCCCGAGTCTCCTAGCTGACCACAGGCTATATAGGTTCGTCGAATGCGAGGAATGGCGCACCAAGACCAAGCTTGACGAGACGGTTCCTACTTGGGACTACCCTGAGAGGGCCGAGATCTCCAAGTACTACAAGCAATTCTACCACAAGACGGACAAGGTGAGTTCTGTCCTTCCCTTGGACGACGAGTAAACATACTCGGCTTTCCCCGCTTCTCCTTCTTCTTCGACGTCGCTCTCAACTCTGACATCCTTGTTCTCTCTCCTCCCTCAGGACGGTCGCCCCATCTACATCGAGACTCTTGGCGGCATTGACCTGACGGCCATGTACAAGATCACGTCTGCCGACCGCATGCTGACCAACCTGGCCGTCGAGTACGAGCGCGTGGCCGACCCCCGTCTCCCCGCCTGCTCGCGCAAAGCCGGCAAGCTCCTCGAGACGTGCTGCACCATCATGGACCTCAAGGGCGTGACCCTGACCAAGATCCCCCAAGTCTACTCGTACGTCAACCAGGCGTCAGTCGTCTCGCAGAACTACTACCCCGAGCGCCTGGGAAAGCTGTACATCATCAACGCCCCCTGGGGCTTCTCCACCGTCTGGAGCGTCGTCAAGGGCTGGCTCGACCCCGTCACCGTCTCCAAGATCAACATCCTCGGCTCAGGATACAAGTCTGCCCTCCTCGAGCAGATTGATCCGGCCAACCTCCCCAAGGCTTTTGGCGGAACCTGCGAGTGCAGCGACGGCTGCGAGAACTCGGACGACGGTCCCTGGAAGGAGGAGGAGTGGCTCAAGCCCGCCAAGCAGGATGACACTACCATTGAGAACAAGGGCTCTACCATTGAGACTCCCGAAGAGAGCAAGTAATTACTTTACCTGCTCTTCTGTCTTTCTTAATGTGTTTCTTCCCCCTCTTTCTGCTGTGTGCTCCAGCTAGCACACTTGGAAAGGAAGAAGATATTAAAAACAAAAAGTAGCCTGTTCAACAAAGCCCCCTATCAAGCACCAACTGCACTCTCCCTCCATTCCCCTGTCTGTTGTTGTTTGCTGTGTTGTTGGGAGGCGTATAACTGTTTTTTCTTTTTTTTTCTGTTTCTTTCAGATTAGGTTGAATAAGGTGTACGAGGAGCGAGTATATGTTGAGAGAGTTGGGTTTTAAGGGACAGGGAAGGGGGGGGGGGGAGAAAAGGCATGTTCTTAGAGGTCAATTGATAGGAGTGCTTTGACAACAGAATTGAACTTTTCTCAAGGAGTAAATGTGATTTGAAAAATTTCCCAGAAGACATGTTCCATACCGCAGACGCCTATAAACCAACAGTGCTATATGATGTCGAGTGCTGATGATACAAGAGAAAACACCGAGTGACGGCCATCCTTTCAGAAGAAGAAGGGAACAGATCACTGATCGACGACATACTGTCCGGCAACTCTCGCCCTCTCCATCTTTGCCACGACAGCCGACATGTCCGACTTCAAGCTGGCCAGAGCATCGACAGCACGCCTGTACTCGTCCTCGACGGCCCCCTGCCTGTCAAAGGGCTCCAGCTCGACGCCCGTCCGCGTCTGGACCTCTGTCGAGGCGTCCGTCGACCCCAGCTCCTCCAGCCTGCTCCTGACGGCCCGCAGCAACTCGTCATCGCGCCGCATACCCTCCCTCAAGACGTCGGCCTGAGCCCCCGCCGCGTTGGGGGGAACGCTGCGCTTCAGGCTGGCCACCTCCTCCAGCAGCTTCTCCTCCTGGGTCGTCAGGTCCGCCACCCTCTGACGTTTCCGCGCGTCAAAGGGCTCGTGGGCTACGGGGGGATCCTTGTCCTTGTCCTTGCTCTTGGACTTGGACTTGCCGCTGCCCTTTTTCACCTTGATGAAATCTTCTATCTGGACCGGTAGGCCGTTGATCGAGAGGTTTGGTGTCGCCAGAGCAAAGGTCTTGTCAATGTACTGTTTTATTTTTATTTATTTTTTAATATTGTTTTGTAGAATTTCAGCAGTGGTTTTTTTTTTTCGATGAGTAAGGAGAAAGGAGGAAGGGAAAAAGAAGGAAAGAAAGAAGGAGAGAGAGAAATACCTCATTTACAAGTGCCTCTATCTGTGTGCGCAACACATCATCACCTGCTCCGTCGACGGGGGGGAACGCCTCGTTTAGACGCGTCGCAGCCGCGTTGCGCACATTGCTGATCAGATATGAAAGGTCCTCGGGGGTCTGCAGCTCAATCTTTCGCTGGACCTGGGATGTCAAAGATTCTGACATTCTTAGCCTCTTCGTCCACAAGTTTGCCTTTTTTTCTTTTTTCTTTTCCTGAGTGTTCCTGTCGACAACTGGTCGTTGCCGTCCAAACCCCCCACGTTTGTTGGTGTTGACCAGTTTAGTGATAATCGTCAAGTCCCCCACCACCGTGACCCCCCCCAAAAAAAAACATCTCCCGATAGATGACTAATCAGATGCCAAGTTACGTCATCCCCACCAGTGTTACAACAACCCCACCAAGGACAGTGTGCTAGGACGTGGCGGTGGTGATAGCATTACTGGTATTGGTAGCTGTAACAGTGTTCTACTGAGCGGTAGTAGAGAGAGATTCCGGGACAGAAATGGCATCCTTGTGAGAGAAGGGGAGAGAGGTAACACTGCTAGAGAGAAGGGAAGGACTGCTGTTGCTGTACCTGTACTCGTACCTGTTGAACGGCTCCTCGTAACTACTCATCATAATACAATACTCCCACCCACTCGATAGCCGTGCCCACTGTGGATCTTTCCAGGTTCTCGCGGCGGGGCGCGGCTAACAGCCGCTTTGGATATGCATCTTGGTTGGGTCCGCATGGTGGTTGCAACCAGCGCTGTAGCTGTCGTTGTGACCATCGTTGTAACGACGTAGTGCATAGTGGACGAGGCGTGCATCCGTCATAGTGGCGCATACGGCTACTACTAGTGATAGATATGGGAGAATCAAGACAAAGAGGGGAGAACGTTTTATAAGAGACTGGAAAAAAACATCCCAAGAGTTGAAAGAGAAACGCCCTAGGGATCAACACCTAAAGAACCAACAGCCCAAGACCTTTTCCACGTGATTGGCCGCATTTTTTGAGGTCAAGAAGATACCAGACAGCAGTCCAGAGTCCATATTGGGCATCGTCGGGCTCTGACGAGAACAAAACAAAAACCGAAAGAAGAAGAAAATAAGCAGTAGACAGATCCCATTCCATAGTACTCCGGCAGTCGTCACCACCTATACGGTAGTTTCATTCATGTATAGCCTAACGAGGGCAAGAAGAAGAGAAAAGAAAGGGGAAGAGAAGCGAGGCTGGCTCGTATGAAGAATATGAGAAATACATGCGTATGCGGCAGCGTGTGCATGACAAGGGATTCACAATCATGACGCTATTGGGGGAGCATCTGCTTCAGCTCCTCGTCAGTGAGCATGACTTCGTGAACGGGGTCTCGGAAGTTTTCGAGGGGTACGTAGTCGCAGTCAATGTAGGATGGGAGAAAGATTTCTGTAGGAGAGGGAGGGGGGGGGGACTGTTAGCTGTTATATAGCCCTCTCTGGAATCATGGTCATGAGGAGTGATAGGCCTTACCTGGGTTCCAAGCGAACCCCTGGCTGGAAGAGAGATACGTGATCAATCGAGGCGGACCATCAGGGTCCCCGATATTGATGACGGTAGCTTCTTGCTTGGAGATGGAGGAGCCTGCGGGGGCGGGGGGAGTCAGTATAGTGGGAGGGAGTAATAGAGACGGAGAGAGACAGGGAGAGGGATGGAGGGGGATAGAAGCATACTGAGAAGACTGGGCCTGCGTGAATGCAGCATGTCCCTCTTAGGAGGTGACGACGCGGTAGGTGAGCGTGGCGAGCTAGAGTAGGAGCTGTCGGATGAGCTGGCTACAGTCTTGGGGGAAGGCCTATAGGCGTTGGGAATATCGATGGACGAAGACATTCTGCCAAACCGGTCGTTCAGGCGAGGGGGGGGGGGTTTTCGAGACACACGACACACAGGAGAAGAGAGGAGGTGTTGATGATGAACCGCCGTAGGTGGTGGTGGTGATTAAGACGTGGGTTTGCAGTAGAATAGAAGAGAGATGGGAGATAAGGACGAGGACGAAGACGAGGGAAAGATGTTTCCTGGTAGAATAGAAAGAAAAAAAAAAGGCGGACAAGGACGGTTTGTGCTATGTGCGTGTTGTCTGGCAGCTGCGGTTGGGTTGCTCAGGCAGAATGACAGACGCCTCGGGGGAGAGATGACGCATGGGGGGGTGGTCAGTGGGGGTTGAAGAGACGAGATGGTGGGATAGAGAGGGGGGCCAGATTGTAGGAGCAGCAGGAGTAGGAGTAGTAGAGTTGGAGAGTCGAGAAGGGTACATGTAGAAATACGGTAGATACAAGGCTGGGGAGAGTCAAGAGGGCACAATGTAAAAGAGAGAGAGTTTGAGAGAGAGAAAGAGAGTTTGAAGTGACAAGGTTGGCCCAGGTTGTCCGAGATGAATCACCGCCATATCACGGGATTTGGCTTCTGGTCCAGCCTCTGGTTCAGCCTCTTGTGGCTGGAGGGATAGAGCCGATGTCCGGGAGGGGGTGGGATGCTGATATTCGTGGCAATAGTACTAGTGTTGATACTAGTATCATTACTCCGTACTCATATAATCTGTACTGTCTGTCTGGTATGATGTGTCGTATGAGAGCTGAGAGTAGAGCATGACAAGCTGAATGTTAGTGCTTTAACTGCAGTTCGAGTAGAATGTAGTAATATGATACAAGTACCCCCATACCTCTCTCTACACACTCATACTCTCGTATTACTCCATATGTGTGTACTTGTATATGTACACCCCGAATACGGCAAGGTCTATCTTCTGCTCCTGTCTCAGCCAAACCAGAAAAATCACGTGATCGACCCCCCGATAAAAGATGACTAACTAATCTCCAATCTTACTCATCATATTCCCCAAGGGCAGGCAGAAGCAACGCCAGGCTGCTGCGTTGACGACACCGAGCTGTTGGAAAGAAAGCCTGTTTACATGCAGCATCATCATCAAAACCATCACAGCAACTCGCCCACATTTGTAATATCACGCCCACGACGATCCACCCCGAGTCTACGATTACACCACATCCCTCTCCCCGGATCAACCAACCACTCCCTCCGGCGACTCTGCATTTTCTTTTGAACGGGAAAACACCCCAAGCAGCTTCTTCTGCCTGCTTCATCTAGCTTCTTGTCGGCCCTTTCCCTCCCTCCCTCAACAATGGCCGACACGGCAGTAGAAAGCTCGGCCAACCAGGCCCCCCCTCACAAAAAGGCTACTCCCTTGGGCACCCCTACCGTCGACAACTTTGAGGGTATCCCCATCGATGGAGCCGATGAATATGCTTCTCTCAAGAAGCTTCAAAGGCAGTTAGAGTGGGTTCCCCCCCATACTCTATACCCTCTCCTTCCCAAGGGCCAAGCTGACCACCGAAAAACAGATATCACCAGCTTCAAGAAGAGTACATCAAGGATGAGCAGAGGTATGTTCCTTCTCATCTCTTTACATTCAGCACACTGCTACATATCAATACTGACCTCACAATCCCAGGAGCCTGAAGCGCGAACTAGTGCGCGCACAAGAAGAAATCAAGAGGATCCAGAGTGTTCCCTTGGTCATTGGACAATTCATGGAAGCCATCGATCGAAAGTACTTTACTCTCCCCTCCCTCCCCCTCCTCTACCCGCTGCTGAAGCCCCCCCCCTGCTAACGTGCCCGGCAGCACTGGCATCGTCCAATCGAGCACCGGCTCCAATTACGTCGTTCGCATCCTGTCTACGCTCGACCGCGAGCTCCTGAAGCCGTCATCCTCGGTCGCCCTGCACCGCCACTCCAACGCTCTAGTCGACATCCTCCCACCGGAGGCTGACTCGTCCATCGCCATGCTGGGGACCGACGAGAAGCCCGACGTGTCGTACGCCGACGTCGGAGGACTGGACATGCAGAAACAGGAGATACGCGAGGCCGTGGAGCTGCCCCTCACCCACTTCGACCTGTACCACCAGATCGGCATCGACCCGCCGCGCGGCGTCCTCCTGTACGGCCCCCCGGGAACGGGCAAGACGATGCTGGTCAAGGCCGTGGCCAACTCGACGACGGCGAGCTTCATCCGCGTCGTCGGCTCAGAGTTCGTCCAGAAGTACCTGGGTGAAGGCCCCCGCATGGTTCGTGACGTCTTCCGCATGGCCCGCGAGAACTCCCCCTCCATCATTTTCATCGACGAGATCGACGCCATCGCCACCAAGCGCTTCGATGCCCAGACCGGCGCCGACCGCGAGGTCCAGCGCATCCTCCTTGAGCTCCTCAACCAGATGGATGGCTTTGACCAGACCGCAAACGTCAAGGTCATAATGGCCACCAACCGCGCCGACACCCTCGACCCCGCTCTCCTCCGCCCCGGCCGCCTAGACCGCAAGATTGAGTTCCCCAACCTTCGGGACCGCCGTGAGCGTCGCCTTATCTTCACCACCATCGCCTCCAAGATGAGCCTGGCCCCCGAGGTGGACCTCGACAGCCTCATCGTCCGCAACGACCCCCTCTCGGGCGCCATCATCGCCGCCATCATGCAGGAGGCTGGTCTCCGCGCCGTCCGCAAGAATAGGTATAACATCATCCAGTCCGATCTCGAGGATGCCTACTCGGCACAGGTCAAGGGTGTCCAAGAGGACAACAAGTATGACTTTTACAAGTAATCCAACTGTACTTACTATCCTCTTTTTTTCTTTTATATCATAAATTTAAAGAAATCCAATCTACAATTACACACAAAACAGAAAATTTGACTCTTGACCGACTTGAAACATTCACCAAGTGACTACATACATATATGCGTACTGAGTACTAATTGTGCTCGGTCATTAGAATTACCAAATTGCTAAAAGTCATCAAGTTTTTCAGGTATCATGGTCTATACACTTTATCCCTTCCCTTTTCCGTTTCAAAGAACAAAGACAGTCACCAATTTTCCAGGTGCGAAAGCAGAGAAGAAAAACAGTTGTCAAAACACCAGAGGCAATGCAGAACTGCAATAAACAAGAGTAACAAGAACAGAAAAAAAAACAATGGCCATATAACAGAAGAAAAAGGGTATCAGGTCAGGTGAAATGGCCAAATTTCACCAGTTGCAAAAATAAATACAAATCACACAATAACAGAAGCGTCTGACAATATCAACACAATCGGTACGTCCCCGACTAAGAATTCAGTGTCACGCCAACTTCAAACAAGAGCTGCACAAACTTCCTGTGAAGCTGGATGAAAAAGTCGGGCTGACCAACCAGCTCCGGCAGACTGCGAGCCTTGGGGGCAGCTCCACCTCCACCGCCTTTCATACGTCGGGTGAAGCCTCCGCCACCGGTGAGGAAACTGCTGCCCGACCTGTCGGCCGTCAGAGGGGCTGGCCGTGTCGTGGCATGGCTGACTCCGGAGCCATTATACAGGGCACCCGTGAGTGGGGAGGTCTCGGCAGCACGCTCGGCCTCGGCCTCAGCCAGCTGCTGGATCCAGTTTGCCAGCTCGCGGAAGGCGGCCGAGACAATGGCAAACGTCTTCATGGCTAGGCGTTCCTTGTGGGTGCTCAGGGCCAGAAAGGCGTATATGCGCTTGTGGCCGCGGGCGTGCACATCGGGGATGCGGAAGATGTAGGCAGTCGTGTAGCCAGCCAGGGCATCTCCAAAGAAGATAGGTCCGCCGGACACGGCCGATCCAGCGCTCTGGGTGGTGACGAAGGAGCCGGTGGGGGAGAGGGGAGAGCTGGCGGTGCCCGGGGGCGCGGTTGGGGCACGAGGTAGCGTCTCAAAGGAGAGGGTGCGGAGGCACGAGGCGCGTAGGAGGGAGAAGGAGTTAGGTAGGAGAGGTTCATGGGTCGAGGTGTAGTCAACATAGTGCACGTGGAAGGGGGCGCTCTCGGACACGGTTGATGAGCTGGAGCATGAGGCGGTGCGGGAGACCGACGTAGGCGTGGATTTCCTATTCCGCATACGGCACGGAGCCTCTCTCTCTCCATCTGTGTCGCTAGACGTTTGCGAGTTTGGCGGGGACGCTTGGCCATCAGTTCCAAAGACACGCTCAGCAGGGGCACGGGTCCTCAAGGTAGGGCGCACGTTGTTGTTGTTATTGTTGTTGGACGAGCCGTCTTCGTCGCCCGATGCGGTCGTCGAGCTGTTGGGGAGGACCATAGCGCAGTTGTTGCATGGGCCTTGCTTCTTGGTGACCGAGTCATCATATGTCCTGTAGAAGCTCGAGTCGCGGCGCGCGTGAGGGGCAGGAGGATGGGACTGGTGGGGGCTCCCAGGGGGTGTGTCCAGGGCGTTGCCATTTTCCGCTGGCGTTTGTAGCAAGGTGCCCTCCGGCCGGGATTGCTGCCGAGGGCCGGCTGATGTGGGGCCCGAGTTTGTGAGGGAACCCGAAAGAGTACGGACGCCGTTGGCAACGTCGTGGGGTGAGGACCGCTGGGCGCTCAGGGGCGGGATGTGCTTAGCGAGTGTATCGGAGCGCGCAGCAAGATCATCGTAGCAGGTGGTGCATGAAGTCGGCAGGCCCTCTGTGGCCATAAGAGGAGTAGGACCATGAATGTCGCAGTAATGTGCGAGAGCGAGCTGGAGGTGATTGATTAGTTTGAGAGTCTTGCCCATGGTGCCAGTTGTCAAGTGATGAAAAGCCGCTCAGGCAGGCAAGCCAAACAAGTCTTTGAAATATTCGAAGAAATAAAAAGAGTCCAACAGGAAAGACTCTAAAAGGATTGAGCCAAGAGCAGTGATGAGAACAATCGTGACTAAGAGTGATGTTTTTGGAGAGGTTTTGGGTGTTATCGGTGTTGGATATTGTGTGACGACACGGTGCATAGGAGTCAAATATGACGGGCGGTCTGAAAGCTCTGGATGCAGATGCGCAGGGGTTGGGATATTAATGGCATGCCGAAGAGGACAGGGGGAGGGGAAGGGAGGAAGAAGAGGGTGAGAAAAAAGGTAATGCATATTTATATAGGATGAGTTGAAAGAGGTGTGGACGAGTAATACGCTTGACTCGCAAAAAGGAAGAGAGGGAAGAGAGTGTGAGGAGGCCGGGGAAACGAGCCCTGGAGCTTGGGCCTTGCCATGGGCATGGGCCTAGCCATGATGGGCCTGGCCACGGCTCATAACCCAGTCCAAGATGGCCGCTGAAATGATGCCTGTAGTCATCAATCAAAAAAAAAAAAAAATAAAGGGAGAGAAGAGATAACAATGAGGCGACAATCAGGACTAAGTCACGAGCCGTGACATGTGTGCGCCCGGACCCGTGGGGTGAACAAGAACGAAAAAGGAAAATCATATGGGGAAGGACAGGCGAATGAGTAAGAAAATAGGTGTGAGCGATAAGATGGGTAGAGGAAATGGGGCAGAATGGACAACAAAGCAAACATGTGAGGCGGTGTGTGAGAGTGTGAGGGTGAGTGTGGTAGAGTCGGGGGAGCAGAGGATTGGACCTGGGGAAGGACAAAAGAATAGAGTGCCAAATAGAGGTCAACGGCCACCGACCAATGGATCAAGGAACATATGTAAGAGTTAACTCAGAAAAGAGAGGTGTAGAGGGTGTGAAGTTGTACGAAGTACAGTCGATAGAGTCATACTACTGGTAATGACTCGGTAACAGAGACCATCGGGCATCGATCGAGGCGGGAGGTGGCATGATGCAGCAAGGACCGGATGAAGCTGTGGGACGAGGTCCGAGAGCAGCTGTGCACGTCCAAATGTACATCAAGTGTGTGTCTCTTCTTTCTCTCCCGTATACTCCGCACTCTGTGATAAATAGATAATCCGGGTCATGTTGGGGACTGGGTATTGTTCAGTATTGGGTAAGGCGGAGGGCGGGATTGGAAAATGATTTGCATAGTGACACATGGCTGACATTTTACCTGGGATTCATTGCTCGATTTTCCTGACCTGTTTGACTTGTCTGCTTGACCTGCAATGCTTGCTTGCTGGAAGGACTTTGACTGGGTGAGGCTTTTCTGACGGCGAGATGTGTATACGTACGATGTAGGTCATGACGCTCCAATGAGGCAAACCAGTCCAGCAATCGGTGGCTTGCCTGATGGGATGGTGAATGGTGAGGTGAAATGGCGAGTTGTCAGACGGCCCGAATATTAGTATAATTCTGTGGCAACAGGCTCTTTTCTTCTTGGTGGCGGACTCGGGCTCTGATATTGGGAGTCTGATCTCACGTCGTCACCCTTGTCTCTTCTTTCCTCTTCTTATTTCTTTACCTCAAGTCTGTTGCCACTGTCTCGGGTCCAGCCCAACGTCTCAGATGCTGCTCGATATGGTGGGGGTGCGGCCGCAGATTTGTCGCACTCGAAGCGGGGGGGGGGGCAGCAGACGGGGGTGGGAGGGGTCCCCTGTGAATGGATGGTGACGCAGTTCGATTCGTTGAGAGCAAGTACAGTTAACCTGGTAAACTGGACGAGTATACAGGATTCGGGGTGCTGAGTTCCAGACTCGATAAGGCAACTGTCGAGTGGAAACTTGGAAGTTGGAAGAGGAGGACAGGCTGGCGGAGCAGGGTTAATAGAGGTCGGTATTTTTTTCCCGTTGTTTCTGCAAGTTTCTGAATGCGCTGTGGATTGGGCGTGTAGCGTTGCTCTGGCCGAAAGTAGGCTATTTGGGTGGTGACGTGGTTCAATGCGTATTGTATTATTGCTTCGTAATACGGAGGCTCTTGTCGCTCTCGGAACTTCTGTCGTCGGGTAGTTGGGTTTAGGTCTTTGGCGATGAGAATATGCTGTGGCCGAGCACACGCACACACGTGCGAAGTAGTGTAGAAGGAATGGCAGAATTCGGAGGAAAGAAGGTCCGGGGAGGGGAGGGGAAAGGAAGAGCAAAGAGTCGAAGACGAAGAGGATTGGAAAAGAAAAATAAGAAAAGAGAAGAAGCGAGAGAAAGATGAGAGTAAACGAGGGAGGTAAAGGAGACGGAAAAGAGAGAAAGGAAATAAAAAAAGATTGAGGTGACTGGCAGACAGAGTTTCGGTGGGGTGGCCGGGGAATACTGCTACAAGTCGTTGTAGTAATAATAGCTCGAAGTGGTATACTCTCGTAGTGATGGAGAATGGTGGAGTGGCTAGTGGTGTACTCGTAGAGGTGGTAGGACTTGAGACTGTTTGAAGGGAAGAGAGTTGGAATGAGGCCTGATGACACTTCGGTATCGTTTGTAAGATATTGCAGATGCGAGACCAAAACAGGCCAGTTATGATTGTGTATAAGAGAACAATAGAGGAAAGAAGAAGAAGAAAAGAAGGAAAGAGAGGGAAAGGGAAAGGAGAGAGAGGGACGTGCGTCTGACTGATTCCTGGTGGTTCCTTCCTTCTTTGCCAGTTTCGATGCTCGTGCTTTCGGTGCTAGCGTTTGACTTAGCAAGAGCACCCGAGAAGTTGCCCACTTGCTTTGCCCACTTGGCTTTTCCCACTTGGCTCTTTTCTTTTATCCTCGGTCGCCCACTGTCATTAGTAGTGCAGAAGGAATTTTCTTCTATTTTTTTTTCTTTTTACCCGAGATCGTTGTAATAATATGCAATATCTGTAGTCGTAATGCTAGAATGACGAGTACCATCCGTAGCAATACAACAGTAGCAATAGTCCTCGTCAATGATCACTGTCACTGAAGCTTGCGGGAATAACAGAAGAAGAAGCTGGGGAAAGCTGCCGAGTGTCGAAATCTAGAGAAAGAACTGCAGGACTAGATAGTGGCTCCTTCCGTGTACATGTATTATTTATTATTTCATGAGGAAGGGTGTCCAGTTTGCTCCTTCTCTCACTCTTTCCGTTCTCTCTCCCGCCCTCTCTTCCGCCTTCTCTCTCCCCTCCGTCCTCGTACTCATCGTCATACACATCGTCACACTTCCATGTGCTACTGCTATCATTCATATTACTTAGATGCCCCCACTCCTCTTTACTTGTACTCCCCCATCGGAAGGGTATTCTCATCCCTCGATCCACGCTCCTGTTTCTTCCATGGCTGACAGCTCTTCCGGGAAAACAATGGCGACACTTTGACTCTCTAGTCTGCGTCCCTCCGCTCCTCTCCGCCTCTCCGTGTCTTTGTCCACAACAATCATGTACGTTGCAGACAGAGCCTTTTTCCAATCTTGGGGTAAGAGCCATTGCACTTGCTCCGGTTGGGCGCCGGTCGGCTGTGGTCCTGGGTGGGATAATTCATATGTGGATACCCTCCACTATGAACCCCTACCCCCCCCGGTTTCGCTCTTGGCCCTTGATTCTTTGTCGACGGCTGCCTGGTGGGCCTGGGCCTGTCCCACAGATGGGTGTGTGCGCGTGAGAGCCCGATGGACGAGACAAGGATGACGACTCGAGACTCGAGGACGGGAAGATTTGTACGTACCCGTCCTCACTGTTACATGTGCTAGGGTATAATGATGTATTACCACCAACGACCACGACTGGACCCAAACACTAACACTACGTCCCAGCCAGTGCACGCGGGTACACCTACACATATACATGCTCTCCATATCCCTCGGCATTCCAATAACGAAAAAACAAGAAGAAGAAAAAAGAACAAACGACAGCCAAACCTTGACCTGCAAGCTACGAGTACGGAATATGTAGCGTAGTGTCGGCTGAGCGTAGAGCCTGGTTGCCTGCCCTACCCTTGCCTGCCTTGCCTTGCCACCAGCTGGACCCGCCCGTTGCGTGTCGGGAAACTTATTCAAACATGGCCATGATTGACAGCAGTGCCAAAGACTCAGAGCGTGTTGATATGAATCCCCTGGCCATTGCATGGCCATGTCATTAAAACACGGGCCCGGCCATGTTGGTCCATATCGGGCATTGGCAGGTGATCTGAGGGGAGGTATTGATTGACCTGGATATATCACCTGGGAATTGACATGGGTCAATGACATGTGGGCGAGTATGATTTAGATTGCGAAGCAGTGGTGCGCTGCCGCAAACAACAGTTCCGTGTACGAGTACGAGGACTAATACTGCCTGTAGTAGTAATACAGAGACACCGATCAATACCAGTACTAATAATAGTTGCCCTTGCGATTATTATCACTAGTCAGTAGGTCGTCACTCCTCAAAACAGTCAAGGCTTTCTCGACACTCGGATTCAATGCTCTTTATTGGCACGTACAGCATACGAGTATGATGCGCCAACGGCGAGAACCGTTCCGTTTCCCATCCGATCCGATCCAATCACGGCACGTGTGAATAAGCTCGTACCAGTCGAGAGAATCACGAACAATCCGACGGGCTGCTCGTACGGATACATACTCGTACGACTACTACTATGGCCACTACCATTACCATTACTGCTACTAATACTACTACTAATACTACGCTGGGACTTGGGTCAAAAAGGGACCTCAAGGAATCAAAGTCACAACACCCATTCAGAATCCTTCTCTCCCCCATCGAAGTCTCGGGACCGGGGATCCCTTGCCTCCTTTCGGCCCTGCTCGGCCATCCGGGATCGCAGCGCCCTTTTATTGATTGTGGACCGTTGGTCGGCCCCCGCGACCTTGAACCCAGCACCACCCACCTTGCCACCCCTGCAATACTCCGTACTGAGTCCTGACTGCACGGTTACAGGGGCAGGACCCATGCCGATACCATGGGCCACGAGTCCCAAGGCCACGCAGTGTGCGGAGCTGGAGAGGAGAGTGGGAGTCGCACTGCCGCACTGGGCAGTGGGCACGCGCCATGGAGAGGGGGGGAGGGGGGGGAGCTCATGGGGCCATGGGGCTCCTCTCGTTCCAGAAGCTTTCCAAGGGTTTCTCTCACGACATGGACAATGATCGCGGATACGGACCACGAGTACGGCGCATTATTACGATGTAAGAATACTCCGTCCAAGGAGCTATTCAACGACGATTCACATTTGCCTAGCCCTGTGCGCAACGCCAGCGGCTCATTCGCACCCCAGATGCAATGCTCCAGGCTTGGCGACCGTGGCTGACCATCTTTGACTCCTCTCCCCTTGGTGAGGAAGGGAGAGAGAGGGAGCAGAGATGGACCGAGCAGATATGTTGTTCCGCAAAGTATTGCGGTACTGCGAGTACAGGTGGTATAGAGTACTCGTACTGCTACTATCAAATGATAACAGAGCTGTTGGTTGCGCCGGTCGTATATTAATTCGTACGACTTGAGAAATTACTTGAACCGGTCGGTACTGGTGCCCCCCCCCCCCGACACTTTGTTGGCGGGAAACACCGTCCCACTTTGAGGACCAAGTATCCGTATTCGCTCATACATAACTGCAATACTTGTATACCCATACTCAGCACTCGCTTGTATTGAGTACGGAAGACGCAGGGTCTTGGCCCACGGGACAGCTGACCAGCAATGGCAGGAGGCCATGTATTGATTCTTTTGCATTGACGAGTTCCGAGTTCACGGCAGCCCTGCCACGGAGAATGATGGAGAGGTTACGGAGTTGACGATTTTGGATGCAGAACGATGGCAGTATCGTGGTAGCGTCCGGCTCCCTGGCATCTGCAATCTGTACATGTACTCCGGTATCTTGAGTCCTTAAACCCTTGAACCCTTGAACACTTAAGCAAGTTGACAACCCTGACATGTGTCCAGGGATCTTTGGAACGCGCGCAGGAATGTGACAGACTGCACAGAGCAATGATAGTAGTATTGATGCTTCGTAAAGTGCTTGTCTGTCATGGCTACTTGCACTCGGTAATATTCGTTACTCTCAGGTCCCACCCCTTTTCTCTCTGCTCTGTCTCTCTCTCTCTGTCTGTCTGTCTGTCTCCCTTCTTCTCACCATTCACCGCCTCTGTACGCCTCTGTACGGGGTATATCACCGACTACCAAAGGACCAATTATTATTACGAGTACCGATTATTACGAGTACGGAGTACGAGGAGTTGAGATGTTGATGTCTACCAGCAACGTTTCAGACATTTCCTCTTCTGTTTTGACTAGAGGGGGTTGTCCGTCATGTCCCATTCGGGAAGCTCCTCTCGCGAAGCCTTATATGCGTATACGGTATTATGTCTAGTAGGCACGACGAGTATCAATACTCCTTACCTTGATCATGTTGCATCAGCATACTCAATAATGCTCACATGCAACACGGACCCCTGTCCGCCCTTTTCAGTGTCCACCCCCCCCTCACGATTCTTAATCGAAACATGTCCGAGAGCATTACCCTATTTGTACAAAGCTACGAGTAAAAATACGACACTGATGCTTCCATTGTGTATACCTGTACAGATTACATTTGACAGTACATGTATATATATGCAATACCTGGAGCCACATGGCTTTTCTCCATCACACTAGCGACAACCGGTGCAGCATCCCCCGGCGGTAGGGAGTCTTGATACTACGCTGTGCTAGTCGTATGTCGGATCTAGGATCCGTCGATGGTATAATCGCTCACTGCTGATATTGATATGATATCAATAGCGCTGGGAACGTAGCAGTGGAAGTACGGAGTACTTGTATTAGATATAGTAATACCATCCGTAATACTTGCTACTGCTACTACCTCTAGGCCATCATACGAGCACACTTCTGCCTCCCACACCAAACTCACGTGTCGGATCCAGGGTATCAGCCTTTCCCTTCATTATTCAACTACACAGAGCAAGACGATGGATGGCCCGGCGATTCATTGCTTTGAGCTGCTGCTGCTGCAGCTGCTGCATGTCTCTCCATATCGGATGCGACGCAGATTTCAAGATATTGCCCTATGCATACTACAAGCACGAGTGGCAGATAGATGAATATGTCTAGTAGTTTTACCGTCGCAACAGCTTGTAGACGGTAGAACGGTCGGACCGTCAACTGCCGGCCTATACGTCATGCCGTGTAATGCTGTGAGGGAGGTATTCAGAGGGTTGGGTGATTGAGGGACCGATGGAAGAGAAATCAAAGCAGTGGAGAGACAAGAGTGCTGGTTGCACTTGCGGATGTCGGTTATGATCTGGCACAATAACGTCAGATCGCACCCGTGGCATCAGATCCTCCTATGAAGAGCCTTTGCCGTTGTTGACGATCCTGGTGTCGTTGTTTCCATCTATGCAGTCATCTGGCGTCGGAATGACCTTTCCCTTTATAGCATCTGGCTGCTGATACAGACGAATGAGATAGTAGAGAAGATACGAATGATGTAGAGGAAAACCAAAAAGAGGCACAGATGGAGACGAATACACAAACACAGACGGGAAAAAAAGGAACCTCACTCTTACCCAGTATACACTTGAGAGAATATAATATCATCTGAATAGACCGAGTTGGCTACGCTGAGCCCTGAATGGCTCAGCAGGCACCTATATTTGATGAATCGACTTTACAAGTTAGAATGCTTACAACATGATCTGCGTTACTGGAAGGAAGTGTCGAGGCATTCTTCCCCCCTCCTTCCCCTCCTCCCCTCCCGAAGCTAAGATAGAAAGACCTTTTTTTTGGGGGGGGGGAGAGAGAAAAATAACCCCGACATCTCGACATCAACTCGCGCCTTCCTCTTCCTCTTGTGAAACCATGTCAGTCCGAGCAGAGTTGGGCTGGATGGAACGTCGGGACGTCTCTACGACAAGATGGATGAATAGAACAAGTCCCTACAATCAATCACTCGATGTAGTATCAGGGTGACTGGCAGTTGACCATGGGAGCAGAGGCGGTGAGGGAAAACGCAGGCTTCACCCGCCTTCTGGATGTGATCATATGAGGGATTGTCCATAGGAAAGAGCGTATGAGAGAAACTCGGAGCATCACAGCGGTCCGGGAAGTCGCCCGCAGTAGAAGCTCCTTCCATCGCTCACGGCAGACAAATATAAACGGCATTGAAATTGAGGGGGCAATATGGAAGACTCACAAGTTCCTCTCAACCATCTCCCCGCCAATAGACAACGGATTAAAGAGCTTCTCGCTGCATCGTTCCCTCTTTCATCTTTCGTGCTTCTCCTCTCCAAGATATCTTCTTCACTACTATCTCCTTTTTGATATCTCGAGTATCCTTGCCCGCGGCGAGCACCGAGCACCCCATCGGTCGAGGTTTCGTCATCTGAAATGCCAAGAGCATCGATCTGATCGATATCAACCCCAACCCCAACCCCTAGTGATGACACCAACCTCGGGAGACGGCCACCCGCCGGGGGATTCTGTTGATGGCACGAGGTCCCTCTCCGGTAAGCATCTCGGGAGTATTATCCCAGATTCATCTTCAGAAATCGACACAGACAAGGGTACCGACGAACAGCCCGAGCCTCCCCAGGATCAACATCTACAGGATCAACCTCCCCAGAGTCAGCCTCCTCAAGGTCAGCCTTTTCAGAAGGACAACAGTGACAAAGATACAGAAGAGGGCGAGATAGAAGGGTATAGAGACCAACAAAGCAATCGATATGGTGGGAACGGAGATGAAGATAAACAGGACACAAAACTGAACACTTATAACAGCCCCCAGATTGAAACTCACGTCGTGGATTCTGCTGCATCAGGAAAGGTGCGAGAGCGCACTCTGCCTGACCAGGGAAAATCCTCCTCCAGTTCAGACGATGACGATGATGGTCTCAACTCTGGCTCTCCAGCAAGAAAGGAGTGGATGGAGCTCAAAAAGTACAGTCAGGCAAAGAACGAGTATATTGACCGTCTCATGTCGATGGTAGGGCTTGAGGAGGTCAAACAATTCTGCCTAAAGTCGAGAAGCTTGATCCAGTTCGATCTGGATAGAGGTAAAGCACCGGACAGGAAACTACTCGACCTTCTCAACGTCATGTTTACTGGCAACCGTGGAACGGGCAGAACAACCGTGGCAGACCTATACGCCAGCATCATCAGAGAAGAAATAGCTCTCATCTCAGGCAGTGCGCCCGAGATCGTCAAGCCGAAGCTCGACTGCATTTGCGATGTTCTGCCCATCGAGCGGATTGTGGGCCAATATGGGGAGGCGCCTTGCGTAAGCTGCAGTGTGCTCACATGTACACCTTCTACCGTCGTGCTGACAGGCGATCTGCCCCCCTCCCCTAGATTATCATAATTGACCTGGCAGAGGACACCCCGAGGGGCTGGGTGATGTGTATCCTCTACGAGTGCTTCAGGAATCAAGTGATCAATCCCGTCGCCATCATAGCCACCAGTGCTCCGGAAAAGGGCCAGCCACCTGGCCACGCACAGTGTATGCATACGCTCCGCAACGAGATGCCATCCATTGGACTGCCAGACTACAGTAACGAGGAGATGGCGGACATGATGCAGAGCTCTCTGGAGTCTCGCTTGGGGAAAATCGCCAACGCCAAGAGTTCCAGAATCGCCATAGCCATCAGGTGCCTCATCCACAGGTCTCTCAAATCTTCCAATATGTGGCTTTTGGGGGGGGCTCGCCAATGACATCGAAGAGCGGTACAGGGACCGTTTCATAATATCCCAACATTCGGGACATTGCAACAAGCACCCACGGCTGATCAAGGCAGACATCCTGGGTCATCTGGTGCCATGCGGCAGGCCATCCAGTGATGCTTTGAGAGAACTGGCAAATCTCAATGGCCTGAATGCCGTCAAGATGACTATCAACGACATGTTCGACCGAGAGATGCGCATCAGCCACCGCGAACTGCTCGGGATCGAGCCTAGCCCGGTTAGGCTGGGCATGGTCTTCCTCGGGAAGCCTGGTACGGGGAAGAAGACGGTGGCGTGCCTGTACGCCCAGCTTCTTGGCGAGATGGGTCTCTTATCCAGCGGAAAGACTGTTGTCAAGAGCCCGAGCGATCTCATTGACGTCGGCCTCGGCTCGGCAAAGGATACGGTTGCATCCGCAGTTGCCGAAGCAAGGGGCCGTGCCCTCATCATTGAAGATGCCGACAAGCTAGATCCTACGTGCGAGAAGGACCCGAGCAGGGCCAGGCAGTGTCGTGAGGTGCTCGAAAAGCTGGTACACGCCATGCGCTGCTCGGTCGGCAAAGACTACTGCTTTATCCTATGCGGACGCCCAGATGCCATGAAGGCCATGTACGGGAACAGCCGAGACATCGATCTGGAAAGCATGCTTCCTCTGGAAAAGGCCCTCACGTTTCGCGACTTTGATCCCGAGATGCTGGCATACTATCTGGACCTCAAGCTCGCCGAGAAGGGCGTGGTGGCGTCTGAGCCTGCCAAGACGGCCGCTCTGAACATTCTCAGGGACCAGTCTCGGCGTGATGACTTTTGTAACGCTCACAATGTGGATGCCATCGTCACCCGTGCCATGCACGCACGGGAAATTTGGCTCCAGCAGGCTCTGAGGGCGAGCACGGGCGCGGTTCGGCAGGACCCCAACTCGTGGAGGGCTCTGTGGCCGCAAGACTTTGGGGATGGCCTGGATCCAGGTCGCAGTGAGGATCATCAGGAGCGTGGCGGAAATCGAGAAGAGGGAGCAAGAGAAGACGGCCCAGGCGATTTCAGTAGGGTGAGGGACCAGTTCAAGAACTTTGTCGGATTCAACGACATACTGTCCCAGCTCGAGTCGTACCACGACATGGTGTGTGGAATGCGTCTCCGCGGTGTCGACGCCGAGCCATTCATTCCCTTTACTCTCATCTTCAAGGGCCCGCCCGGGACTGGAAAAACGTCGACGGCGCGCATGATGGGCGAGTTTTACCGCAATCTGGGCCTCCTGCCAACGTCCAAGGTGGTCGAGATGTCGGCGACGGACATGGTGGGTCTGTATGTGGGCAACACGGGGCCCAAGACGCGGGACCTCCTCGAGAAGTCGCTCGGCAAGGTTCTCATCATTGATGAGGCGTACATGCTGGCGGAGAGCCAGTCTGGATCCGGGGCGTCGGAATTTACCAAGGAGGCAATCGCCGAGCTGGTCTACTGTCTGACGAAGCCCGAATTCGAACGCAAGCTCGTCGTCATACTGGCCGGGAACGAGAAGGAGATGGACAAGCTCCTCGACGGAAACCCGGGTCTACGCAGCCGCTTCTCTACGCACATCACATTCCCATCCCTCAGCACATGGCAGTATCTCGAGCAGCTGCGCAGATATCTGAGGCGGGTGGGCATCGTGATGGAACCGACGGCGGAGATGGACGGGGCCGCCCGCAAGGCTCTCTGCGAGGGACTGACCAAGATGATGAACGAAAAGACCTGGGGTGGCAGTCGATCCGTCCAGGATATGGGCATGGCCATCATGCGTTGTGTGTTTGGGAAGTACGCGCACACGGGGGACAAGGGTGACATGAAGCCGTTGACGTGCCGCGAGGTGATGAGAATGCTGGTGGAGTCGCGCTTGATGAAGGCTGAGTCGCCAACTTGGAGTCGGAGGCCGATGGGCAGCCGATTGGTGACGTTGAGTAGTTTAAATTAGTCGAGGTGGTTCATGTTTGGGCGGGTGGACATTGTTATCGTTTTCGAGGAGAATGGTTCTTGTCTGAGTAGTATACAGGTAGGAGTGGGAGTTGGGGTTGACGGCGAGGAGAGAGTTGAGAACAGAATGTCTTTCTGTCTAGAGTATATATACCCATACCGGCGGTGGCAGTATTCGGGTGCTTTCTGAATATACTAATATGATATACCTACATGCACTCCTGGCATGCACCATGGACCATATATATATTTACCTTTTCCTCCGGAACCGGGAATTATGCCCAGGACCACCCTTGGCACCATTCTGACGAAGTTTGAGACGATGAAAGTTGGCATGGGCAAGCTCATTGACCTTTCTGGCAGCCTTTCTGACAGTCTTTTCTGCCGTCCTTGTCTTTGCGCTCGTCTTGGTATCCTTTCTCTCCTGCTTCTCGCCATCCGAGACGTGATTGTCATTGTAATCGTCATCATCATTACCGTCAGGAAGCTGCGTCTTGGACATGGACTCGTCGTCGTCAGATGCACCGTCTCCCACGGGTAACTGATCAGGTCGTTTGATCCACATCGGCCTGATGTTGACTTTGCGAGTGGTGCGCTTCTGACCCTTTTTCTTGTAGGTGGACGGCATATCGCCAGCGGTGCCCTGTTTCCGAGCGTCCTGCTCCTGTGCTTCTGCCTCCGCGGCCATGGCAGCTTCCGCTTCGTGATCGAATGCTGTTGATGCAGCAGCTGGTGGTGGTGGAGGTCGTCCCCTGGAAGAAGAAGTCATGGTGGGATGAGAGGCGGCAACCGAGGTGGAAGGAGTAGAAGCCTCTCGGTCCATCTCCATCTCCCGCAGGGCCTCGAGGTCCGCGTCTGCCCTGTCGTCCTCGACTTTTCGTAGACTGGCGACGATCTCGCTGAGACCGCGACCGAGAGGTTTTCGCGGCAGACGGAGCGGGACAGGGGCGGTCGGGGGCTCCAGCATCTCGCCGTTCTCGTCGACGGTGGCGAGGTTGGCATCATCGTGGAGGGGGAGCATGTTGCTGTGGCGCTTGAGGAACTGGGGTGTCTCGAAGTGGAGTTTGGAGGGGGTCGTCGTCATGAAGGAGGAAGGGGTTCTCGAGCCCATTGGCTCTTCCTCCTCTGCTGCTGCGGTGTTGAGGCTGTGGCTGTTGTTTGGTTGACGAGATTTCAGCGGTGACATGAATGTATTTAGGTACTGTCGTTTGCTGGCCGACATTGGCGTTCGTCGTCCCATGCGCGGAGTGGTGACGGAATCCGAGTCGAACTGGGGACGATTCTTGCTGGGTGTGGTGGCGGCGGTGGTGGTCGTCGTCGTCATCGTCTTTATCCTCCGGGACGACGGCGTCTGCTGCTGCTGCTGCTGCTGCAGTCGGGCTCGGGACTCCTCATCCTTCTCCAAGAGATCGAACAGGCCCAGTACGCGCCCGTCTCGCTGGGGTGTAGGCCCCACGGATGTCACGGCCGTGGGACTGAATAGCTTGCGCGAGATAGTGGGCGTCTCTTCGAGGTGTTGGCTGTGCAGGCGTCCCTTGGATGGGGTCTCGACATGTCGTGATCGCTTCGAAGGGGTCAACCCATCTGACGCAGGGGCTCTCGAGTACGTGTTTACGTCGTCGGCGTCTTGGGGTTTGCGCTTTCGTGGTGGTGGCGATTGTTGCTTGGTGGTTGGGAGTGGGGCTTTGCCGTCGAGAACGTCTCTTGATTTTTGGTAGGCTTTGTACTTTTGGGCTGCACCTTGTCAGAGGAGAAGGATGTGATGTAGAGGTGTAGGAAGAGAGAGAAAGGAGGAAACTCACCGATATCGGGATTTCTCTTGATATCATCCCGTCCAGGTTTCCTACCGCCATTGTCCTTGGCCCACGACGTCTCCCACCTCTTGAGATCGGCGCGCAATTCCTGACATTTCGTTTCGTATTCCGTCCTCGTCCTTTGATCCATACCGACCCTACTGAATTTCACTTCCAGGCGAGCTGCAGAGCGAGAGATAGAGGTGGGGAACGCAAGAAAGGGAAGCCAAGTGAATTGGTGGTGATGGAGAGAAGGGGGGGTCCGGAGGGGACAGAGACGCGTCGGAGATATACTAGACGCGACATCCTTATAATGGAAAACGCGCTTTTCTGCCCATAAACGTCATTGGGATTATGTCATCGTCCTTGACTTTTTTTTTTTCAACTCATCATCATTAACGAGTTTAAGTAGCTCCTCACTACCACCAGCATCATCGTCATCATCATCATCATCATCATCGCTACATGTACACACGTACATATACCCTGGTATGGCGACGAAAAGCGAGGACCATGACTGGAAGTCGCGGGCCATGGAGGCTGTCGTCGCCAACTTTGAGACTCGTTCAGACGACCCATCACCCAACCGCTGCGTCGTCTGCCATGACGACGTGACCGACCCCTCCGAGACGATACCGTGCCTCCACCGCCAGGGATGCTGGGACTGCATCCAACAAGTCATGTACACGTTTGGCCGTTGCGCCTACTGCCGACAGCCGATGCAGAGTCTGGTGCGCCTATCTACCAAGCAGGCAATCGACAATGACGGCAGCAGCAATAACAGCAGCAGCAGCACGTCACACGCAGACACGACACCTCTCACCCGCGCACCGCAAATTAATCGGCGTCGTCGCCGTCGTCGTCGCAGTACATCGGACGATGACGACGCCTCGCTATCCCTCCGGAGAGCCGTCGACCGCCGCCGCTCCGTATACACGCACTCCCGACTGTGTCGACACGTCGGGTCGAATCGCCACTCCGGCTACCGTGAGATAACGCCGCAGATGGTTCTCCGGGAACCAGATCTAGTATCGCGCGCGCGCACATGGATCCGCCGCGAACTGCTCGTCTTTACCTTCCTACGAGCCGATCACGACAACAACGGTGATGATGATGACGACGACGACGACAAGCTTCCCGGGATGGGTCGGCGCCGAAGAAGAGAGAGACGGATGACCGGTCTGAGGTGCCAGAATGCAGAGTTCCTCCTCGAGTACGTGGTAGCAATACTCAAAACTGTCGATCTCATGGGCAGCGCGGGACAGGCCGAAAACATGGTGGCCGAGTATATCGGTCGCGAGACGGCGCGGGTGTTTCTCCACGAGCTGCGCAGCTGGCTCCGGAGTCCGTTTACGCGGCTCGAGGAGTGGGACAGGCTCGTTCAGTATGCAGGGGAGGAGAGGCCCGCATGGTTGGACGGGTAGGTTCGAATTCTCTCAACACTTCACGACGACGCGTATGACATGATACCCCCCATATAGAAAGACTCATGATACAACATTACAGTAAAGCTGAATATGCAACGTGAACGTGACGGCAATACTGGATACAGGGTTAACAGCAAAAGGGTACATGTATACACGCATATTCAGTAGAATGATAACAAGACACGGACTACATACTCATCAAACCCCCGATATCCTTCTCCATAGCCCTCAGTCTAGCCTGCAGCTCCCTCTTCTTCCCTTCCAGCTCTCTAGCCTCCTCCTCCTCCGTCCTGAGATCCTGCTCAGTCCAGACGTCTTGTTCATCTTCGTCTTCTTTCTCATCATCACCATCGTCGTCGTCGTCGTTGCCATCCATCCAATCCTTGTTATAGCTAGCCAGCCTCTCGGCCTGCTCGGCCACCTTGGTCTCGTAATAGGCCATGGTCGACCTGGCAGCCCTGTTCCTCGCCCTGAGCTGACCTATCCGCTCCCTCGCCCCGGGTAGCTCGTACACGCCGCACAGCTTCTCGGCGCCCCGCAGCAGGACGTCGACGTCGACGTCGACGTCCCGTCCCGATCCGGCCGTCGCGCCCCCCCTCCTCATCAGCTTCTCGTGCATCTCTCCGCCCAGGACGGCCGCCACGGCCGCCTGACGTCGAGGGGGAGGCACGCTGCCGCCGCCGAGCCGCGCGGACGAGGAGCCTCCTCCCGTCGTCACCTCGCCCGAGGCTACGTTGAAGACGGTCCGACGACGCTTGCTGTTGCGCCCCGATGGGTCGCCCGCCGCGTCTAGCTGGTGCGTGGGCTTCGTCGTCGGTGCCGGAGGCGGGGCGGGTACGGAGAATAGTGCGCGCTCGTGCGATTCCGTGTCGCGGATCAGAGACGTGATCTCGTGGTTGGCCAGGAGCGCGTTGGTGAACATCTTCGGAGGAGGGAAGCTGCCGACGTCAGAAGAGTGTCAGCGTGGTGTGCACCCAGATGTGGGGAATCGCAATGCGGTGCAGTGTTGGAGAAGACTCACTGGAGGGAATCGATCCCTTGGGATGAATAGCCAATTTGGTCAAGATGCGACGCGAGAAGGGACATGGTAGCGGCTGTCTCTTTTCTTGTTGATTGTTGTCGGTTCGTGGTTGTCGGCTGTCTGTTTGCTGGAGAAGCGTCTTTGTATTGACAAGTTGACAACAGTCTAGACTCTACAGATTAGATGTACGGGTGATAATGATAGTACACAAGTGTCAAGAAGTATCAGATGCCCCGCGGCTATCTCCACAATCGTAATATTACTTATACCATACGAGTAAACATTGCATTCCATGTGTACAGATTACACGCAACGATACTCCGTACTACACCGAGTAATGAATATTATCATTACGTATATATATATATATATATATATACGGACAGTCGTACTACGGAGACTCCCGAGTAAACCATGCATACCACCGGAATCGAATACTCTACCACCAATAGTAAATATATCATCAATATTACGTTCAAGATTAACTACTCACTTATCCGAATCTTCATCATTCTCACATTGGCATAGCCATACCGCCTACGCATTCCATCTATAACCATTACATCGTCCCAAGCAATGAACCCATCGTCCAAGGGCATCCACCCGAGGACATTTATCCAGAAGAAGAGGATAAGAAAAGCAATAGAGAAACGAGGACGGATTGAAAAGAAGACAAGAGAAAAAAAAATGTACAGACAAGAACTGAAGATGGCAAGACGAGGCAAGCGCGTCAGAGGGAGGAAACAAGAAAGGCAAAGCAAACTCTAGAGGCAAAGGGCAGAATCGATGATTTGCTTGCTTACTTTCTGAAAGAAGAAGAGAAGAAGAAGAAGAAAGGGGGTATAGAAAAAGAGAGAGAACAAGGGATATTTAGAGCTGTGTTAGGTGTCGTTGTCGCTGTCGCTGTCGTTGTTGTCGTTGTTGTTGTCGTTGTTGTTTCCTCCGTCTATATAAGAATTTCTGAAACTGGTGTTCCCGTCCATCTTTTTTTTTTACCCTTTTCCCATATCTGCCTGTATTTTTCTTCGTTTCCTCCTTGACAACCAGATATTGTATCATCGAGGTATCTTGAACTGTATATGGAGGGTTGGGGAGAAGAATTAGGAGGCGGTTCTGTTTGTTCTTTGTTTTTTTCTGAGTTCTTCTTGGTCTTCCTTGTTGTTTCCTTGTTTCTTCCTTTCCATGGTATATGTTTCATCATCCCTGAAACACAAGAGGGAGAGGGAGGGAGAGAGAGAGAGAGAGAGAGCTCAGCTCGTAATCTCCATTATCTCCATCGTCCAATACGGCAACTCCTTCGCAAGTGACCTCCCAGCCAGAAAATCAGCGTCATTCTCGTCATCGCTCGAGTTGGGCTCGTCCAGCTCGACAATCTGCTCCGGGGGGTCGTGAAACAGTAAGGAGCTCCGATGGAGGCGCTTCCGGAGTCGTCGCGCGCTGGATCCCACATCGTTGACGTCTAACGGTCCAAAGTCGTCCTCGTCGTCGCTGAGCTCGCTGTGCGTGCGCTTCCCTACGCTGCTCGACATGCTCACGCGGCGGACGCGGCGAAGCTCCTGTTGGCGCTGGTAGAAGAGTTCCATGTCGACGTCGACTTCGTCATCGTCCTCGTCTTCCTCCTCGTCGACTTTGTCCTCATCTTCAGGGTCGCTACTGCTACTGCTATCGTCGTCTTCGTCGCTGTTGACATCCTCCTCATCCTCAGACGCTTCCTCGTTGCTGCAGTTGAGATTCCTCATATCGCGCATCATGGTTCTGTCCAGGCCCTTGTGCCATGAGTGGGGACGGGTCGGTGCCACTTCAATCTCATAAGGGTACAGAACCTCCAACAGATTCACGCTACCCTCAGCCGAATCAATCTCCTCAATCAGGTATTCCGACCAGGCAGCGGCATGTGCATCTAAGGGGGCATCTGGAGCGGCGGCAGTGTCTTTGTCGCCGCCTATCACGTCGAGGCCGTCGTCTTCATCTTCGTCTCCTTCATCTTCATCATCAGCCTCGGACGAAGCCGCTTGTGGTTCTAGGATTGGATCATCTGTCTGATCACTTTCGTCATCCTCACGATGCTCTCGCTGCTCTCGTTTCAGCTGGGTATCGGGTACGTTGTCGTTCTGGTCGGCGGCAATGGCGGATGATGAAGATTGTGACCGCGGACTGAGCTGCTCGGGTCCAAAGGTGGGCTGGTAGCTGAACTGATGGCCGTTTCCGACGGGCTTGATGCTGGGATCATTGGCGACTGGCGGGGAGAGGTCGTCCCAAGACGGCGCGGGCTGACGTCTAGGTCGTAAACTGTATTTGCGAGAGAATGGTGGTGACGCCGAGGGAGTTTCGGGTGGTGACGCCGGATCGGCGGTGAAGAAGCTTTGACGGTGGAGGTGGCCTAGATTCGGCGTAGATGGCCGCCTCCGGAGGTGTCTGCTCTTTGCCATGGCCACAGAGCGAGAGAGCGGGAGGGAAAAGACAAGGAAGGGGGGGGGGGGGGGAGGAAGAAGAAAGAAATAGAAGGAGAGAAGAAGAGAAAGCGACAGAAAAATCAATTGTCTCTTTTCTCTGGCGCTTGGGGATCTTAGTTCCAAAGGCCCGGGGCGATGTCACGAATAGATGACTGCTGGGATGATCCTCGAAAAAACGCACGGCGGGGGGGGGGGGGGGGGGGGGGTTTTTGAAAATGGAAGAGAGGGGGGGGGGACCAAGAACAGAGAGAAAGAGAGAGGCGCGCGCGCTGCAAATCTGGGACTGTCCAATACCAAGGTATAATAATAAAGTCGGTATGCAAGAGACGGACTCGGTGCAAGTGGCCGGATCGTAGGAGATTGGTCGATCCAGACAGGCGTGTGTGCGCGTGTGGGGTAGAGTAGACGGTCAAGAACAAGTTGAGAGAAGTGTGTGGTGAGTCGTGACGGTCGACCTGACTCCAGATGCGCCCGGCTATGATGACTTCGTCTCGTCTCGTCTCGTCTCTTTTCGTCCGATTCTGCAAAGGGATTGGAGATGGGACTCTGATTGAGGATTAATAATAAGAAAGGATTAAGGGCGAGAAATACTTGGTACCCAGACTTGTTGTGCGGCGGATGCGTGTACTCACTCGTACAGAGTACAGATTACAGAGTCCAGTACGAGTACATATACGTACCATGCAATGCGGCCCAGACGAGCATTAGTCCAACAAAGATGTGGGTGAGAGAGACGCAGTCTCGCACAAGAGCATTGCGTTGCTTTCCTTGCCTCCCTGATCCTTGTCGGTTTTCCTTCTCTGTCAGGCCCCTGTCGCACGTATTACCACTGGCACTCACTCATCATGTGCCGACTGACGAATGATGCCTCAAGCCTCACTGTCTCGGGACCCAAAGCAGGAACGGGCAGAATCAGAGTCCGATAAAGGTCATTTCCCATAACAGCGATTGCTCGTTGGTATTAGCTGGTACTCGTATGTTTTGTTGTTTGTTGCCCGTGAGCTACTGTTCGTGCCTCGTCATACTGACGACTGTCCATCAATCAACGATAGCCACTTCACATATACGAAGTCAGTGTTACTCGGTGATGAACATGGACAGCACACGCGCGTACCTATACGCGCACACCACAAGTGTACCGTCGTCTTGTTGCCGTGGTGGCTTCTTCTCCCTCTGGATGCGGTGTGTTCCAGATTCCCAAGCATAACCAAGCACCGGGGGGGGGGGCGCCGAGGAGGAGTTGTCATGGTCATCTGGTCCATTTTCGCACCATCAGACTCCTTGACTATGAACCCCGTGGTCCGTCTAGGTTCCGTGCGGCATGCGATATGGTCCTTGTCTGTCTGTACCACTACCTGTAGGCTGTATCGTCCCTGGTTCACGGCCGTCGCTTACGGCGTATACTCGTTGTAAACTCGTTGTAATTATACGTAGCGTGGTGCAGTCCCCCACCGAACAAGGATAGGGGGGATCCAGGTCGCCTGAGATACTCACGGTGCCTGTCGCTCTCTCCTTGCCTCTGTCTGCCTCCCCTGTTGCTCTCTGCGCTTCTCTCTCTTCTCTGTCCGAGCCCTCCTACCCATGGGCAAAATCTAGAGGAAGGGGCGAAAAAAAAACCTGTCTGTGTGGGTTTTGGGCATCAATTCGCCCAGTACTGACCGGAACGAGGTCCGACCACACATACAATCCTGATTTGAGTAAACACCCAAATCACGCACATTGTGAGGAACGAAACAAATCCATCTTGGAGTTTCTTCTTCTCCTTCGTCCCTCTTCTTCCTTGTCCATGGGGGGCTGCAGCCCGGGGGAGATCTGTCATTAGCGGGCTTACTTCGCATGATGATCTCGGTTGCAAGAGGGATAGAGACCCCTTGTCCTCGCAGGCCCCTCTTTCTGGCCTCTCGTCTCCAGTCCCAGAACGACGAAGAACAAGATCGAAGGGGGAGAAAAAGAAAGGAAAAAGAAGAGCGACTATTGTGGCAGCCAACTCAGCAGCGTTGCCGTGGGATGCATGCCGGGGAGCGTCATACCAACCAATGAATCTCGGTCAAGCGTTTCCCCCCCAATCCCTGCATGCAAGTCAAGCGTGAAGCCAGGAGATGCTAAGGAATACGCCATGCGCAGCTGCATAACAGGGTACGAGTGCAAGTACTCGTAGCTCAGGTAATAGCTCATGGAGGCTTCCTTGTAAATTTGTGTAGCCGTATTTCCCCGGCATCAAGCTGGCTGCTTGTTTGAGGATTCCAAGTTGTCCGGTCATATGACCATCCCGTAGTAGCATCAACAAATGGCATAGCCTCTCTTTCATGTCAGAGACCTCTCTCCACGCCGAAGCATAGACCGGGTCAGGCTCTCTCGGCCCCCAAGCAGCCAGCCTCTCACCGGGGACGGCCCACCACCAGAAGCATGTGTCCGGGAGCCGTCGGGTATAGCTTGGCCACTATCGAGACAAGTCCACAGAATGAGAGGCAAGGTGTAGAGAAGAAAAAAAGGCAACGAATCGGCATATACACACCTCGCCACTGAGTGTCAGCAAGAGCTGATGACCATGCAGATTAGTTAGTTGCTGTCCGTCCCATGGAGAAGGAGAAGAAGCAAGTGAATGATGCATTTGGAGGGGAGAGGAAAAGAGAGAGAGAGCGACGGCAGGTGCGAGTCGATTGACGCGTAGAGCAACCGCGACATGAAGTCGGAGCATTGGTTAATCCGTATGGGTTTCATCTACCCTGTACTGTGTGTAAAAGTGGAGAGCCTGCCAGCCCTGCGGCAGCCTCGTCGTGGGACTTTGATAGCATTCAGTAGCGCTTTCCACCATTTATCTTCGGCGTGTTGACGTGGGCGTCACAGCGGCATCTCATTACTTGTTTCCTCATCATTAATCTGCCACTTCCTCTTCCCTTTCTTCAACGGAGATACTACAAGAGAGTACAGCAGACCTGTCCTCCGAAGGCATCGACAAAGAACGCGAGGGAGCACGTCGGGGCCACGCGACACGGAAGCAGACAGACCTTCGCACAACCCAACGTCGACCATCACGATCACCACCGCGGCGACGTCGCCATGAATACAAACCAGCAAGGCCAGGCACAGCCGCAGGGCCAACAGCCCCAAGCTCAGGGACGGCCTCAGGCCCAAGGCCAGCAACAGCAGCAGGGTTCGCCGGCCCCAGGTCAGGCGGCAGCCCCGCGCCCGCAGCAGACACCCGTTTACAATGCCGCTCAGATCCGCCAGCTCACCATCCTCTCCGAGGAGGAGAAGAGCAGATACGCTGCTGGGCTGGAGAGCCTGTGGGCCAAGGTACGCGGCTCGGAAAATGGGAGCATGGAGCATAAGGTCGCCACTGAGAAGATCTTCCACTTCTCCAAAATGTTGCAGGGCAAGATTCAACAGCGCCAGGCGCAGCTTCAGGCTAGACAGCAGCAGATACGACAGCAGCAGTTGCAGAACCAGCAGAATCAACAGGCCCAACAGGCCCAAGGCCAGCAACCGCAGCAACCGCAGCAGCCTCAGCAGCAACCGCAGCAGCCTCAGCAGCCTCAGCAGCCTCAGCAACCACAGCAGCCCCGCCAACAGTCGCAGGGTCAGGGACAGCAGCCCCAGCAGCAGCCCCAGGCTCAGGCTCAAGGCCAGCCTCCCCGTCCTCCCTCGGCGGCAGCAGTCCAAAGGCCTCTTTCCCAGGGTCCCACGGCCCAGGGACAAGCGCAGCCTCAGGTGCAGAATGCCGTTGCTGCTGCCGCCACTGCGGGTGCTCGGAACCTAGGTGCCGCGCCGCAGAACCAGCTCCCTGACAGCATCTTGAACCACCTTCGACAGCTCCAGATCCACATCCCTCCGGAGATGCGAGACAAGTCTACCGCCGAGCAGAACAAGTACGTCCAGGAGCTCAAGGGGAAGTACGGTCGCGTCCTGCTGTCCATCGAGAAATTCAAAGGTCGCATCAAGGCCATGGATCGCCAGGTCGCCCTCAAGGCCTCCCAGGGTACCCCTTACACCGAGGACGAGCTCAAGAAGATACAGGAGAACAAGGCTGCACAGGTCAAGCTGCTGAACGATGCCGTCAAGTGGATGGAAGGTTTCAAGAGACAAAGCCTCGATCCCAACAACAGCAATGTAACCCCTGCTTCTGCCGTCGCAGCTGCTGCTCAGGCTCAGGCTCAGGCCAGCCAGAAGGGAAATCAACAACAGTCTCAGCAGGGTGGAGCTGAACCTTTGCAGCAACAAACACAGCAGCCTCAGCAGCAGCATCCGGGCCAGGGAGGAATGGCTGCTCCGTCTACCAACCCTACTCATCCGAACCTACAAGCTGCTCAGGCCGGCATCAATAGGGCTTCACCTGCCAACGGAGTGCCGGCGACAAACAGCCAGGTGCCCAAGCCCAACAACAATAACAACGTCAACAACGTCAACCGCAATGCACCGAGCACCACGCAGCAGCAGGCGCAGCAGGCGCAGCAGGCGCAAAAGGCGGTCCACCCGCCCCAGGTGCCAGCTGCCGGCCAGCGACCGGGTGGTCCTGGAACACCAGCACAGGCATCAGCCGCGAGGGTACAGACACCGGTGTCTGCAGGAACGCCTGTCGCGGCTGCGGGACCGGGCCGTCCACTTAGCCACTCGGACGCCATGTCACTAGCAAACCAGCGGGCCGCCAGCACGGCAGCAAACGGCCAGGGACAGCAGGGACAGCAGCAGCAGCAGCAGCAGCAGCAGCAGCAGCAACAATTCCAGATGCAGCAGCCGCCGCAGCAACAGCAGCAACAACCGCAGCAGCAACAGCAGCAACATCAACAGCAGCAGCAACTCCAACAGCACCAGCATCAGCATCAGCAGCAAGCTGCAGGAACTCCGACATCTGGGGGGGCATCCATGGCTCAGACGGCCTCTGCACAGACACACTCGCAGCAGGGAACGCCTCAACCTGGCCAGCATACACCTCAGCAGCAGCAGCAGCAGCAGCAGCAGCAGCAGCATTATCAACAGCAGCAGCAAGGCCACTCCCATGCCCACCCTAGCCAGCAGCAGACGCCCATTCACTCCAAGATGCCGATCCCGAGGCAGCTGCCTGATAAGTCCACAGCTGTTCCTCAGGGCGTCACCATGGGCGGTGGAGTCAAGGGAAACCGTCCCACCCTCAACCAGGGCACGAGCACCATGGGCTCAGCCATGCACCAGCCCGTCATCAACAAGATCCCTGCGTACAACAACGAAGCCGAGGGAGATCATGTATTGAGTAAGAAGAAGCTCGATGAGCTTGTACGCCAGGTGTGTGGTGGCGTGTCGGAGGGTCAAGAGGGTAACTTGCTTACACCTGAAGTTGAAGAGGCAAGTTTTTCTCCTCCTTTTTTTTTTCTTCTCCAACCTTTTTTCTTTCCGTTCCTTTGTATACAATGCCTTGCCATGCACACAGCTAACATTATCCAAGAACGTCCTCAACATGGCCGACTCATTCGTCGACAATGTCCTCCACGCTGCTTGTCGAAACTCCAAGGAGCGCGGGTCCAAGGTACTGGAGATTCGAGACATCCAGCTCGTACTGGAGCGCACATACAATATTCGCGTCCCCGGATATTCGTCTGATGAGCTGAGGACGGTGCGCAAGGTGCAGCCTTCGCCTGGGTGGATTGCCAAGATGAGTGCCGTGCAGGCGGCAAAGGTGATGCCAGGGAAGGGAGAGTAGTCAACAGATGTCGTCTGGTTTTCTTCTTCTTTGTTTTTTTCCTCTTCTTCTTCTTCTCCTTTCTATTTCACTTTCATGCTTATTCCCTCTTATGCTTCTTTTTCTCATTTATTCTCTACTCCTAATCTGTTTACCTGGGCTGGCGTTGACTTGGCTTTTTCTACTTTTTCAAAACCTCTGGAGGATAGAGGAACGAACCCCTGGGGAGCAAGGAAACAAATATCACGAGCACTTTCGAGGTGACGGCTGCTATTAGTGTCTAAATATATATGAACTATATAACCAACAAACAATACAGCGTCTTATGACTGGATTGATAAAACACCTTGACGGTGATGGCTTCTGGTGATGTATTATGATGTGTAATACATACTACGTACATATATACATATATGGCGTCGTGGTTGCGTACGGCAACAAGCTTAGTCACGGTTTGTAGGCATCAGTTGACAACGTCAGTCGACTGATGCCCGGTAAGCTCCTGCCCCACTAAACCACCTCCCACCAAAAGCCCACTGTGTCCACTGCAGCTCCCAGTTTTGGGGGGGGGGATAGAAGCCTAGAGAACGGCGCCAGGCAAGCGCTGGGAGACGCACACAGAGCATGAGACAGGCGTTTTTAAGTACATAGTACTTATTATTTACGTACAGAATACATTTTTGTTCATGTACCCAGTACATAAATCCGTCCTTTGCTCCTGCTATCCTCAGCTCAAACCTTCCCTTTCCCTGCCTGCACCACAACCCGCATCCATCATCATCGTTTGACTCCAAATCACCGAAAAGAAAGCCCTGTCCGGAGACCTCGAGAGCGACACATCTCACGCCTCCCTCTTGAATCCATCTAACCAGTGTGTTTCGGTTTCCCTCCATCTCCTGATCCCCTCTTCGACTCTCCGTGTCGCTGGGCCCTCAACCTTTCAGCGCAAAACGACCACCTTTCCGGCGACGACAACGGCGACGCACAACGACCACATTGCGGGACATCGTCACCTCGTTTCCGCTGGCCATAGAGGATAAAAGGAAGACGGCTTTCCGCTCCGCAACCAAGAGATCTCAGAGACTAGAGGCAGCTGTCGACATGCCCGGCAAGACGCCCCAGAAGAACGGCAGCAAGCTGGTCGGAAACGGTGCCAAGAATAACAACAACTCCAGCAAGGCCAAGAAGCCGACTAAGGATAACGACGAGGAAATGACAGTCGTCGTTCCGCCTTCAAAGAAGCAGCCCGCGTCTGGGTCGGGTGATGCGGATGCCGATGTCGATATGGGCGATGCTGACGCCGCAAATGATGGCGTTGACCCAGCCGTCCAGGCCACAGCAGGTACGTCACACACTATCTCTCCCACCCCGACAAGGTCTTTTTCTCGTGTCTACGGTGAATAGGTGTCTTGTGTGGGAGAGGGTTTGGGATCAGAGAAGGACTGACACAAGACGCAAACGCACACACAGATATCAAGAGCAACTTTGCCCTGCTAGACCGTGCCGTGACCACGTTTGACGCGAGGTTCTCCCTCCGCGCTCTCCGATCCATCTCCCTCGTCCGCAAGCGCCTCAGTCCAGACGTCATCGCTCAGGCCATTGTCGACACATTCCCCGCCACCGTTGCCTCGGGCAACATTGCCAAGAACCTGCTCGTCGCCCTGGGCCGTGAGAACCTGCCTCTCGGTCGCCCCCCCGCCGCCGCCGCTGCCACCATCACAGAGTCGGAGACGACCGAGGGAACCGATTCGTCTAAGAAGGCCGGTTCCAAGAACGAGGTCAAGGAGGTGATCCCCGAGGTGGACATCTTCCTGGGCATCCTGATCCAGGTCTACCTGTTCGACTCGAAGCAGTACAAGAAGGGAACTGAGTTCTCGTCGTACCTGTCGGAGCGCATCCAGGCCCTCAACCGCCGCACGCTCGACTCACTGTCGGCCAAGGTCTACTTTTACTTCTCCCTCTTCTACGAGCACCTCGAGCCGCTGCCCCCGTCCCCCGAGTCGCCTCTCGTGGCGGTGCGGCCCACGCTGCTGGCGGCCCTGCGCACGGCCGTGCTGCGCAAGGACATTGACACTCAGGCCGCCGTCATCGTCCTCCTGCTGCGCAACTACCTCCTCACGTCGCACATCCACCAGGCCGACCTCCTCATCTCACACACGCAATTCCCCGAGAACGCCGTCAACAACCAGGTAGCCCGCTTCCTCTACTACCTGGGCCGCATTCGCGCCATCCAGCTGCGCTACACCGAGGCCCACGAGCACCTGACGGCGGCGACGCGCAAGGCCCCCTCGAGCGCCTGCGCCCTGGGCTTCTCCCAGACGGCCACCAAGCTGCTCCTCGTCGTCGAGCTGCTCATGGGCGACATCCCCGAGCGCTCCACCTTCCGCCTGCCCAACATGGAGGAGGCCCTGCACCCTTACCTGCTTCTGGTGCAGGCGGTGCGCGTCGGCGACCTCGAGAACTTTGAGACGACGATTGCCGAGCACGCCGGCACGTTCCGCCGCGACGGCACGTGGACGCTCATCCTGCGCCTGCGCCAAAACGTCATCAAGACGGGCATCCGCATGATGTCGCTGTCGTACTCGAGGATCTCGCTCCGCGACATCTGCATCCGCCTCCACCTGGGTAGCGAGGAGTCGGCCGAGTACATTGTGGCCAAGGCCATCCGCGACGGCGTCATCGAGGCCACGCTCGACCGCGAGAGGGGTTTCATGAAGAGCAAGGAGATCGGGGATGTCTACGCCACGCGGGAACCCGGAGAGGCCTTTCACGACCGTATCCAAGCCTGTCTGGCCCTGCACAATGAGAGTGTAAAGGTATGTCTCACAGGCCTTCTTATTTTCATTTTTTAAGAACAGGAAAGGGGAAAAGAGGAGAAGAAGGTTGGATTGCTAACGCTCCTCCTAGGCTATGCGTTTCCCCATGAACCAGCATCGCCTTGAACTTAAGAATGCCCAGGAAGCACGGGAACGTGAGAGGGAACTGCCCAAGGAGATCCAGGAGGGCGATCTGGACGACGATGACCTCGGCGGCGACTTTGACGGCATCTAAGAGGTAGCAGCAGGTTAACTTCTTTTTCCCGGAGGAGGGATTATACTGGATCCTCTCTTCTCGCAGAAAGAGGAGTCAATTTCAATTCGAGCAAAGACGTTGAAGGGCCATGCGAGTTGGCTTTAGTGTAGGGGTAGTAAATCTTGGTGCCAACCAAACAACAACAACAACAACATAATATACTGTGTTATTATTACGAGTTGAGGCCTGATCGAAGTGATAGCGTATCATGACCTTCCATTAGATTAATAGTGCTATTATGTACGACTACTATGTACGACTACTGCTGCTGCTGCTGCTATATCACTGTACGAATATCTAGCAGTTGCTCTGTACGTGGTCGAGATCAGTATGTAGGATACACGTGACTGCGCGATGATTAACCTAGAGGGGCGGCCACGACCATGACGACACTCACGACGCCAACGTCCGTTCCCCATCATTCAGGGCTAACGATCAACCCTGCAGGTTCATTTGGCCCTTTTTCTCTTCCTCTTTACTTTCCCCTTATATCCTTTGTGTCTCTGACATTGGGAGGGGGGGGAAGACATCGGCTATGGCTCCGAAACGAAAAGAAGATCTTGCCGCCCCTCCTCCTCACACGATGCGACCCCCGACGCGTAACACGCCGGTATACCCACCTATCCCACCGAATATTGTATCCCCACGTTTGGCAGCAACAGGGTCCGAGAACCAAGTATTGCAAGCCCAATATCAGCAGCAGCAGCAGCAGCAGCAGCAGCCAAGAAGACGAGGGCGGCCTAGTCTCGCACAAAAGCAGCAGCAGCAGCAGCAGCAGCAGGGACAACGAAGAATACCATCATCGGACCTTGTCGCCCCCGAAATAACATATTACGTGCCACAAGCTACGTCGACGACACCAACTACCTCTCTGGTCCGACCACATGGGCCGCCCCTTCCTGCTTCTCCTCCTACATCTGGGACGACTATGCGACCAGCACCAGCTGTAGTCACGCCGGTGCCTCCACCCAAACCACCAGCCTTCATGCCGTCTTCCCCAGCACAGCAGCAGCAACGGCAACAACCACGACAGCCAGGAACGGATCGAAACATTGATAAAGTGGTGTTCGGGGACCTGTGCTTCCGTACGTGGTATCCCAGCTACTACAACAAGGAGCTACTGGGTGTGGCGGAGGGAGACGACACCGAAGGAGGAGGAGGAGGTGGTGGTGGTGGTGGGGCGGGATCCAAGAACAACAGCAACCATGGGAAGGGAAAGAACCATGGCAAGGGAAAGAATCAGCAGAACCAGCAGCAGCAGCATACTGCCAGTTCACCCATGCTGGAGAGACTGTACGTGTGCCCCAGCTGCTTCAAGTACTCCAAGGAACTCGTGGCCTGGTGGGGTCACGTCCGTGTCTGCCAGCTGAGGGGTTCGGTCCCCGGGCGCAAGATATACGTCCATCCGGGCGGGAAGCGAAAGGTCATGGTCCAGCAGCAGCAGCAGCAGCAGCAGAGCGGGAAGAGGAAGAGGGGCGGTGGTGAGCAGTTTGCCGAGGAGACGGTCGAGGACAGGGGGGAGTGGAGTATATGGGAGGTTGACGGGGAGCAGGACAGGCTCTACTGCCAGAACCTGTCGCTCTTCGCCAAGCTCTTCCTCGACAACAAGTCCGTCTTCTTCGACGTGACGGCATTCAACTACTACCTCCTGGCCTACACGCCGGCGCACGACACCCTCCCGGACGGGTCGCGGGACCACATGGCGGACCCGCCGCAGCCGCAGGTGGTGGGCTTCTTCTCCAAGGAGAAGATGTCGTGGGACAACAACAACCTGGCGTGCATCCTCGTCTTCCCCCCCTGGCAGCGCAAGGGGCTCGGCGCCCTGCTCATGGGGGCGTCGTACGACATGTCCCGCCGGGAGGGCGTGGTGGGGGGCCCCGAGAGGCCCATATCCGATCTTGGCAGGAGGGGATACAAGCGCTACTGGGCCGGAGAGATTGCCAGGTGGCTCCTCGGTCTGCCCGATGCCGTCGATGGCAAGCAGGAGAGAGAGGAGAGAGAGGGGGTGGTGGTCGTCGATGTCCGGGACTGCAGCGAGGCTACGTGGATCGCCGTGGAGGATTGTCTGGCCGTCCTGAGGGATATGAATCTCGTGAGGGATGCCGGCGTGGGACCGGGTAAGAAGCCGCTTCCTAGGCCTGCGGGTGATGGCGATGGCGAGATGGATGTCGATGGCGGTGGTGCTGGTGCCGGTGCCGGTGCTGATGATGGAGCCTGTCTGCCCGATGTGCCTAGGGTTAGCATAGACAAGGAGGCTGTCAGGAGATATGTTGCTGAGCATAAGCTGAATCTCGAAAGGATATGCGATCCTGCCGGGTTTTTGTGACTTTAACCCCCCCCCCCTTTTTTTTTCTTTTTTTTTGTATCGCTACAGTACGTATACCCAGTTTCTTTCTACAAGTTTTCACACGATGCGTCATGATTGTTTTCTCCGTTAGATTGTAACATTTTGTGGATGGACGCGATTACGACTTGAATCAACCATAGTTTCTATCATACACATATATATATATATATATTACATGTTCTATTACTCTAACTCAATCAGACGTGATATTCACAATGATTCCACCCAACAGTATTACTTTCTATAACATCTAAGTTGTACCATATATACGTTTCTGTTATTCCCATTCAATCTAGCGAGATATTCAATTGTTTCTTCACTTGACAACAAATCGAGTCTTGAATGGCTGATATTCCATCTTGTTGAATTTCCAGCACATCGGGTCAAGGGTAAGCTAGTGATGAAGGCTCTGCTTAGGGGAGGTGGGGTGTGGTTAAAGCATAAAAACTCGCATTTCGACCGGGCCCGACGTCGGAGCCGGAGGTTGTGTGTTCCGTAGCCGTGTACTCATTGTCCACTGATTTACCGGGGTTCCGTCTTTTTGTTTCCCTTTTTTTTCTTTTTCTTTTTTTCTTTGATTATTTTTTTTGACATGCATATGTTACACTCATAGTCATACACGACGCATCGTGTCTGATTGATAACAACAAGGTAGGTAGCGCTCGATCTCCATGACCGCTGCTTGTACGTTCGTGCCTCTCTACTCTATACCTTGCTACTACCCCTCAATCCGAGTAGCATCAATCTCATATATCTCGTAATACGTAGTTTTTTTTTTTTGTCCTCTCCACAGTTTTCTTGGATACCTGTACTTGTACATGATACGAGCTCCTCCTTACTTTGTGCTCCAAGTATGGAGTACAGAGTACTTGTATCTGTAGAGATGCAAGCAAAGCATCGCAAGTAATAAAACAAGCTCCCCCCCCCCCCCCCTTGCAGCCTCAGGCTTCAACATCTCATCGCTCGGTAATAAAGGGGCGAGGGCATTGTATTGAAGAAGTTTGAAAGAAAAGTAGAGATTCTTTCTGAAATTCTTATATATAATACAGCGGGGTCAGTTGGATTTCCCGGGGAATGAGCACTTCCGTGGGCAGCTGTGCATACATGTAGATACTGTGGGTTGGCTGCGCTGTAATGGTGGTTTTCATCTGCTGAAAGTGCTGTCCCATACACTATTGACCAGTACATGTACGGAGTATAGGTAATCGATGAATATACAGACAGGCCTTCCATATCGTAGCCTCAGGCTTAGATCTCTGCCCAATCGGACATGGACTGGAGTTTATGCCTCGACAACAAGGCTGAGAGAACTTGCAGTGCTTGAACTTTACTGTCCCATGAACTAGCTTGACTGTGCATATATATATATATATGTGTGTGTGTGTGTGTATATTCATACTACTGTCCTCCAATATGTATTACAGATGTTCATTGGTATAACTTCTACCAGCAATTGCGATTACGAGTACGAGACGATAACCTGTACTCGTGCTGATTCAAGTCCCAATACCGAGCTCAAACCCTCCGCCCACCCGATCCTTGACTGAGATAATTACCTCTCCCCTTGCCTCCCCACAGTCTCCATATATGCACCGTAATTACGGTACGGACGGTGCTTTGGAGTATGGGAGAGTATTATGTTTATGTACTGGCGGTAATATGTCTGTGTCGTGTCCTTTGGTTGTCTGTAATCTGTAGTAATATTGCTTTCAGACTCTGTAACCTGTAGAGATTACAGAGTCCAATGTCCGTTCTTTGTCATCATCTCCAATGCCAACCATCAGTCATCAGTCGTCACCACCATCGATATCACCTTTGCCATCGCTGTACACCGTGAACCGATTGCAATGCCATCAGTGTCAACGCCTACAGAGTATAATAATCTACTCGTACATATTCTCCTGCCCCTACTTCCCAGCAACAAGAGAGATTCGATCCACTCATCCTCTTCTCTCAGAGCAATCTCATCGCCGTAAAGCCTCTCCCAACCCACCCGGCTTTCCCCGATGGGTTACTCACCTGGTGTAAAATCCAAAATCCGTACCACCGCAGCCTCGCACCTGCAACCTCCTTTCTCAACCCCCCGGGTCTCTCTCTCTTCTGAGGAGTTCCCCGTAGCCGTGGCGGTAGCGGTAGCGGTAGCGGTAGCGCGGTAATTCTCTCCGTGACTGGAGTGCTCGTAGTCCCCCATAGCACTGTACTCCCTGTACGAGTTCTGTGCTCTCTCCCCCGTAGCCGTAGTTACAGGCCTTGCCCGTACCGTAGCAGCCTTTTGACCTCAGGCATTCTTTCACCTGGTCCTCGTCCTATCCCGTTCAACATTGTGGGTCCCCCTTCCCACCCGCTGGCCCTTTTTTTCCCTCTTCCCTTTTTTCCCTTTCTCCCCTTCTCTTTTCTTCCTTCCAGCTTGAGCTTCTTCCAAACTCTTTCTCTCATCCATCCATCCCCAACTCTCCTTTCTCACCACCACCCACCCACCCACCACATAAACCATCATCACAATGGCCGCCCTCCGTGTCTCCGCCACCCGCATGGCCTCTCAGATGGCCATCAAGGCCGCTCGCCCTGCCATGCGTGCCCCCGTCACTGCCGCTGCCAAGCGCACCCTGAGTGAGTTTTACCGAGCATGAACAGAAAAAACCTCGCCAGCTCCCCCCTCCCCTGAGCCCAGCCTACCACCGAGCTTCAGCAAGGCACAACACGAGGGCGAGAGCCATTGAGCTCTCCCCGAACTCAATGGCATCGTCTGGCGAGGTCAATTGGCATCATTGGAGAGACAAACCAGACTGACTTGCGTCTTTTTCCGCCCCAAACAGCCACCGGCTCCCCCATGCAGGCCGTCAAGCGCCAGCAGGCCTCCACCATCCTCAAGGCTGCCAACCGCAACGCCTTCCAGGGTCAGCGCCGCGCCTACTCTTCTGAGATGGCCAACGCCCTCGTCGAGGTCTCTAAGAACTTGGGTATGGGCTCTGCCGCCATCGGTCTGACTGGTGCTGGTATCGGTATCGGTCTCGTCTTCGCCGCCCTCCTCAACGGTGTTGCCCGCAACCCTGCCCTCCGTGGCCAGCTCTTCTCCTACGCCATTCTGGGTTTCGCCTTCGTCGAGGCCATCGGTCTTTTCGACCTGATGGTTGCCCTCATGGCCAAGTTCGTAAGTCAACGCCTCTATCTCGACGCCTTGCCTTCGTCGGAAGTTGCCTAGCAAACTGGCTTCGACAACTTCCGAGGAGAGTCGAGTCCAAAACATGTTGAAAAATTACCACCGTTCTGACAATCGTCAAACAGACTTAAATTATTCCCACGACGCCAACCGAGACCGCTCGCACCGACCGAACGACCTCAGGTTGAAGGGCCTACCTGGCTCAATGCATTTCGCGGAGTTTTATGGCCCGTCGCTGCGGTCTCACGTCTGCGTCGGCCAGAGATGATAGAAAGGGGACCTGCATTGTAACTTGCCGGGATAGACTCTTTGAGGAGGAGAGACGATGACGGGGGACGAATCTGTCGTCTCTTTGAGATAGAGTTGGGGAAACTGCTTTGTCGCTTGTTTTCCCTCCGGGACCACTTGTAAAATAAAAAGCCTCATCCCGTACCGGATTCTTCATTACTCGAAGACGCCAAATTTCTTTTTCCTTTGTCAAATCCAAAAACCATTTGAGAAAATCCAATGATTTTTGAATGCCTCGCCATCTCTTGAATGAAATAATCTTTTTATGCTCTTGGCTTCTGTGGATCCTGAAACCCCAGGTTTTCCAGCTTTTGTGACCATTGTCCATTCGGCGCTGACGAGAAGGCGGGTGACGTGTATTGCCTTCGTTGACCCTGTTGCTGGTGCTGCTCTGCTGCTCCGGACCGGGACTCGATTATTGCTGAGGCATTTGGTGAGCTTCTGTCCGGGGAGACGGAGCTTGCCTTGGCTGCTGGACCGCGGGGATCCTTAAGTGCATGTTTCCAGTGGCATCAGTGGACCGCAGTGGTCGTGGCAGTGGCCGTGGCAGTGGGAAGCTGTGGCTTGTAGCGGATATCATGGCGCTGTAATTCCCTGGAATGCCCTGTCCGTCTTTGTTGGTTAGTGGTCCGTAGACCACTGGTGCACTTTAGGATGAGGGAGATCTGGCCTGGGCAATTAGCCGAGGTAAGCCGATAATCCGCCAGCTCCGGAGGAGGCCGGATATTCCCCTCGTACATAGCTTTATCCAATACTTGTTGGCTTCTGGCTGGCTGCTGGCTGGGAGAAACAGGTTGACGGCGTACTCCCCCAGAGAGGGGGCGACGGATAAAACTATGCCTGTATAACAAGGCACAAACGACGCTGGCATGCTCAGCCGCTAAGGGCACAGCCGACTCCACACGGTGCCAAACTGGTGCCCTTATCGTGGGGCCCCCTCTCGAGGCCAATAGGGCCTCATGGTCTGAGAACGACGAGTGGATCAGACAAAGCCCGTGACCTCACCCTCCCGGTTTGTTTCTCCATAATTGAAGGGGAGGAAGCGGGCAAGAGGCTCTGGGGTGTAATATGTAAAGGGACCAGTCGCCAGGACGCATAAGTGAAAGTCTAAACTCACCTCATCTGGCTTTATACATCGGGCTTCACCTATCGGGTGCCGAAATCGTTGAAGAGAAGGCTTCGAACATGAAGCATTGTCTTGAAGATATTCTCGATCCACGACACTGGCTAACCTGTCCAGGGTAAGTTTGACGGACCACTGATAGACATTGTAGCTGAACTTCGGAGGTCCGAACATCCCGCCGACGAGAAAGACGACGTGCAAGGTGCTGTGAAAACCGATCGAGGGTAACACGCAAACGGCTGTTTCTGCCTGCCCCCCCCCCCCCTTTCGATCAATACCGTGGACACGCCTGGTCATTTCCCGACGACTATGGCTTGTCTTGGTCGATGCTCGAAGGCGATATATTGTCTGGTCAAAGGCTAGCCAACCTGGGGCTCTGAGGACGGCCACCGTCATTGAATGTCACTCTCAGACACCACCACCCTTGAATCACTGTGGATGGAAGGCCCATGCTGGACCCGGCGACTTGTTGTCATGGCGTGTCCAATGTCCCCCCGATAGGAGGCCTGCTCCATGATCAGTACTCGTCATGGCATCGATCTAGTCACGCGGGGCTGCGACCCATACCCAATTTCCTAGAGAGACACGCCTCTGTCCCCAGTCATTGCTAAACGAAAGGAAACAACGAGGAGGGAAGACTGGTCGACAAGCAAAGCCCCAGGGAGTGTATCGTCTTGACCCAGCAAGACCAGTCAGGCCCTGCCACTCAGCCACTCACTTACCGTCAGGCAAATCCATCACGCGGCCGCCCCGAATGAGGTGTACCATGAAAAAATGACGTCGTCTCGATAATGCCTTCCAACATCAGAACGATTCCCATTGGCGATTCCAACGGGCTAATGAATGAATCACAACGAGGAGAATAAAGACACGCAGATGGCGATGTCGATGAAAGAAAAAGAAGAAAGAAAACATAAGCAGGCAACTCCCTTTGCTCCTTCCTTCCCGCCCTATCCCCCTCTCCTCACTTCCCCTCACCAAAACGTCACATGACTCAACCCGTACCGCTACGCGGTGGGAGGACAAGAGGGGAGGGGGAGGGATTCAGGGGTTGATTGGGTACGGGGCCGTCAAATCATCATGTCAGGAACTTGAAATGACTTCGGGACTGCGTCGTCGCGGATCGAACGTCGTGGTTGCATCTGGGGTTGCATCTGGGGTTGCATCTGGGGTGCATGTACCAAGACCCCGAATGCGATGCCTACGAGTAGCGGCGCCCGGGGGAAAAAGAGAGAAAGATCTGTTCTAATTGCAATTGTCCAATTCATCATTGAGTCTAGAGGTACAAGGTCTCGCTACTTCTTTCGCTAATCGTCGCATATGTGTCTGTTGGCATAACGGCAAACGACAAACAAAAAAACAAGTCTTCTCTTATCCCATTGTGCAATGAGTTGGAGGGTCGGGTGATGATATCCAGAGTGCCCTGTACTACCGGCAACCTCGTATATGTATGCGCACACATTTCATCACCTGCGTCTGCTTGTCTGACAAGAGTTAAGGGGTACATTGTGTGGCCGCTCAGAACATGTGTACAGGAATGAGTTTGAGAGTAAGGAAAAATGATATATACATGTACACGTACATCCTCGAAACACAGATGCTTGAGAGAGCAAGAACATGGAGTAATCTACTTCTTAAACGTAGCGCTCCTCTCTCCACGTATGGGAGGAGCCTTCCTCGCCGCCTTGACGCCGTCCTCAACAGACTTGACGTACGGGTCAAACACACGCGCCTTGTCCTTCTTCCTCTTCTGCTCGTTGGACTGCGAATTGCGATCCGCATCCATGACCGAGGCAGCCTTGCTATAATCAAACGGCACGGCCGCATACTTTTGTTGCCCTTGACCTTGTTCTTGAGCCTGAGCCTGGGTTTTGCTGGCCTCGGCGTGCTCCCTGTTGCCCTCTTTCTCCTTCTTGCGCTGGGCTTTCATCTCCTTGCGCTTCTCCTTGATGGCCTTCTTGTCTTGCTGCTGTTGGAGAAGGGTTTGACGCCTCTCCTCCTTGCGAACTTTTTTATTGGCGCCGCTGGCCCTGGCCCTGCTCTTCTTAGACTCGGACTTGGAGCCGTCAAGGGAGAGGATGCCGCTGTTGTCAGCTTCCTCCTCTGTTGATCCTTCCCCTTCCGAGCTCGTGTCGTCGTCGTCGTCGTCGTCGTCATCTTTTTCCTGGGTGGGTGCCTTGCGCTTCTTGCCTCGCTTCAGGGTAAATTCCTCGTCGACATCTTCCTCCTCTGGAATCTCGGCAGCAGCTGCGGCGGCGGCGGCGGCGGCGGCGGCAGACTTCTCTGTCTCGTGCCCCGCTCCTGCCTCTGGTGCCGCCGCATCCACTTCATTGGCCATGTCCTGCACGAAGCGCTGCCACGGGAACGGAATGTTGTCGTCTTGACGCTGCAGCTTCTTGGACTCCTCCCACCGCGAACTGATGGGCATGCTCCCAAACAGCTGAGACTGGGTCAGCCTCGGCACGGAACCACCCGCCCCGTCGTCCTCCTCCACCTTTGGTAGGGTGGCAGCGGCAGACACCTTTTTGGCCATCCTGGACCCGCCGTTCCTGCGGAGAGACTCGGGCGCCTGTGTCGTGAGGAAGTGCAGGAGTGTGGGTCCGCCCTCGGCCTTTGTGGCCTGCACCTGCTCCCAGATCTTGTTGAGGCGTGGCCGTGCTAAGGGTGAGCTGAGCGGCAGCATGCTGTGTAGAGCCTTGATGTCTGGCGGGTTGACGCGGGCGATTTGCACAATGGTGTTGGAGCTGAGGACGAAGTTGGGGTTCTCATCCTCCTCCCTGGCCGTCACGTCCCTCCACTGCCACAGGGCGCGGAAGACGGCAAACTGGTCGGCGTCGAGCGAGAGATGCCCATTCTTGAGGATGTAATTGTACCAGCCTCGGGAGCCCTCGCCCGTCTTGGCGTTGCACTCGGCGTGCTCGTGGCGGTAGAGCGACACCTCCCTGGACTTCTCTAGCGCGCGCCGTATCAGGTCTGTCTCGGGATCTGATCTGTCCGACGAGGCGACGAGGTCGTTGCGGACGCGGTCGTAGATGTACAAGAGGTAGTGTGTGTCGGATCGGGCGTAGTACATCATCTCCTTGGGGATGGGCCTGTCATCATGTTAGTCTGCTGCTCAAGGTCCTATCGAGGGCGTATGAGTTTGAGGGTGGTAGGAGTCTTACCGCATCCTCCAGTCGGCCAATTGGTATTGCTTGTCAGCGGTGAAGCCGGCAAAGGCGGATAGGAGGTAGGCTAGACTGCGGCCAGGGTAAGCCAGCATCTCGCAGGCGAAGTATGTGTCGAACAGGCCGTTGACGTAGAGGCCGAGGTCGCGCTGCAGCCAGATCATGTCCATGTAGGCGCCGTGGAATACCTGTACGAGTGCAGTGTGAGCTCTTTTCACGAGCATGCGTCGTGTATTCGCTATGCACGGAGGGGATTCAGGGTACTCACCTTGATGATACTAGGATCGGCAAAAACCTGGTTGAGGACCTGGAGCTTGTGACGCCAGGGTCGGAGGGTGTCGACGATCCAATCCTGCTCGCGCGTGCTTACCTGCATGAGGCAGACGAGGCCGGTATAGGTGCGGAAGTCGTGATGTTCGAGGTCGACGGCAATCTCCTTGGACTTCTTTAGGTGCTCGAGCATGTCTAGCACGCCCTCGTAGGTGTCGACAAAGGTAGGTTCGGACTTGTCCATGGGTTGGAAGGGTATGGCTTCGGCTTTTTGAAATACGTGTTTGGGGTAGTCCATGATTGTGATTTCCGTCTCGTAGGGATGCTTGTATCTGTATATATATATTTCGTTATGAGAATCTTGACTGCATGACGGCTTGTGAGGAAACGAAACATGAGAAAAGAGAACCATACTGGGGAGATCCGCTTGCGTTGGGAGCAATAACAAGACTGTCATCGAGGGAGACAGTGGCATGCGGCTTGTCTGTGATGATGGGCCTCCACGGTCCGGTGGGGAAATTGTCCGGCTGGACCTCGAAGTGAGTCTGCGGCTTGGTGATGTTGGCGTTGCGCACCACCTTGGAGACTGGCTTGGCCTTTTTCGCGTCGGGGCCGTTTGCTGAGTCGGCGGTGGGGGGATCCTTGCGCTTGATCAGACCGGTGTACTCGTCGAGAGCTGTGTCGGCTTTTTCCAGGACCGTGTCGACGACGTCCACGACAGAGCGCCACTCGAGATCGATATCGTCGCTATCCTCGAGCGTGGGGGCCGAGAGACCACAGGCGTCGGCGGCAGACTTGAGCAGGCGTGAAGATATCGAGAGAAAACGCGCCGACGCGTCGTCGAGCTGCTGGGCGACGGCCGGGTTGACGGTGCGTTGGAAATTGAGATCTTCGGCGGCGATGCGGTTGACCGTCTTGACGACAGAGACAAGTGACTTTTGCGTGGATTCCTGGACGGACGAGAAGTCCTGCCTCCTTGACTCCATGATGGGCAGCAGAGCCGTTGGTGGAGTTTTTTTTTTTTTTGGGGGGGGGAAGCGGTTTGAAGAGATGGCTGCTGCTACTGCTTATGAGAGAGGCCGTTGGAGATGTCTGGGTGTTGCATCGAAAAAATCACCAGGCGCGGGTCCAGATGCTTATCGATAAAGAAAGACAGTCATGGACCCTGTGATTATGTAACAAAATATTATGTCATCATAAATTACTATTTGCACGCACTTCTCTCTCACGTATTCGTCATTGCCGTGTATAGGCCGTACTATGGCAATGTGAATACTGCCGACAAACTCTCATAGCTGCTAGTGGCCTAATATATAAGTCGTACTCGGTCAAACTGATACAGTAACGCATTCAGTGGAAATTGGCTGTAACACACGATCTATGATCCCATGACCATGACACGGTTAGAGTGTTGTCGTCATATGCATGGAGGTCTGAGCCCCAAGACGATCGTCCCACTGGCTACTGGGCTCGAGGGCACATGGCCAAAAATTTACGATACTATAGGAGACCTAGAGGAGCTTACAGGGAGCTGACAGGGCTACGGGGAAGCTGCAGTGACCTTGCAGCGCAAACAGTACCTACCGCCACTATAATATAGGCGCCAAAGCCGAGGACCCGGCGCTTCTGCGGACAGCTCCGGAGCTCTCCTCCGTAACCCGGCGGGAGGGAACAGGGCAGAGACGAGGTATGGTGGAATGGTGGCATCATTGAATGCTGTAGGGATGGATATGGACTGGAGTAAAAAGATGTTTAGCGGGAATAGAAGCAGTAGAACCAGTTGAGATCTTGAAGATAAAAATGCAAGTTGACGAAAACGATTCAAGGGAAAAAAAAAAGCACATTCTGCTCCCAAACTAAGAAACCTTTTTCTGTCTCGGTCTTTGTGCATCAATTCCCTCGTCAAACCCCACCTTCATACGAGCCATCTTCTTTTTTCTTCTCTGCCCCTCCTCTGCTTCAGTTGTACTTGTACCCCAAGCACCTTCCCCTTTGCCACACTTGTTCTTTCCCCTTCCTCCCTGTTCCTGCCTCTCGTGCTCTAACGAAAGCATCGACTCTTTTTAGCTGTAAAGCTGGAAAAAATTCTTCCCTCTCCCGTCCCCTAGCTCTAGTTCCCGCATCGTTCCTTCCTTGTGGCTCCGCCTTCCGTGCCTTCCTTGCCCATCGAACCGAACATCGCCACCTTCCATCTTTCACCTTCAACCATCTCTACTCCTCGCCAGCAGGAACAAGGCATTTCCTTCCGACCTTTCGACTCACAGCTTACCCCTTTCCTTTCACACATACATACGCACCGCCGACTACTACTAGAGAGTGCTACTGTACCATATAACATGGCCGACATTACCCACGACGCAGAACCGGCCAGTGGCCGTCTTCTGCTCCTCTCCAACCGTCTCCCCATCACCATCAAGCGCTCCGAAGACGGCAAATACAGCTTCTCCATGTCGTCCGGAGGCCTCGTCACCGGCCTCAGCGGCCTCAGCAAGACAACCAACTTTCTGTGGTATGGATGGCCCGGCCTCGAGGTCCCCGAGAACGAGGTCGATCACATGAAGCAGCATCTCAAGGACGAGTACGGTGCCCACCCAGTCTTTATCGACGACGAGACGGCCGACAGACACTACAACGGATTTGCCAGTGCGTATTATACCATATATCATGTTCATTCTGGGTGGCCTCTGCCTTTGTACCCTTCTGGAAATAAACACCGGACCACTGACCATAAATCATGACAAACAGACTCTATCTTGTGGCCCCTCTTCCACTACCACCCCGGCGAAATCACATTTGACGAGTCAGCTTGGGCTGCCTACCAGGAAGTTAACCGCCTATTTGCCAAGGAAGTCATCAAAGATGTCCAGGACGGCGACCTCATCTGGGTCCACGACTACCACCTAATGCTTCTCCCCCAGATGCTGCGAGAGGAGATTGGCAACTCCAAGAAGAATGTCCGCATCGGCTTCTTTCTGCACACACCCTTCCCAAGCAGTGAAATTTACCGTATTCTTCCCGTGCGCGAGTCCCTCCTGTCCGGCCTTCTTGACTGCGACCTCATCGGCTTCCACACCTACGATTACGCTCGACATTTCCTCAGCAGCTGCTCACGTATCCTCGACACGCCCACAACGCCCAACAGCGTCAACTGGAAGGGCCGCACCGTGACAGTGGGTGCCTTCCCTATCGGAATCGACCCGGAAAAGTTTGTCGAGGGCCTCCAGAAGCCGTCTGTGCTGCAGCGTATTGCCGTCCTCCGTCGCAAGTTTGAGGGAGTCAAGCTGATTGTGGGAGTGGACCGCCTCGATTACATCAAGGGCGTGCCCCAGAAGCTCCACGCCCTCGAGGTTTTCTTGTCCGAGCACCCGGAGTGGATCGGAAAGATTGTCCTGGTGCAGGTGGCTGTGCCGTCACGCCAGGATGTCGAGGAGTACCAGAACCTGCGGGCCGTGGTCAACGAGCTGGTGGGACGCATCAACGGCCGCTTCGGCACCATTGAGTTCATGCCCATCCACTTCCTGCACCAGTCGGTCTCGTTCGAGGAGCTGACAGCTCTGTACGCCGTGTCGGACGTGTGCCTGGTCTCGTCGACGCGCGACGGCATGAACCTGGTCTCGTACGAGTACATTGCTACCCAGCGCGAGAACCACGGCGTCATGATCCTCTCCGAGTTCACCGGCGCGGCCCAGTCGCTCAACGGCAGCCTGATTGTCAACCCCTGGAACACCGAGGAGCTGGCCAATGCCATCCACGACGCCGTAACGATGCGGCCGGACCACCGTGCTGCCAACTTCAAGAAGCTGGAAAAGTACGTCTTCAAGTACACGTCTGCTTGGTGGGGAGCTAGCTTCGTTGGTGAGATGATGCGTCTGTCTCGTGACAATGACCAGCGGAAGACGCTGCGTAACGTCTCTGGAGCGGTTGAATCCACTCCCATTGAAGCGCCACCTCCATACCAGGAGTAACTTTCTTCTTCCGTAGTCCTGTCACTCTTCACTCTTGTTGTCATCTATACACTGTTGTTGGTAGGTTTTGTCAAGCGGGCGTCTTTAGGTTCAATTGCTAGTATTCCACGCCGAAAACGCTGCACTCCCCTCTTTACGTCCCTGGTATGGTTATGAAGCGGCATGGGTACTTTCTCTCTCTCTTTATGGGTTTTATTTTCTCAAATATTTTCTTCCTTTTTTGTAGAAAAGAATTTTGTTTATTATAATGATGAAAAAAAGGAAACACTCAGCGATAACTATACCAAGTTTTGCTTCCTCGGTCTTGTGAATTAAACTTGCGGTGAAATGCAATTTGGAACATACCATCCATTATTATTACTATTACAAGCAGCACTGTAAGAAGCGTGTGGGAAGGCAAATCATTGTAAAGCACCAGAAATGATGGAATCGAGAACCAAGAATTTTAGCCTCGTAAGGTATTAGGTATCTTCGAAAGAAGGGAGTTGTTTAAAAAAAAAACAAAGAAAAAAAACCGTGACAGTTTTCCTGGCTCACCACGTGTATATACATCGCCGTCCTCTGTGTCGAATACCCGACCAACTGGATCATTCAGCGNGGGGGGGAGAAAGAAAAACAGAAAACAAGAAGAGAAAGGAAGAAGGAAAAAAAAAACCTAATAGGGTGAGTCGACAATCTCATCCCTTCCAAGCTTATAACTCTTTCGTCCTCCGGAAGATCGACCGCCGCCGAGCCTGAGATCACCCATGATGGATTCTCGCGTGGGTTTCTTGAGGCTTTGCTTGGCCACCATGTTGACTTCGTTTGGCAGGGCGACGATGACGTTCTTGTCCGAGCCAAACTTGAAATCGTCGGCCTTGACCTCCTCCTCGTACCTCTTGATCTTGTACGGGGCCTTCATACCCCTGATGATGCGGCGCAGGTTCCACTCGATGATGTAGGGACCCGTGGCCGTGATGATGGACGTCTCCTCGGTGCCGTCGATGTTGGTGTTGAACTTGGCAGGGGTGAAGGAGACGGTGTTGCCCGTCTCGTGGAAGAACTGGGCCACGTGCTCCGGCGTGAGGGCCAGACGGCGCGGGCGAGGCTTCTGGTCGGCCGAAAAGGCCTTTTCGAACCCGAGCTTGCCCTCGTTCTTGTCGCCGTGCTGCTGCGCGTCGATGAGAAGGATGTAGTTCTTGGTCGTGGCTAGGATCCACCGTCCGTCTGCCGACACGTCCATGCCGACGATGGGGTCGCCCAGGGCGGGCAGCGACGTCTTTGCCCGGATGCCCAGACGGTCAAACAGCCGGATGTCGCCCTTGTTGCTCGCCAAGGCGATGAAGCCCTTCTCCGTCGTCGCCAGCGCCGAGAAGTCGATCTTGGTCGCGTACTGCTTCAGCTCGCTGTCCACCAGCTTGTTGCCCGACGCGCGGGGGTCTATGCGGAACAGGGCGTTGTTGGACACGCCCAGGAAGGTCTGCTCGCCCGTCATCTGCGAGAACTTCTTCTCCGGCCCAAACGTCACCACGGGTATGTCGTCGTGCACCTTCCACTCGTCCACCACCTTGCCGTACTCGAGGTCCATGCGGTACAGACTGTTGGGGTCGCTGGCGTTCTGCAGGACCAGGTCACGGTCCTCCGAATGCAGCATCACCTTGCTTGGGTTCATGAGCTTGCCGCCGGGCGTCGTCAGATGGGAGATGTTGGTCGAGAACTCGAGCCGGTTGTTGGGCGTGTGTTTGAAGACACCAATCTTGGACCCGCGCACCACGAATGACCGGTCGTGCTTGTATCCCACGGCCAGCTGTGAGTTAACCTCGCCACCGTCACGTCCCTGGACGTCCGTGTTGTCGTACTCCTCGTCCGAGTCGTACTCTTCGTTGCGGATGCCGCCGTCGTCTCCGTCGTCGTCTCCGTCAGCCCTCCCAGCCTCGTCTTCCTCCTCATCCTCCTCGTTGAGCGGCGGGGCATCGTCCATCCTGAGATCGCCAAAAGAGTCGAGCACATACTCGCGCTCCTTGTCCTGGACCATTTGCCACTTAGTCTCGTTGAGCTTCTCCCAGACGGCCTGCATGATACCCTCCTGGAACTTTTCGAGTGTGGGCTGATCCCTGAAGCGGAGCAGCCACGACCTGGCGGTGCCGTCGTTGGCGAAGTGGTTGAATACAAAGGACAGGAACTCGAAGTCGAAGACGGGATTGATGTCGGCCTGGACGGACATGCTGACCCAACGCCTGTCCCTGCCGGTAATCGTCAGCCAGTACTGCCACTTGCCGACCTCGGAGACGGTGGCGACGGCGGCATCGTCGACGAGGGCGAAGTGACCTGGCTGGGGGTCGAAGACGTGCAGCTCGGCGGGGAGCGAGGCGTAGATCTCGAGGGCCTCAGGCGGGGCGTCGTCGACATCGCGCTCCCCTTCCTCCTCCTCACCGTCCCCGGCCTTTACCGCGGCACCGGCATGCTTCCTGGACGGGGGCGTCTCGGGGATGTCATCGTGGGCGGTGGCGGGGGCCATGATGTCAAACGAGCTGTCGATGGAGCGGGTCAGGGTGGGACTCTGAAGCGGACTGGCGGCGGGGATAGGGTGCTCTTCGAAGAAGGTGAACTCGTCTAGATCGTCTTCGGATGCAGTCGTGTGCGGCTTGCGGTACTTGCGCTCATACTGGCACTCCTTGGCGACGCGGAGGAGCCGGTCGACGGCGTCGTCGGCGACGGAGCTGTCGCAGACAAACTCGTAGAGGTCACCTGTATCACCGCTGAGGTCCCTCCAAGCCAGGATCTTCTCACCGCCTTCCCTGGTCTCGATGCGGAAGTGCAGGGCCTCGTCGAGCAGGAAGGTCTTTTCGTCGCGCTCAGAGGCGAGAGCGTCGATCTCAGCGTCCTCGCCCTCCTCCTCGGCCAGAAGCTCGGCCTCGCCCTCCTCGTAGACGCGCTGGACGACGAGCTGATACTGGAAGTCTTGGTGGGTGGGACGGACGCGAATGGCGGCGTCCTTGACGATGAGCTCGGAGTAACCCTTGGGGGAGAGGGGACGGACGAGGTAGAGCTGACCCTGGGGGAGTTCGCAGAGGGCTTCCTGTGAGCTGGAGCCGAAGAGCAGCTTGCCGACTGTTGCGTGTTAGCGATCCCAGCAAGAGGGAAGAAGAAAACAAAAGATGGAGAGAGATGAGATAGAGTGATGGGGGAGGTGTAAGAGGAAGGGTGGAAGGAGAAGAGGAGGAGCAGGGTTGGGAGAGAGGGTTTCATTGCATCATGTGCTTACGAGTGTGGGGCACACAGCGGCAGCAGCAGCAGCAGTCAAAATGAGGATGGTGTAGCAATAATAATGGTGGGAGAGAATAGCGAGTAGCAAAACAGTTACCTACCGTTTCGCAGGACAAACATGCTGAGATGGGGCAGCAAAGCCCGTTATCACACGCCGCCTCTTTTGAGGATGGTGAATGTTATGATGATGGTTTTTTTCTTTTTCTTTTTCGAGAGGGGTTGGGGTTGGGGTTGGGGTTGGGGTTGGGTTAAGAGGAAGGCGAAGCTGAAAGAGAGTACACACAATAAAAAAATGTCCACGTTAATCAGAAGAAAGAGAAAAGAGGAGGAAGAGAATAGGGAGAAGGAGGGGGGGGGAGATGTCTAGGGGTGATCAGAAAGCTGCGAGTCAGCTGAGAATGTATTAGAGTAGCACTATGTCAAAGTGCGTCATAGGCAACTCTCAGCCCTTTCTTAATCCGAGGGAGGCAAGGAAAAAAAGGGAAAGAAAGTTGTTGTTGTTGATGATTGTCGTAGCAAGACATCTAATAGCTTAGGTAAGCTAGACTCAACCATAAGACCGTCGAGCCCGACACTACGATAATGATACAGCACAGAACGCTTGACCTACCTCGAATGTATGTCAGGCGTGTTTTGTGGTGTGTGTGCTCTCACAAGCATCTATTGCTGTTCAACTATATCCAGATACCTTCTCACTGCTCCAAACACTCTCCCGCCATTCCTCGCACGCGGTCTTGCTTCACGTGTCGATCTTGGCGTCTGTACCGTCAAACTCGACACCGTCCTCGTCAGAACACAGCACAGGGACATCTCTGCTTTTATGCCAACAAGCACGGCGGAAGAGTATGGAAGATGCTCTCGGGAGCCGAAAACAGGTGCTCTAGGCTCCCATTTTCGGGTCCTAGGGCTGCGACGCACGCACTTACTCTATATCGTGATTGATTATATGAGTTGCCAAGTTGGAATCGTAAATGTTGGCAGCTGAAGGCGTGGGGCAATATGTGGCGGTGCAATATGTGGCGCTGCTTCCCCGATATCAGTCTGGGCTTGTTTTACTATGCCTTTCATCATCACATGCAACAAACCTTTGACAATGATTTGGACGACTCTTGTAGTGATTCCATCATGATAATACGTGAAAATAACAATAAATTACAGTCCTGGCATTCTTTCTGTCTTTCCTTTTTTTTTTTTAAAAAAAAAAGAAGAAACAGAGGAAAAAAAGAAGAAGAAAAAAAAGACTACAGCTCATCATTATACTCCTTCACAAAATTCCCCCTCACCTCGTCAACCATCAACCTCGCCACATTCATTCCCATCAGAGCATTCGTCTCCATGGTCGATATAAAACCTTCCATGCCAGACGTGTAGAAGACGCCGTCTCCGACCACGGGATCCTGGAACGTCACGCGCGGCAAGGCCGTGGGGTACGCATAGAACGAGGTAGGATAGTACCACGAGATGGGGCCGCCGTCCCCCTTCCCCTTCACCTCGTCCACGTGTACGCCAAAGATGTCGGACAGGAACGTCGGCTCGACAGGCTCAGGCGAAAAGATCTTGTAGAGGAACTCCCGCCTGCCAGACCGCGGGTCAGTCACAGGCCGCAGCGTGCTGACGCTGAAGAACCCCGGTGACCCGGCGGCGTTGCCGAGGCGAGGCTCCTCGTCGACGGGCAGGGTGGTGTACACGTTGCTGGGGGCCTTCGATCCCGGCTCGAGGCCGAAGAAGCCGGGGCGCAGACGGAAGGGCGTGGTGAGCAGCGTGACGTGGAGCTTGGTGTAGTTGACGGCGTCGATCTTGTGGCGGAGCACATTCTCGTCGGCGCGGATGCGGCTGAACTGCCACGGCGACGCCAGCACAACCTTGTCAAACGATACGGGGTACCGCCCCTCGCTGTCCGTAGTGGTGATGGTGTATCTCTTGCCGTCACGTCCTGGCTCGCCGCCGCCGTCGGCGTCGACGTCGACGTCGATGGCCGTCACGGTGGTGTTGAGCCGCAGGGCCGCACCGCTCCGCCGCACCATGCCGTCAAATATTCTCCAGTTGCCACCCTCGACGGCGGACGCGCCCTCGGCCGCGAGCGACACCGCCGTGTCCACGCCGTGCAGGTGCGCCAGGTTGGAGGCGTAGTTGACGCGCGTGGCCGCCTGCAGTATCTCCCGGCCAAACTGCTCCGTGATGCCGTTCTGCTCCAGCAGCTGAGCGCCCGTCACGCCCGTCAGCTTGGAGAGCTCCAGCTCGTATGCCCTCTGCGTGAGCGATCGGAAGGGAAACCAAGGCTCCTCGTACAGGCTGAGGAACTGGTCCACCACGCGCTTGACCAGCCCCGAGGCCCGGTAGGGGCTCATGCCGTACCGCCACCACAGCCTGGCCGCGTCCCACCAGAAGGAATCGCCTTCCTTGGTGTCGTACACGATCCTCTTCCCGTCCCATATCGCCGTCACGTCGCCCGGATCCCCGTCCCGCAGCCCGGTCAGCTCCAGGTCGAAGTTGCGTGTGGCGTTGACCAGGATGGCATTCACCCCCGCAAAGATGCTCGCCCCCAGCTCCACCGGCTGCCTGTCATCGTCGTACACCCCTACCGTCAGCGTACGTCCGCCTATCCGTCCCGTCTTCTCGAATATCGTAATGTTGAAGTCCACGTCTGGGGATAGCTCTTCGGCGAACCGTTGTAGGTGGTACGCCGTTGACGATCCGGCTGCTCCGGCACCTTGTAACGGACTCAAGTCAGCCTGGAAAGACTCTCAGACGTCGTCAGGAGAAGAGAGGAGTCTCTCTGGAGCAGGGAATCACCTACCGATAATCGCTACGTTCCTGACCGTAGCTTCGCACCCCCAGATGCCAAGGGCTAGGAAGCCAATGATGGACCGTGACGTCACCGCCACCATCGTGCTCGGCTCAGATCTACTAGGAAGACAGATGGTCTGCTGATTCGATGTAATGGAGAGTTGGGAAGGCCAGATAGTTTTAGGTAGGAGCTTTTTCTGGGGATGTCAAGATGGAAACGTCGGTTCTTTCAGATGGAACTTGTCGTCGTAATGTCACCGCCTGTCACATTTCATTCATCCTGTTGTTACAGGTGAGCAATATAATCACGTGATTGTATTTCTTGTTTTCCTTTATGCGTTACCATCCACTTCCCTTCAACTGATATAAAAGCAAGAGTCCAGTTTGTCTTGATTATCTATAACCTCACGTAGTATGAGTGATACCTGAGGTGTCGTATTGTTTCGCTCTAACCAAAAATTCCGTTGACTGAAGCTATATCATACTACTCAAAACACTATCGGTAGATCACACATCGCACATCACATCGAAAATTTCACATAGTCGAATGCTAAAAACAGTCATCATAAAGAAAAAAAATCAAATAACAAATCTCGCTAATGCTCTTCGCACAAGGTTCTGACGAAGAGATAAAGCCTCGCCCAGAAGCAATAGGTGCCTGGGAATATACGAACAAACATGGCCAGATGATGACATGGTAAAGTAACCAGACTTCTCTGGAACAAGGATATCGAGAAAAAACAAACAAACGCCAGACATGGCCCGAGAAGTAATAATATGGCAGAAAAGGAAGAAAAGTGTGCAGAAACCCCCCCCGCCGCCGTGAAAACTCCTATCAATAGATTCTGTCCATGGATATATATAGAAACCCCTCGAAACTTTTTTCCACATTTCAGAGATAAGTTAGATGACATATGCCGTAATGTCCGCAGAGTAATAATAGATAGACAAGGGAAAGAAGAAGAGAAATGTAAGAAGAAGAGAAATGTAAGAAGA
>NW_023336188.1:2144583-2387997 GCF_012550715.1 Geosmithia morbida
AAGAAGAGAAATGTAAGAAGAAGAGAAATGTAAGAAGAAGAAGAACAAGAAGAAGAGGAAGAAGACGAAGTAACGATATTGAGGGAAAAGTGACGAGTGGGAGCGAAGAGGAGGAAATCAAGAACTGATATATCCACTGCTCCCACCACCAATGGGCTCGCCCGCTGTAGCAGCAGAGCTCCTGTTGGTACCGCCGGCGACGCTGAGACTCTTGCTCCGATCCCTGGCGTCGGTCCCGGCAGCCAGGCGCGAGACGCCGTGCTGCTGCTGCTGCTGCTGCTGCTGCTGCTGCTGATGCACACGGAGCGAGGCATTGCCGCTACCACCCCGGCCACCACGGCCACCACGGCCGATGATCCGGGGACTCGGGTCCTCGTCGTCGTACATGCCGTTCGTCTCCGGCTCGTCGTCGGGGTCCTCGCCATCCTCGTCGCCGCTGGTCAGGTCCACGTTGTCGGGGTAACCGTCTGAGTGGGTGATGTTGGCGCGGCGGCTCGTCACCTCGACCGATCCCTCAAACTCGTCGTCGCCCTCGGAGTCGAACATGTCGCTGTCGTCCGAAGAGGACTCGCTGAACGGGGGGAAGAGGACGGCCGGTGGGGGCAGGCGCACGGGTACGAGGCGCTTGATGCGTCCAGAGACGTACTCGATCTCGCCGCCGGGGAGGTTGGGTGACGTGGGCGGTGCAGGAGAGGATGTCGTCATGGATTCAAGTCGCGAGAGGATGGAGTCGGCCGTCGCGTCACTGTCGCGGAGGGTCTTGAGGCCGCTCCCGCCGCCGATGACGTTTACCGGGTCTTGCTTGGGTCGCCGGGTCGTCACGACAACAACAAAGTGGTCCTCTGGCATGACGCCGCCGAGACCAGACGGCTCCAGCGACAAGACGCCGATGTACTGCCGCTCGTCGCTCCAGAGAAGATCGATGTCGAGGGTGTCAGAGCTGTCGTCGTCGTCGCCCGAGTCCGTCGTCAGACCGGGTATGCCATCAGGGTCCGCGCCCATCATCTCGAGCGGTTCCGGATGCGGTGCCTTGTCCACGAGGGGGCGCAAGTTGAGGCTCGAGCCCGAATCCGAATGAGCGAGTCGCGGGCGGAACGTCGTGGGCTTGTCGCCGAGGGGCTCGACCGAGGACGACCCGGCGGGCTCCTGCTGATCCCGCCCGCTCGACATCATATACGTCATGGGGGACGTGTCGCCAGGGTCACCCGACAGGTCAGTGCAGAAGGGCGCGCCAGAATAGTAGATGACGGCGCCGTCGCGGTGTCTCTTGTGGCGGTTGGCCGTGGCGCCAGAACCACTGTGGTCCCAGCGCGAGTCGCCGACGTTGCTATCCTCGACGGGGCCGAATGACGACAGGGTCTCGTCCATCGACGTCTGCTCGCGCGACGAGTCCCGCCGGGCAAACAGAGGCTTGTAGTGGAAGCTCTCCGACGACGCCGACACCTGCGGTGCAAACTTGGAGCCGCTCTTGGAACCGGTCTTGTCCCTCGAGCTGCCGGCCGTCCCAGACTGGAATTCGTCGCTGGTCGAGTGCGCCGTCTTCTGACGCTTTCTCGACTCGTCCTTGTTGGAGCTGTCAGTGTCGTCGATGTCGGAGCCGGTGCGCGCATTGTCGCCCGAGCTGTCACTGCTGAACTTGGTGCCTTCGGTGCCTCCGCGCCAGCGGATCTTGCGGCCGTCGGGCGACAGCTGGAACTTGGCGCTATAGTCGGAAACGGCCACGCGCACGAAGTCGGGCGTCACGCTGATAATGTGCAGCTGAGCCAGGTTGCAGAGGAGGTTGAGGTACACCCAGCCGTCAGTGTCCGGGTGCACGCTGGGCTCGTCGATGAGTTCGGACGGTACGAGGCCTAGGTGCTTGATGTACTCCATGTTCTCCGACGGGACCTGGGCACGATCAGGATCGAGGTCCTTGGGCCTGGTCGGCCTCTGCTCGGGAAGCGGGGGGTTGGGAGGTGACGTGTTGGTCCCGTTACCGCCGGACTCGGTCTGGTCGCCGCCAGAGTTGGACGCAGAGCCGTTGTCCCGCGACGAACTCTTCTTGGCGAGACCCGAGGCCTGATCTGCTGGAAGGATTCTTGCTTCACGCGACGGCTCGGGAACGGACCCGGTGCCGGGAGCACCGCCGCCGAGAGTGAGGGGCTGATGGACTAGAGGACGCTGCGGATTCTGCTGGCTGTCGGCCGCGAGCGGCGTGAGATGTGAGGGGGCGGCAATCTGTTCGGCAGCGGATACAGGACGTTGCTGCTGCTGCTGCTGCTGCTGCTGCTGATGGTGGTGGTGTTTGCGATGACGACCGCCAATCTTTCCGGTAAACAAGTGTTCGAGACGGCGAACGACAACCTTCTTCTTCTCCTTGTCCGTCATGAGGACATTGCGGGGGTACAGACCCTCGGGGATATCCCTCAGGTAGCTCTCGACCTTCTGCTCCGACGACTTGGCGCGTGAGCTCGCAGATTGACGGCCAGCGAGGGACACGCCGCCCGAGTTGTTGCCGACAGACATGGACGCATAGGCCGAGTCGACAGGGCGGTTGTAGGATCCCGACGAGGACGAGGCATGCTTGGATCTGGACCTGGAGCCGGAGCCGCCAGCAGAGCCAGGTTCGTAGATGGCGTTTCGGGGGGACGTCTTCTTGCGTCTCGACGAGTGCGTGTCGGGGGAGTGCGTGTCGGTGGAGCCGCTGAGGTTGGCAGCAAAGTCGCGCAGTGTAGACTCGAGCTCCCTCTTCTTCCTTCCGGGAAGGCCGTGGAACTTGATCTCAAAGAGCTGATCCTTGCGCAGCGTGTCGGGGCCCTTTTGCTTGAAGCGCTTCAGCTCGTCCTTGAGCTTCTGGATCTCGATGGTCAGGTCATCGATGACGCTGCGGTACTCGTCGGCGCTGCTGCTCTGGGCGGTGGTGAGCTTGGCAGGGGCCACCGGGTGCTGTTGGTATGACTTGCCCTCGTTGGAGGATTCGGATGCCATCTGGAAGAAGGGGGGGTCAACTACGCTTCGTTAGCATCTGCTCATCCTCGTTCCTCCCGGTCTTTTCTGTCCCGCTCGCTACCTGAAGCTTCTCCCTTCGACTACGTACCATCCATGGCATGACTGTCAAAAGTGGCTGTAGGGTTCTTATTCGACTGGTCGAACCACGCCGTAGGATCACTCTGGCCGGTGTCGTGGCTCTCGCCTGAAGAGTTCCGACACAGCGACCCGGTATCGTTGTTTATGTTGCCATTGCTATCCTGGGCATTGCTTTCTGGAGTCGCTTCTGCTATTGTCGGCGGCACAGGGCCGCCTTTCGCTCTCCGGGAAACATCGCGGGTAACACGATGATGGCGCAGAGCGACCGAGTTTGTAGGTGAGGTTCGGCGTGGCAGCGGGTGTTGGCATGTAGACTGTGATTGTTGACCCAGTGGAGTATGTGTATCCTCATCCATGGTGTGGAGAGCACATGCGGATGGGGAATATCTGTCTCGTCGTCGATGATTCGAAAACGCGTGATGTCTTGACGTTCCGTGGACAGTGCGTCGTTCTCCTCGTCGTTGTCGTTGTTGTTGTCTCTATCGTCGTTGCTTGTCGAAGGAGAGAGAGATGTTTCGAAAAAGATGGTCCGTCTCGGGAGAAGGCGATGGAAAAATGCCTGATGGGGCGGAACCCGAGGTTGGTTTAGTTCGTGGGGCGGGAAGGGGAGGGACCCTTGGCTAGAAGTGACGTATGTGGTGAGGATTTTGGCGGGCCTGATGTGTCCCGAGAATTGCATAAAGCCTGTTAACAGAATAACGGGTAAGCCATGGGTCCCACAGTATGACTAATATGCATAAATATGCACCAAAACAGAAGTACCGGATATTCAGTGTGCGGGTTCCGCATATACAGAAGGGCCAGGCTCCTGATTGGCCGTAGACGGCACGATGATCGATCGATCGGCCGTCATCGCCCAACGCTGAAGGAGGGAGGGGAGAAGACGAGGGAGGACGAGGTGGTGCTTACTCGAAACTTTGAATAAAAATATAGATGATGGGGCTCTTTTCTCGATGGTCGCCGCCGGAAAGTTACCCGCTGAAGCAGAGAAGTCGACCCCGAGTGTGTTTGTTAAGAGTGGTTCAGGCACACAGACACAGGCACACGGTAGAGGGACGGCGTTCTCCTTTCTTCTTCTTCTTCTTCTTGTTTCCTGTAGTGCGTTCGATCTGTCGATGAATCGAATCTGCCAATAACCTTTATTTAACAATTGTCGAAAGAGAACAGGAGCCTTGGAGCCTTGTCTCTTCCAGTGCTGAAGCTCTGGAATCGATCGATCCGTGTGGCGTGCTCACGTCTCTGTGCGCGATGGAACTCCCGATGCTTTTCTTCTTGTTTTCAAGATCGGAGGATGATGAAGAAAGGGAGACGGGAAACAAGATCGAATAATGGAACACACAATGATGGCCTCGATTATCTGGTGGTATCGCACTTCTCTTCTATCCTCTCAAGTCGCAGTTCGGGGGCGCGTCTTCGTTCTGGCGAAACGGAAATAATCCCCCCACACAATGACGCCAAAAATTGTTCGATTGTTGATTGGAGAAGCTGCTGCTTGCTGCTCCCTTTCTCTCTATTCACCTGGAAGCACCCGTGTACTGCGCAGACCAGACGGCAAAGAAGAAGGCGGTTATGGATATTTCGCGGTCGCTGAAAACGTGTCTGTAATTAAACAGACGAAGGTGGGAAGGGAAAGACGGGCAGAGGACTATTAAAAGAGGAAAATAAGAGAGGTAGGTCGGATGGGGAGGAGGGAAGAGCCGGGGTTGGGGGGAAAAAAAGAAGACAGCCGTTCCAAAGTAGTTGGGTATTGCTGACAGAATACAACTTTGGAGAAGAGGAGTAGTACCAGGAATGAAACCGGATACTTTTATCTGTGCGGTTTTTTTTTTTTGGTTGAACGATTGATTCACTCCTTCTCCTTCTCTATTTCTATTCTATATCTGAAAATTTCCTTCTCTTTATTCCAGTAAGTATTTATGACGATTCAATCTTTGTACTCGAATGGCGGATTCCAATGTAGCTTCCAATAACGATACTCTCTTCACCTTGAACCCTCAACCCTCTACAAGGATATATATAATAATAATAATATATATATATGTGGGTTTGGGCCACACAACTTGACAACTAGTAATAACACAACGGCAGCTCCCAACTGCAACGTCTCAGCTTCCCTGCGTTGTTCATCAAGGCTAGTTTCTTTGAGAGTGGCAATCTTGATGATGGTACGGAGTCGTGCCAGCCTTTTGTTCTCTGCGCGTATGATGGGTACATTGGCAGGGTTAACGCTCCAGAGAAGCTCACGTCGTGCCAATGTTTTGGGGGATCGCTCATCCTTCTTCCACTCTTCTCTCTTGTACACTCTGCGAGTTTCTCGTAGAGCGAAGGACGACCCGGCTGCGCAGATATACAAGCGTCTATCTCACACAAAACGCCAAGAATATCAGAGTGGCTAACCGACTCACACGGTCAAGTGGCTGCGGCGTTAACAGCACGTATCAATCCACGGTCTACCAGGAGATAACTGCAACGACCAGTTCCCGGGTTCTTGGGCATTCTCAGATAATGCCATGGCCTTGTTTAGCGCCTGAAGACGCCTGGTCAAGTTGCTGTACTCGTACATGCAGTCTGGCGTCTGCAACTTTCTCCCAGCACAGCACGAGACGAGACGCGGGACAGAGACATTGAGAGTTGACTTGTGATTCACTCATCATTTCATCGTTTTCTCTCATCGTATCTCCCACGGCGCTCTCTCCGTCGACCACCCCAATCCATCCCGGCCAAGGCCTAGACACTTCTTCCTGCCGCACTGAACACACCCCCTCCTTGTGACCTGTCCTGTGCTTCTCGCACACCATCTTGGAAGGGAGAGGGGGGTGGTGGTGGTGGTGGTGGTGGTTGTGATGGATGCTACATGCTACATGCTACGAGCTACACGCTATTACATGCTACCCGTTACTCTACTGGAGTAGCAGTATGGAGTACGAGTACTCTTGCTCAACCCTGGTGATTGTGCCCAAAAGGCCCTGTCAATTAGGAAAGGTAATAACCCGGGGCTGAATGAGTGATCCCATCCTCTTGCAACGCTGCTGCAACTTCTCGCAGACGCCAAGAACATGCGTCTCTTCAATCAGGACAAGAGAGAAAGTCAGGGAGAGAAGCGAGGAGGAAGAGACAGACTGCACACGCCTGCTTCATCACCTATTGCTACTCTTAGTACTTATTTCAAGCAAACACTGAGATCTTGTTCGTCGTCGTCGTCGTCGTCGTCGTCGTCCCCATCTTAAAAAGTCTCATTACCGGGGGAGGTCGATCCCTTTTCCAGCCGGAACCTTGGAACATGCAGGGTCGTAGGGTTCACAACATTCTATTTGGCTCTGAACTATGTACGTGCACTGTGTACGAGGTCTGTAAATCATACGATTATCTTGGTCCTCCCGTCAAGACGGTGGGTGATATGCACATGGCGGGGTCCCCGATGAACGTAGCCGTCTGCTCGATCCCCGAGACCCTGTCGTTTCCCCTCGACCCACTTGACCGCGTTTCCGTGGTTTTTGACAAGTTGCATACGCAGTAAGTAAACTGTATTGATGATTATAATATTCGATGAATTCGCAACAGTTGAGAGAAGGAGACTGAGTGCTAATAATACGAGCACTGCTAGAGTCTAGTACCACTCATCAGTGGCGCAGTTTCCAGAGCGCTGCTTCGTCGGCCAATGAGTGTTGCAGCTATCGTCTGCCTGGACTCTAGTCTAGATCGTAGAGGTCCAAGATACGAGAGAGAGAAGAGAGAGAGGGAGGGAACGAGGGTGGGGGAGAGAGAGGACAGCATGCCTAGTACCTGTACAAATGGCTTGATGCAGGTGTCCCCCTCCCTTTCCATCTCCTCCATTTTTCTTTTTTCATGACTACTCGTGCAACTACAGCCGCAGTGCGACGTACATATACCCGAGCCATGTTGCAACCGTGACGTAACCCACCATCTCTTCGGGCCTCTTTCCAGGGCTCCTCGGGCCTCTCTCCGATCCTTCGTGGCATCGCCTGAAAACACAGGGTCCCCCCCAACCCTCTGACGTAAATGTCCCCTGATCAGCTCCCTCTTCTGACCCGAGCCATCCAATCCTGTTGGACAGCGCGGCACACTCAACAACTCCTCACAGTGATTCTTCTTTTGTTGCATCTCATCCTGTCATATGTGCAATCACGTTGGTTGTTTCTCCACGCCCCAGCCAACCCCGCACGCATGCGTCCGCTGGAACAGGGTCCTAACTCCCCATACAGGCCACCATCCAAAGGAGTGGGAGTGGGTGAGACCGCAGGGAGGCCTTTGCAATGCAACCGCCTGATACCTTGAACATCATCGTCGCTACAGTCTGAAAAACATCTTCAAAAATCTGTGGGGATTGTGTGTATCAAATGACAATCGATCGGTGTTAGAAGCTGTATGTTGACAGCATCGACGTTGCTTCCTAGCTGCCTCGTAGAATGGCGTCGGTGCCGGAACCCCAGCTGATGAGGAGGAGGAGAGTGTGTGTTGTTGACTTGAACCCTGTGACTTCCGTTTAATCCCCTGGCAACTCCACACGGCCCATAGACGTCCCGTACGACCGCCACAACAGTGTGACCAGCCATCCGAGCTCCAGATAGATGAGCATGTAGCATATGGTGAGGATCCAGTCCGGACGAGGCAGCTTGCCGGTGTCGTTGCTGAAAGAAGATGACACGGTGGATGGTGCGGTGTGTGCTCGGCGCGTCGCCGGTCGTTTTACTGTCGTGGCGTTGGTCGCGCCCGCGGCGAGATGTTTGGGCGGCACGTCTGGTGGATGGTAGTCGTCGACAACCATGGTTGCATTTCCATGTACGATCCGATGCGCGAAAGAATAAAGAGTGACAGTCTAGAGTAATAGTGAGTAATAGTGATAGATTGAGAGTTGTGAAAGGAGAAGAAATAAAGTGATCTCATCGTCAAACTTGAGCTCACCAAAGCCGCTGAGCTAATCAGATTCCCCATTCAATATTACAGGCAACCGCTGCTGCGACGCTCCTTCCCTTTTTTTTTCGCACACTTTCTTCTCACCCCCCCCCCTCCCCCGAAGAATCATCCCACACACAGACCAACAATATAAAGGAAGCAAGGCAAAAAAGAAACACCCGCCACCAAAAATGCCCGACTCGCATCCCCTCGCGCTGCCTCCGACCCTGTCCCCCGACTCCCTCGACGTCCTTACCCACCTTTCCACCATCCTCTCCGAGGTCCGTACCACCCTGCAGACCTCGACAGGCCTAGAAGCCGACAACGAGAAGAAGGATGGGCCCTCTTCTACGGCAGGGACCGTTGGCGGTGGCGGCGGCGGTCCCGGCTCATCGGGTGCTCCCGGCGGCTCGGGACTTACGTTCAAGGACGTCGCCGGTGCCAGCGACGTCATCAAGCACAAGCTGCAGCGGGCGCGGGACCAAGTGCGCACCCTGCCAGACATGAGCCGCGGGCTGGACGAGCAGGAGGCCGAGATAAGGGAGCTCGAGGCTCGTATTCAGCGCCAGAGGACCCTTCTGCAGCGTCTGCGTGACGAGAGTGTTACCCTGGCTAAGGACCAGGAGAGTACTGCGCCTGGCGACAAGATGGAGATCTGAGTTCAGAATCTGCAAAACGGCGAAACAACCAACATTGATATCATATACATACATGCGGAGGAAGAGCAAGCACTGGCACGTTGAAACTGGGTCAATTAGTGTTTTCTGGAGGGGTATATTTCTATTCTAGGCCTGCTCGCCTGCCTCATTTCGACCCGAGTCCAACCTGGGCCAACATCTGGTCCACGTTCACATCCACGTTTGACTTCCCAGTGACAACTTCCGTCCAAATACTGTCATCAAGCCTCTCTGCCTCAGGCAATACAGACCAGTTGGGGCTGTGGCCTGCCTTGAGCCACTTGAAGTCGTCGACTTGGTCCCACTGGTTCTCTACAGCCTCCTCCGCGCTCGTCATCTGCAAATTCGCCTAGTCAGCAACATCTCTGTTTACGAATCGGAGGACAAAGGGGAGACCAACATAGCTTTTTGGAAGCGTCGTGAAGCGTAAGCCTGAACAATCTTCGATGATGGGATGGCTCGCGCAGTGCAGGTAGAGGTCGACATTGTGACACTCGTGGATGCGGACTTGGCGTGACGCCGCTACGACAATACTGTCCTTTACACCCGTCATGTGCATAGCGCCCCCGACCCGACCGACAACGATCACACTCCGATTGATATCGCGAAGCACGAGACCCGGAAATGGTGTGCCCTCGCTGCCCGTGGGTACGGACATGTCAACGACGCAGTTATGCACCTTGATCACGCTACCGGCCGCCGTGGCGTGTGTTGCCGATGCGGGCAGGACAATATGCAGTCTTGTCTGGCCCGTGATGGCGAGCTGGCTAGCGGCGGAGAAGCTGGGTCGGCGCAGAGATGAACCATTCTGGCTGCGTGATGACATTTCTGCATTGTAATCTTTTTCCGGAGCCAGAGGTGATGACGAGGGGCGCTCTGGCTCTGCGTCTGCTTTTGATGTCGGCGTCGACGTCTTGAACTGTTGTTCATGCGGTAAGCTGCCAGGATGAAGACGAGGGTCATTCCCCGGGGCACCACCACCACCCGCGTCGGCATGGGCCGTCTTGGCGGTACGCTTGAAGCGAAAACGCGAGTTGGCCGGTGTGGACTTGGCCACAGCCTTGTTTAGCCTGTCCTGCAAAGCCTTGAGGGACTACTTGTGCTCACGTCAGTCAGTGTCGGGGAGGTTGGCAGGCAGCAACAGGGACGGAAAAATGAGCATACCTCGGAGTACTGCTTGCGGTCGTATGCAGGAGTGTACTCTGCCGCATCGGCCACCTCGTTTTGCAGCTTGGCGATACCAGTGAGGATGCGATCCGTGACTTGTTGACGTGCACTAGGGCCAGAGGTTATGGAAGCGAGGCTGTCAATTTCACTCTGCAGGGCTAGAAATGACGCATGTATTAGACGGGTTCAGCGTGTAGAACGTACAATCTCTTTCATGAGAACAAACCACATCTTACCTGCTTCGCCCCGTGTGAAATGTTGATAGAATAGCTGCTTGCGATCCATGCTGTCGTGATTGCGGATTTGCTCTTCTCACGCACCCCACTGCAAGTGTCAGGGATATAGAGGAGCTTAAAATAATAATAATATTCTTGTATATTCCCAGAATATATCTCGTCGCGGGGTAAATATTGTCGCGTCGATACTCTTGATGGACGATTAGGAGAGTGAAGGATGAAGGTGGGAGGAGGGGCAGACAAGGTAGAGAAAGTGAGTGGGTGGATACAAGAACACATGACTGGCTGGTTCTTGACTGGGGATCTTGGCAAAGCAGCAGCATGCATCCGTAAGTAGGTATTTGAAGATCAGTGTCATTTACTGCTATACATTATCTGAATTATGAACAACGCCTTCTCTTCTCTAGTCATTGGGCTGGTATATGTGTGCAGATCGAGTCTAAATCAGGGTGCACGGTGGACTTGGAGCACACTGCATCTAGAGCTGCCTGCATCAGGGAACCTTATAGACCTATAATCCCTCTCTTTAATCGGCCGAAATGCAAAACTGGTTGTATATTCAGCAGTAGGATTGGGGAGACTTGGAAAAGCGTAGATAAAAGTTTGTGAAATCATACATGACGCCGATGGCGCGCATGGTCATATCCAGTAATAGCTTCAGACCGGGCCTGCTAGACACTTTACAATATGTACTTGAACAGGGGACTCTTATCTCCCAACCGCAGAAGGTCCTCCTCCGAGTACTTGGAACGGACGTCTTCTTCTGTGAGATTAGCCTTGCGATCGTTGCTGGTCTTGTAGCTGAGCTCGAGAACCACAGAAGCCACAAGGGCCAGCACACTAATACCCAGACTGACACCAAATCCAGTCCAGTAGTAGGGGCTCTCTCTGTCAAGGTAGATGTAACTCCCAATGATGCCTCCAATGTTTCCGGAAGCGATGTTGAAGGCAACACCAATAGCCCGGCGAGAGGTGGGCGCAATGTTATTGGCATTCCAGGAGGAGCCAATGGGTTGGAGGGGAAATATCCCAATGCACGTGAGGATGACGGCAGTATATGAAGCCCCAAGTTGCCCTTCGAGGTCCCCCTTGAGCCCAATGAGAATACTGTATCCCACAGCAATGAAGAGCAGGGGGATGAAAATAAAGGGCATTCTCCAATAGAAGCGGTCTGATAGCCTGGAGAATATGAGAGTTGAGATGGCACCACAGATGTATGGCGGGGCAGTCATCAGCTGAGCGTCGGTGTTTTGGAAACCCATGGCTTCGGCTATCGAGGGGAGAGTAAATTTGGTACCTGGGACACATGGACTTTGTGAGTATTAAATTGGTCCCTGATGATTCGGCGACGTTAGTTCGGGCTTACCATAGCTGCAGGCAGAGTTACACAAAAGTATGCAAATCTGAAGATAGATGCGCCAATTGCCTAGGACGGCCCAGAGATCGTCCCATCGAAACTTGCTCACTGTTTCACCTGACACCTGACGGCCACCTTGCTTTATGCACAACTGCAGCTCCAGGAAGCGAATCTCGTCGGCATCAAGCCACTTTGTGCTCAGAGCGGGGCTGTCAATGAGAAAGAGAAATGTTGCGACGCCCAAAAACACCGTCGCGATCCCCTCCAGGAGAAAGATCCACCTCCAGCCCTCGTATCCCCCAACACCGTCCATCTTGGCTATGGCAGCGGCAAGAAGGCCAGAGAATGCTCCAGACAGGGCACTCGTGCAATAGAACCATGATATTCTCTGTGATAAGTCTCGTGGCATATACCAAAAGGTGCAGAGATATACAGCGCCCGGGAAGAAGCCTGCTTCAAAGGTGCCAAGAAGCAGTCGTACAGCCAAGAGACCTCCAAAGTTCTGGACGACTCCATGTAGGGTCATTATGATGCCCCATATCATGACAAGTGTCCCAAGGTACCGAGAGGGGCGGCTGAACTTCTTGAGGAGAATGTTGGACGGGACCTCTGTTCGGAGCTCGGTCAGCATCTGGGATACACTGTGAACTGAGGGGTCGATGGATGCTCACCAAGAAGGACGTATGGAACAAAGAACAAAGAGAGAACAATGTTCCATTGCAGACCATTGAGGCCGAGATCAGTGTTTAGACCTTCGATTTTGGCATTGCCGATGTTGGCTCGGTCAATGTGCGAGATGAGATAAAGAATGGCCAATATTGGCACTAATCGCCGGTCTATCTATTTGTGGTTGTTTTCGCCTTAGTCCCAATCTCAATAGGAACTTTGTTGCAGGGTGATGTACCTTTTTTGTGACATTCTTTCTTCTCTGAGGAGAGAAACTCGCGTAAAACTCGGCCTCATCCTCAGTCAGGCCAATGACGCGGATGTCGTCTATGATTCGCGCAGTTGACCCCTTCTCGGTGTCTAGAAGATTGTTGTTGACGGACTCAACCGTATCTATTCCTGGCTTCTCGTCCGAGTTCTGGTTCGACATGTTGACAGGCTTCGCTGGTCGAGTAAATCTAGTCACAGTGGTCTAGGAGCAGTTGGGAAACTTCGATGTGAAGCCGGCAAGGAGTCTGGGAGGCCATGGCATTGAGGCTTTGTATAATAGAACCAACTGACCCGGATGGATTTCAATTGCCTGCTTGTCATTTACCCCTCCATCCAAGGTCTGATGGTCCAGGCCGGAAAAGACGGATTTCCTGCCAACCTTGGTGAACATTGCTGAATATTCCTCCAATCAGTTTCATCCATATTTGTACAGCAGTCTTTTTGAGTGAAGCTCGATCGAATACAGTCTGAATTAGCCGTGATGCAAAAGAATGGGACGGTCGGCTAGGGTGATGTGTGTGCTGTCTCGGATGTGGCGTACATGGGAGCTGTCTGGGGTTCCGAAATGCGGGGGTGGGTACAGTGGGGTCCGAAAGCAACTGACGATGAGCAGTCATGAGCCATGATGCTCCATTCCCCTTTCTAGATGGGGTTGGTCCTTCGTCTGCATCTTTTCCAAGGGTGTGGTGTGTGGTGATGTGTGGTAAAAGTACGAAACAAGGATCAATCCATGAAGGTGATAAGTGGTGACTTGGCCTGAGGCAGTCACGCTCTTGCCTCTACACAAGGAAGGAGGCAGTGACAATTCCCAAAACAAGGAAATGGCAAGTGCGATCCCGAGTTTATTCCTAGCGAAAGAGTAATTAGAAATGGATTACTACTAGGAAAGGAGCAGTCGCGCCGCTTCAGCTCCAATTGCTCTTTCCCTCGTCTTGAGTTTTCCCCGCCGGATTCATTGCCCCCGTATTATTATTCTCCTCCACTTTTCCGCCTTCCCCGCTCTTCTCGATCGCCTGTTTCTCTATTTCCACGACTCCAGGCCTCTCTCTTTATTTCCGCCTGATACTCTTCCGATTTTCCGCCCCTTTATCCACTGATTTCTTGCATGCTATAGTTCATGGATGTTGATCACAATGAATCCGCCGATGTCTCACAGCTCCACGATACGTGTACGAACCCCGACTGCAGCAGTCTCATTGGAAGAAGCACTTCACCCTCAAGCTTCTCGAAAACGAAGCATCGATTCTTCCCCCGGATCAGGATCCAATGGAACGCCCAGTGACAACTATCGACGAAAATCTCAAAAGGTCACCAGAGCCTGCGACCACTGCAAGCGACGCAAGGCAAAGTGTAGTGGCACGATCCCGTGCGCCAAATGCTCCGACAGAGGCCTGACGTGCATGTATGATGCACAGTATTCTCGTGGGCGTCCTCCAACGCCGCCCCTATCCGATGCCCAGCATGTTTCTGTGTTAGACAGAGTTTTCAACGGTGCGTCGTCCGGAAGCAGAACAGAACCTTCAGTACAACTGTCGAGAAGCAATTCTGTCATCCGCGTCTCCCATAGGACAACTGGAGAGGGCTCTGGCCTGGCATCCCGTGCTTCTCCAGAAGTGGGGTTGACCGAAGTCCAGGGCCAGGTATCCGACCCAACGTCCGGAGTCACCTTTTTGCACAGAGCATGGAAACGACTTGCTAAGCACCGGGATCACATGGCGCCCCGTGATAATGTCAACCATGCCTCGGTGGATGAGCAGCAACTTATGCTGGCTGGCGACAGGCCGCTGCCCCAGGAAACAGACAGTGACCTATACAAGCTCTCTCTTCCAAGTCATGAGGAATTGATAAAACTTTCGGCTCTATATTTTGACGTTTGTATTGCAACATACAGGATACTCCATAGACCATCCGTCGAATCTTGGCTCCAGACAGTTGAAGACAACGTCAGACAGGGGCGTGTCGTGTGGCAAGGAGTTGGAAGGGCAAAGGCATCTATAGTTCTGGTTTGCCTCTCTATAGCCATCGCCCACGAGTCTCGATCGAGGGAGGATTCACATCAGGATGAAGAGCCCTCCCTTTCCAGGAGCGACCGTCTGTTCTGCGTCTCAGTTCAACTGGCCGAGACCCAGACAGGACTGCCCCAGCTCGAATCCGCACAAACACGCATCATACAGACACTCTATCTTCTCACTTCCTCGAGGATGAACCGAGCCTGGTACACCTTCGGGAACGCTTTGCAGTTGATCTCGGCACTTGGTATGCACCGCAAGGCCGCAAAGGAACGGCATTTGGCCAACTGTCCAGCCGACTACCTCCAAGCTCAGTTGCGTATGAGAACATTTTGGACCGCCTACATTCTCGACAAGTATCTTGGTGTCATATTTGGAAGGCCTCGCCACTACCACGATGATGACATCGACCAGGATCTTCCGGACCGCCTTGAGGATGAGGACATGACGAGTCATGGGCCGACAGTCCCACCAGAGACAGGGCAAATGGGTTGTCATATTGATGCTCTCATATTTCATACAAGGTGAGTATTATAGACATGTACATTAACAACTTGGAAGAACATATTTTACTAACTGGTATTCGAAGAATTGCTCGCATTATTGGTAAAGTGTCTCGAGAGGTTTATTCTATCAAGGATATCTCGGAAAGTGACAGAATCAGTGCGGCGCACCGCATCAGCAGAGAAATCCATGAGTGGAAAAAGAGTCTACCTCCCTATCTAGGCTCCATATCACCATCCATGCTCGTTACAAGTTTCAGGCGACAGTCCATCGTTTTGCAGTTGGGATACTCGCACGCCATCATGCACACCAACAGGCCCTTCTTGCTTGCGACTCTTCGCCCCGAGAGCGAAACCCAAATTTCAGAGTGCCTCGATGCCGCCCGGGCCGTCCTGGAGTCTGTGGATGGCCTTGCTGTCGAGAGGCCTCTGTTCCATGCTTTCTGGTGGACGCAGTATGTCACATTCTGCGCCTTGGTTGTGTCGTATATTTGGGACATCCAGCTCAAGAGGAGAGGCACAATTCTTGCTGCGACCGATCAGGCCAAGCATTCGAGGCTGATGGAGCTTGCTCGTAGATGTCAGATACATCTTGCCGAGGCCACAGCTGCAAACTCGCCAAGTCGCAAGTACGCTGTCATCCTTGAGGAATTCTGCTCAGAAGCCATGGGCCAGAATGGTGCAGCGACAGAATTAGCAGAGGCGAAAAATGGGCAGCAGCAACACCAGCAGCAGAATCAGCAGCAATCCCAACAGTCCCATGGTGACGTGAGCCATGGGGATTCCGTCACTGATACCTCTCTTGAAACATATGATGATGATTGTACTGGGAACATGCTACAGACTGGAGGCGAGTCTAGTCAGTCATTTGGCTACAGCCTGTTAGATCAATGGAACACCAACGACTGGCTTGACCTGGATTCGTCAGCATTCGGGCCTTTTATGGCTGATATGGATGCAATATCTGGCAACTGGTTGCCCAACATGGCATTATGAGATAATAATGCCCGTATCATGATTTTCTGCTCCTCCCCTGAGGGATATTCTTATAAGACGAACAATAGATATCTATTCTTCGTAAATTGTTTGATATTAACGATCTCGCCTTTTCGGGTTTAGTAGATACCGATTCTCACAGGTTGCGATTGACGCTCATGGCTAGGGAAAGAGCTGTCGCATGCGGTATGTTTCGATTGCGGCAGAACAGCACAGCAATGCCATTTTCATTATCCATCATATGCAGTGTTTGCCGTATTGTTGTTGGTAAAATTTTTTTTAAATAAATAAAAAACAGGCCTGTATTTCACGTCTATTTCCAAGCTCCCCTCGTTTCCTTCTTGTTTCGGGATGCTGCTGCGATGAGATGCATCTAAATGATGCAACACGGTGGCAGAAATCCGACGCTAGACGACGGATTATTATCCGACGACCACCGCAATTTTCGACGAGATGCAGATCCGCTTACAAGGCATCGCGGATATCAAACGTCCCAACCATGCCGTCCCCTCATGATCGGTACATTCGGCACCGGAGTGATTTGAGAAGATATGCAACATGTCCGACTTCGCCGCGTCACCGGGGCCGATTCAGGATGCTGCGCGTCGTTTATGTTTCTGGGCTGCTCCAGACATGACGGCCAAGAGTTCAACACTCAACCGATCCATCTACCCCACGGCTTTATTACTTGTTCATGGTCGTCCCTCCGTTCATCGTTATCAAGCAGAAAATCATCAAAATCATCAAAATGTCGCCACCTTTGGTTCTTGCTCCGGCGGCCGACTTCATCGAGCCTCCTCGGGACAAAGCCACCTCAGCGCAGCCTTCCGCAGCCGCCAACGGGGTAGACGAGGATGACAGCAGCATCAAAACGGTCGACGAGCTCGTGCGGCGAAGGGCGAGAGCCACGCCTAACAAGGTCATCATGTCGTATCCCTCCTCCGGTACGGATTACGTCGACTACACGCTGCGGCAGCTCGACGTGTTTGCGTACCGTGCCGCCATGTTCTATAAGCAGAGCATCCCGACACGCCAAACGTCGGATGAGAAGCCTCAGACCGTGGCCATCCTTGGCCCGTCGAACCTGGAGTACCTCGTTACCCTGATGGCGCTGTCCAAGTTGGGTCACACAGTCCTCTTCCTGTCAACCAGGATCTCGCAGGAGGCGATCGAGAATCTCGTGATGCTGACGGGTGCGCGATTCCTCGTCGCGGACGAGCGCTTCAATGATGTAACGAGGGACACGCGGGCGTCTATACCGTCCCTGCAGACCATGCGGATGGTGTCACGGTCGGCCTTTGAGTTCGAGATCGAGGCCTACGCAGATACAAAGATGGACTACCACCTCGACGCGGAGAGGGAGACGTCTAACCTTGTCTTTATCATCCACTCGAGCGGTATGTATGTCCCAGGCCTCGTCTAGCAGTTCTGGCTAATATGCCCCTATGCAGGGTCGACTGGCCTGCCCAAGCCCATCTACCAGACACAGCGGTCGGCTGTGGCCAACTACGCGTCCAGCATGAACATGAAGGCCTTTATCACGCTGCCTCTCTACCACAATCACGGAATCTGCAACCTGTTCAGGGCTATATACTGCGGGAAGTCCATTCATCTGTACAATGCCGACCTGCCATTGACACACGACTATCTCGTCAAGATCATGAAGAAGCACCGGTTTGAAATCTTCTACGGCGTCCCATTCGCTCTCAAGCTTCTGGCCGAGTCAGACCAAGGCATGAACGTGCTCAGAGACCTCAAGGTTGTCATGTATGGCGGGTCTGCGTGTCCAGATGAGCTTGGGAACAGGCTGGTGGAGAACGGAGTCAATATTGTAGGCCATTATGGAGCGTAAGTCCAAAAGGAGCGTCCCGGTTCCGACCTTTCTCTGAAGGCTAACTTGATTCAGAACTGAGGTCGGTCAGCTCATGACATCCTTTCGCCCACCGGCCGACAAGGACTGGAACTACGTCCGTGAGAGCCCCAAGCTGACGCCCTATCTGCGCTGGATCCCCCGTGGCTCCGGCCTGTTTGAATGCTGCGTTCTCGACGGCTGGCCGGCCAAGGTTGCCTCCAACCAGCCTGATGGCTCTTACCTGACCAAGGACCTGTTCGCGGCTCACCCCTCCCTCCCCCGCGCATGGAAGTACATTGCTCGCCGTGACGACACGATATGCCTTGTCAACGGCGAGATGTTCAATCCCGTCACCACCGAGGGGGCTATCCGATCCAGCAAACACGTCACCGAAGCTGTGGTCTTTGGTAGCGGCCGACCTGCCCTCGGCGTCCTGATCATCCCGGCCGCTTCTCTTACCGGCAAGAGCCAGGATGAGGTGTCGGAGATTGTCTGGCCTGTGGTGAAAGAGGCATGTCGAAATGTGGAATCGTATGCCCGCATATCGAAGTCGATGGTCAAGATCCTCCCGGCCGGCTGCGAGTACCCCCGCACAGACAAGGGAAGCGTCGTCCGACACGCCTTCTACAAGACGTACGCGAAGGAGATCGAGGAGGCGTATGACGCGGAATATGTGGGGCGTGGGGATGTTCGGAAGCTGACCATGGAGGAACTAAGAGACTTCCTTCGCAAGTCGGTCACCAAGGCGCTGGCCAAGGAGGTTTCTTTTGATGACGAGACAGATCTCTTCTCACTCGGCCTTGACTCTCTGCAGGCCATTCAGGTACGGAGCGACATCCTCAGCACGGTTGACATCGGGGGCAACCAGCTGGGACAGACGGTTGTGTTCGACAAGCCCTCCATCAGTAGGCTGAGCTGCTACCTGCTGGCACTATCCAGCGATGGGAAAGCTGAAGCTACAGCTTCGGTGGAGGAAGAGATGAGGGAACTCATTGAAAAGTACACCTTGAAGGGTATACAAAGGGTAAACTTCCAATCGTCTGTTGCCGTCACCGGCGTAACCGGCTCCCTAGGAGCCCACCTTGTCTCCAAGCTGTCATCGGACGCCAGCGTTAGCACTATCTACTGTCTGGTCCGAGCCAAGTCCAACGCCGAAGCCTCCCGGCGGGTCAAGGCATCCCTCATCCAAAGGCGAGTCTACCACACGATTTCACCGAAGGGGCGGGCAAAGATTGTCAGTCTATCAGCAGACCTATCGAACGCACAACTCGGGCTTCCCGAAGAAGCTTACCAGGAACTGGTGCGCAGCCTGAAGACCGTCATTCACTGCGCGTGGTCCGTAAACTTCAACATGCGTCTCTCCAGCTTCGAGGACAGCAACATTGCCGGCCTGGCAAACCTCATATCCCTGTGCCAGTCGAGCGACGCCAGTGCCACCTTCAACTTCTGCTCCTCGGTCAGCGCAGTGACGCAGTCGACTGTGGTGCCCGTGCCGGAGACCGTTCCAGATGTCCGGTGGGCACAGGGTATGGGCTACGCGCAGTCCAAGAATGTTGCAGAGAACCTCTGCTACAGGGCAGCCGATCGCGGAGTCACTGCTCGCGTACTCCGTCTGGGTCAGATTGTGGCCGACACCCAACACGGGGTGTGGAACAGCACCGAGGCCATCCCGCTCATGCTCCAGTCTGCACTGACAATCGGGGCACTGCCAAAGATACGGGAGACACCTTCCTGGCTCCCAGTCGACACTGCCGCCCAGGCAGTTGCGGAGATATCTCTGTCGGAAGAAGCCGGCAGCACCTTTGCAAATGTGACGAATCCCAAACTCTTTGACTGGACCGAGGACCTCCTTCCGGCCCTCAAGGCGGCCGGCCTCAGGTTTGAAGAGGTCGAACCCAAGGAGTGGGTGCGTCGACTCCGCGCGTCGGACCCGGACCCGACCAGGAACCCGCCCATCAAGCTCGTCGACTTCTTCGCAGCCAAATACGACAAGGACGACTTCGTCCGCTCCAAGACGTACGTCACCGACACTGCTTGCACCCTGTCACCCGCACTCGCCGAGGCCCCTGTTCTCGACCGAGACATGGTGAAGAGTTTTGTGACACATTTCCGGGAGAACGCCTGGTCTGAGCCGCAGGTGAAGAAGACAAAATCCGTCATCTTTGCTGCCGGAGCCAAGGAGAGCACCAGGTCTGCCGTGGCGACTGGCCTGTCCCAGGAGCTGCGGGTGCCCTGCATCGCGGCCGATGCTCTCCACCATAGGGAGTGCGTCGACAATGCGGAGGCACCGAGGCCCCTGTCTGACAGCGACTTGACCCTGCGGCTGGAGCGTCTTGCGGAGAGGGCGCTGGAGGAGGTTGAAGAGTCGGGACACAACTCCGTCGTCGTGGGGGTCTCTCCTCTCGGTAAGTCGCACCGCGACTACCTTCGACGGCGTATCGGGCAGTCGGCGAGGACCATGTTCCTGGATATTCAAGGTGATTCGACGGGAGATAGGCCTCTCTACGAGGCGCCGGGAGTGGATGAATTGGATGTGTTGCCGGTGGATGACGGAAGCCTACTGGAGGAGGAGGCTGTTGATGAAGCGATGTGGATCTTGAGACAGAGCGGGATCGTGACGGATGCGTAGAATGGAAAGCATGGTGTTTCACCGACGAGAATGGTGAACGGTATATCCTAAACGATACAATCTCCTTTATACATATTCCTGTATAGAGTGAGCAGCAAGTATTACCGGATCCAATGCTTCGACGTCAAATAAGAGGAGGCTCTACATACTCATACTATCTAAAGAGATATAGCTACCTTGCCGCCGAAACGGAAGACGATCCTCTTTCTCCATGTACCACATCTTTTTTTTTCCCTTTCTTTTTAACCGCTTCGTCCCATCACGATATACCTAGAGATTTCCGTGGCCCGATTTGAAACCGACCATGTTATTAGTTAGAGCGCGGATGAAAGATGGAGCAGAGAGCTCCCAGGCTCCACCGACTTGGCATGATACCTCATTTACCAACACCCCGTACATGTGAATTTTTCTACGGCCCTATGATAGGCTCACCCGCTGCTGGGAGGGGGGGAAGCGGGTTTGATGGTTTGCGTGGGCTATTTCGCCATGGCCATCCACTTGTGGATACCGAGTGTATTCGTGCTCGGGAGTTGATACCATGGCGTGGGACGGAACGATGAGGGCAGTGAAAGGGGAGAGGGGAGAGGGGAGAGGGGAGAGGGGGGGGAAGCTTCTGTTTCCTTGATTATAATCTTCAACGTGTTCACCGCATAATATAGCAAAGGCTGTGTAGAGTTGTGGCCGGGGTGATATGCATGTCGGCTGTCCAGACTCCAGATTGCGTCCTAGACCTGTACTAAAGATACAAGTGTCAAGAGGTCGTGACAGGCCCACGTATCATTATACAACCAGTAACAGCCCCAGTGAGGCTTTCCGACCGTCCATGACGCTAAAATAGACGGGGAAAGCTGGGATGCTTCAGCACCACCGACCGTCTGAGCGAATAATGTTCCGGTTGCGCGGATATCGCGACATGGCGTCGTCGAGCCAGTCCCCACGTGCGGGACCAGGAGGGGAGTATTCTCATGACGTCCGACGAGGTCTGTCGGCTGGAGAGTCGTGGATAGCGTCAAAGAGGAAGCCATGTGGGCGTCGTCGTAGCCGCCACCTGTCAGGCTGTCACTAACATATAAGGGCGGTGTGGGTGTTGACTTGGCGAGCACGTGGGACAGACAGAAGCAGCCATCACATGGTCCACGACACCGTCAACAGTGCCGATCCGTAAAGAGCAATGGTCTGGGGCTGGGGAAGGGGGGTCGGTATCTTGGAAGGACACAAGTCGGATTGAGGGTATATGATTATCTTGATGGTGATGTCTTCAACTACTGGTATGACTGAGCTCTATCTTTACCGTCCTCCGATACTCGAGGATCTATAAACTTGTAAACCCCCCTCCCCCCCCTCCCCCCCCCACATGAATAGGGGGGGGGGCCCAAAAAACCGGTTTCCGCTTCAACTTGAACTAGTGTCTGTAATCCGTAACCCTGGACGAGATGGCGGAGGAGTGTTTCGGACGCGTGCTGGGTTGGCGGCTGTCGGTGGGTATTAGCTGACTGCGTATACAGGAGTTGGCAGATTTCCTGCCCGTTGCCTCCAAGACCAACCCCATATCTTCCTACGAATAGTCCAGTCCATAGACGGCATATTATATGGTGCATGCAGTCATACAGAGAGGAAGAAAAAAAAAAAGGGGGGGGGGATATAATGTGGACCATCTGCATCACTGGCACTTACTGTAGATATGCACTAGAGCATGTCGTCGTCGTCGTCGTCGTGCGTGTGCACTGTGCCCACGGCCACGAAATGGAGAGAAGATGCACACAAAGACTCGGGATCAGGCACGGAAGAGTGCGGTTGAAGATGAATTGGCCCTCACGACGATTCTTCTATATTTTCCTCCCTCCCTCCCAGAATTCGGATCGGATGGTGACCGTGAGAGGTTTTGCTTATGCAACAATGTCCCTGCTGCGCGAACGCAGGACAATGCCCAGACTTATTAGCAACGAAGAGGGCGGTGTACCTTGATGGGACTCTCCTGGCTCACCTGTCTATGCTTGCTGATGTCTGGCGCACGCTCCGTGTGACTCTGATGATATGATTGGTGCTTCCAGCATCACTTCCGGCTCCCTGAGCGCTGCCGTCGTTCTCACCCTTGGTGTAGACGGTGACTTCCACAGCCGCGTTCCTATTCTTCCCGCTGGACAGCTTGCCGACAGTCGCTAGTTCGTTGATCTCCCCCTGGCGAGTGTAGCCACCCTTGTTGTGCGAGTGGTCGGTGGAGAAGTCCTTGAAGAGTCTTCGCAGCATGGGCAGACAGCCGGCGATGATGCCGAGGCTACACTCCACCACGGTCCAGATGATTATGTGCCCGATACCCACTTCCCGGCTGTTAGCACTTTCCACCTCTCTATGCAACCGTAAAGGTTCTGGCAGGGGAAGGACTTTGTTTTTGGACTGACAGAGTGAATTGTGCTTGGCCGAGTAGGCGGATGAATACGGGAGGCGGACAATGGTAGCGATCGACGCTCTTTTGTGCACGGCGGCAGATGCGGAGTCAGTCGGGGACAGGCCACGAGGAGAGGGGAGTGATGAGATGCGATGCGATGATGCGATGCATCTCAACTCAACTTACAGGACGCCGACGCCCATGACAAGGCCGCACATGATCTTCAGCTTCCGCTGCATCTGAAGTCCCTTGAGGATGAATATGGGGATGATGGCCACGCCCCAATCCGACACGATGTTGACGGCCGACACCACGTATGTGAGGGCGATGATGAGGCTCTGGTCCAGGCATTTACCGTCGCCGGTCCATGAAGCCGAAACGGGGCGGCATCGAGCGAGGACGACCACCATGCCGATGAGGGTTGCCGCGGCGGTCATGGCAATGAGTATGTAGAGGAAGATCTTGTATAGGCGTTGGGTGGCGATTCGGGAAATCTGCACAGCAATCGAGGTCTTGATCATGAGGGAGCTGGTGACGTAGAATATCTGCCAGAAGACCGTTGCCTATGTACAGCCGTCAGCTGGCCGGACACTTTGTCGAGGAGGAGGAGGAGGAGGAGGAGGAGGGATATGGGAAGCGAATTCTCGGATCCAGAGTCGTCTTCGCCTTACCTTTGCAGATTCCATCATATTACCTGGGGATAACTTGCTGTCCGGTGTCCCGACTCCGGCAAAGACTGACCACAAGACGATCCCGTTGTGTATCATATTCAGGAACTTGTGATGGTCAACATCTCAGCAACTCGCACCTGCCGTCGTACCAGACAAGAAAAAGACTGGAGCATGAGGAGATGATTGACATACCACGCCTACAGACATCAGGTAATCCTCTGCTAGGAGGTACGGGCCGTAGCTTATCCTGATCCAGATGCGGACCACGAAGATGGGTAGGCAGATTGCCGTAAACATGATTGTCACGCCTAGCATCGACGCCGCAAACCCCACGGGCTTGATCGGCTCCCAGTCGTAGTCGACCATGATGGGCTGGTCTGTGAAGCCGTCAAGGATATCGTGCTGTCGTGAAGTGAGAGTTCAGCGCCGCCTATTCAGGGGTTTCGTCCCTTTTCTTTCCACTCCCGTGGCGAATCGAATCACGTGGGTGATATACTCGTAGCTGGCGAGGGTGTTACCGGTCATATATACTCTGTACTGGGAGCCGGATAATATGCTTAATCGACGGCGCGGCCTTTCACACCATTAATGCCTCCAAGGCTGGCGAGTCCATACATTCGAGCCGTAATGATGGTTCTTTCTGCGGCGATGGAAGTCCTCAACGGTTCCTGTCTTGCTTGCCCATGCTGCATTCTGTCTGGAACCTTGTCAACTCGTACGCGTGTTGCCTCTTTTTAATCTCCTCCTCTGCCCTTCTTTTATTACAGCCCCGCTGGGTGAGACAGGTTGTCTCCCCTGGCCCAAACCTGTTCCTTGCTGTTCTCCTGTGACTGGTGAGAGGACGTCTTCGTCTTCCTTGGTTGACATGATACATCTCCATACATGGCAGACCCCTTGTTCGCCAAGGTTCCCGTTGCAGTAGAGACCCATCTCCGAATACTACACGCACTTCTGACTGGAGGCTGCGCCCACATAACGTACGAGGGCGGACCCGAGTGCGAGCTCAATGCTACTTTGTACTTTTAAATATGATTTATCACGCACTGAAATCCTGTTAGCTGGCCACTTCCTACAGGCTACAGTACGGAAATATTATAAGACGGCACAGACCAGGCCAGGCTACGTGCGATAATACTTAATGCCACATAATCCCCCCCCCCCCCTTTTCCTCTCTCCTAAAAAGAAAATAACTTAATTGTACATCGTATTGCCTATCCTCCCAAAAAAAAACTGACAAGTCTCGTCTTCCCTAACTTGGCATCCTTGCAAACCACTTTTTCGAAACATGGAACCCTACGCCATCAAGGGGAAGCATGCCATCGTGACCGGTGCAGGGTCCGGTAAGCCTTCAATCTCCTTGCCGCGACGGGGCGAAGTCGACTGACTGAATCTGCTAGGAATCTGCCTGGCCTTGGCCCGGAAAATGCTCGAGGCCGGTTGTTCGATCGTGATTGCCGACATTCGGCTTACGCCTGAGGCACAGGCCCTCGTCGAGAAGTGGACCAGCCCTGAAGCTGGCCCCGATACAGTGACTGCCTTCTACCAGAAAACAGACATGGCCGACTGGGCCCAGATCAAGACGCTCTGGGAAGTGTCCCTGGCCCACTTCGGTGTCGTTGACATCGTCGTCAGCGGCGCTGGGCTGTACGAGCCTCCCTCCAGCTCGTTTTGGTACCCTCCCGGAAAGTCGCCGTTGGCCCAGGATGCGATCGACACCAATCCCGGCGTCTACAGATCCTTCGCCGTGAACACCATGGGTCCGATCCGGCTCGCTCAGTTTGCCATTGACTACTGGTTGGACAACCGCGACACGGTCAAGGGCAACCTCGTCTGGATCGCCAGTCTCGGAGCCTACGTCCACTCCTTCCAGACGCCAATGTACTTTGCCAGCAAGGCGGCCATCGTCAGCTTTGTGAGGTCGCTCGGTTGCTTGAGGAAGCGGTTCGGCATCAGGAACTCGGCCCTGTGTCCCGGGCTCGTAGATGTATGTCGAGCCTCTGTGTCTCGCTGCTGCGTGGCTGCTGTGTGCTAACGTGCCGATCGCAGACGCCTATCTTCAACCCCGAATACTGCCGTGCCCGGGTTGCTCCCGATGACTTGAAGCTGTCGCCGGACCAGGCCGCCGACGTCGTCCTCAGCCTCATCACCGATGCCAAGTACGGTGATGGAAACGTTGTCGAGACGATGCTCGTGGGAACCAAGGACGATCCCAAGGTCAACGTCCGTGAGGTACCGCTTGAGGCTCTGTACCCAACTGTTGGCCCTGTGGGTTCGGACAATCACTTGCTGGAAGAGGAGGAGAAGTTTATCCAACATGTTGAGAAGCATGGGATGCACTTTTAGATCATGGCCGTCCCGTCGGCACCATCTCCCTCCTCTGCCTTGATAGAAAGCAGCCGGCGCGGCCAGACACCTTCGGACTGATGTCGAACGGCTTGGCGTTCATACTACCAGTCCCAGTACATGTAGTTGTTAGCGTAACGACTGCACACCAACACCTACGTCATCAACAACCTGCAATCGCTAATGTGATTCCTTGTTGATGGCCTGAGGCCATAGTGTCACGTGTGCAACCGGAACATTCGGTTTCGTCAGCCCCGGTTGAATGCATCATCATCACCTTCATCTTTCCCCCTTGTGTGCATACCCTGTTGATGCCCATCACCACGTCCTCTATAGACCGCCAACGCTCTCGGGTTCGAGATTGCAGGCCACATTTCGTCGCTAGTACTTGCAAGATATGCTGGAAATCCCTCGACTCAAGCCACTGACCAACTATGGACTGACAGTTGGGAAGTGACAGTTGGGAAGCGCCAGCTGTACGAGACCGTGGCCTACTTCAAACCAAAAGCCAGCAGCAAAAGGCTATATGATGGACCGCTACTCATAACAAATATGTCCGATTTTTGAACAAGGCAAAAGAGTCGGATGATAACTTCATGCGCGCCTTTTCTAGAACCATGGAGATTCCTATAATATGAGAGTCACCAATCGATCATGCCGCTCTGGACGCAAAGACTTGAGAGAAACGAAGTTCCACGACTTGGCTACATATTTATCGGGATGGCCTCTTCATTCCATGCATGTCATTCTACGCTATCGAATTCCATCACAACAAGACCTTGCATAGCTAAATGTGCTTTTTCAAAAGCAGCTGGCAGTCGAACGGCTCAGCCGTCGCCTAAACTCGACTTAACCACGGTCAGACTGAGGCGAGGTCGCCTAGAAATAGGCGCACGGGAACGGTTGGGCACCCTTCGCGCGCTGTGTCACGATGTCACGAGCGTCACCGTCACCGTCACCGTCACCATTGTGCAGTCACATGTGCGTTCGGATCTTCGCGGATGTGAGGTTCGTGATGGTGACACTACTTGCGACGACGATGGACATTATCTTGCGAGCGAGGAGAATGTCGTCTAGCTTTTTGTCATACTCTTCTGCCGCTATGGTGGGCCGGAAAGCAAAGCTGTCCCGTGTTGTGTTCTGACAGTGACGGCGTCGAGTCTGACGGTATAGGCGTCGGAATCGACATGTGAGTAAGACCGTGTAAGAGGAACGGCGGGGATTGTGAGCTGTGAGAAGGTATCGGGATGTAGTGGGATAACACAGTATCTTGATGAGGACAAACACTACAAACACTTCTGCCTCACATTCAAATAGTAGCAGGTCAGGTGTTCTGCGGTGCCAAGGTGAGATCTTGTCTTGTATTCTTGTTGCGATGCTGAACTCGACGGTTTTATGGTCGAGTCCCGCTTAGCTAAGCTATGAACTGTTTTGCTATGACACTTTTAGAGGTCGTCCATATCCTCCTATATGCCTTGGCTAGGTCCAATTCGAACTTCGAGACTAGGACCGGTAAGTAAGCTTTTATGTCTACTGATCATACACAGCATGTATCATTTCCACTACTATACGTTCAAGGACGATGCTAAAAAAGACAGCGTTGGACATCCTCAGCATGTTGGACGACGGGATATCTTCCCTAGTGACCGACGTTGGTCTCGATAAGCCCCGCAAAGCTGCGGCCATGACTCCAGCTTTGCGTTCAATGTTGGGCAAATTCGACTTCTTCTTCTTCGAAGCGTCGCCAAACCTGCATGAGCAGCCGGCATATCGCATCGGACATTTTCTTCCACCAGTTATGGCCCGTAACCAAAGCCTGCCAGTGACACGTACGCTATTCACCTCCGCAACTATCGACCCGCCACTGCCACGCCTGCTCGCCGTGCATCGGACAGGTCGCACACATCCTACATCGATCCAGTACGGGCGGATACATTGGCAGAATCATCCGGGATCTATGACGACGACAGCATTCTCTCCGACGGGACTACCCCGCTGGACGATCTCGTGAGGCTGACAGTCGGCGGATGGCGGGTGCACGGGATATCCGGCTGATGCCTGGTCGAGGAGATATTGGGAAAACTTCTCAGATGGTAGCCTATGTCATCGGAGGCCGTATTCTCGTAGTCGTGCGAGAGACAGGTCACACAAAAGCCAAGCAGCCGGTCATGTCAGCTTGTATTCGTAGTACGTTTCGTACCAAGCAGCAGACATAGTGGCACTCGATCGGTACTACTACCCCCCCCCCCCCCCCCCCTCTGGAGTAATCGCGACGAATGCGTCCTGACGTAGGAACGATGTACTTGTACGCATTCGGGATATCAGCCATGACAATCCATCGGGCAAGAGTAGCGGAACACAACGTCAGATGTCGTGGCCGCCAACCAGACAAGATACCGTCGTCTCCGGCTGCATTCTGTGTCCACACCTGATGCACTCCTCTGGATCGTGAAGCGCCCACGACGTTGGCCCCTCGTCTAAACCGGAGCTTGGCCTCAGACAGGCCCTTGTACGGGCTTGGCCTTTTTATTTTTTGCTAATCTTTTTTTTTTCCGTCTTTGTCTCGTCTGTTTGCCTGCCAAGGTTGCCGCTGTTGCCGCCGTTGACAAAAGGATGGCCTTGCTAAGTGGTGATGAGGAGCCCCGTCCAGGCTCGGAGAGGGGCTTTCCGTTCCAATCGATTAGTGGGAGCTCAAGCGTTTGTGCGCGCGCGAGAGCACATCGTCAGCGGTGACGTTGCGGGATTGCGGCGTCTTTGCTAGCTTCCTACTCCCGTTCTCATCAGCCCTTTTCTTCTCCCTCATTCTTGTTTGATATCCTTCCTATCTGGTAGAGACGCCTTCATATCCGTTATCTTCCACCACGGATGATGGTAGTCTTGCCATTATGTATTACCTATGTATTACCTATCAGCGTGGGTCTGATCGGTGGTGAGTGTCGTATCGACGTTTGCGCTGTGACGGGCTAGCCTCGATGGACCAGTCTGGTAGCTTCAACTAAGTCTACGAGTGCTCAGCGATGAAGGGGAAAGAAGACGATGGAATCTAGCCACAGACAGGAGAGGGGAAGCTGTCTGCAGCTTCTCTGAGGGGTCCACCGTGGGTCCCGCGGTGTACTGTGAGGGCCCTTTGGGAGCTGTATAATGCATGTATTAATAGTTGAGAGGACTGCAGTGGAAGGCTCTGGTTATAGGGTAGTCGGGAGACGTGGCTTCACGTAGACGAGACCATCAGGGTGTCGTGTCAACTAAGCAGTGAAGCACTCACAGTCGCAGGCAGGTGCTTGACGTGATCTTCGTAGGAGGTATCATCTGGAGCATGGTTCTGAAAGAGAAAAGAGTGTGGTGACCCCGGTCGGGGTAGAGTGGTCCGAGTGGAGTCGCATAGTTTGGGCCGCATAAAGTGGGGGTTCGATGTTATTTATGGATATGACAGGAACATGCATGTACGAGCTTTTTCTATTATGATTGTTCTGGGCATGGTTCACTAACAGATTTTGTAGACGATTCTTCTAGTTCTTGAATTATTTTTATTTTTTTAAGTCTGTCTTAATAGAGGAATCGCTGGTTGACCGGCAAAATCGTCTACGCTGGAAGCGAAGATGAGGTTACGTAGACCAGGATCGTATGTACAGCTGTTGACAGGCCTTATTCTCGTGAAGTTTAAGCCCACTTCTCCTTGTTGGCAGCGACGAACTCCTTCCAGGTGGTGGGCTTCTGGTCCAGGAGGGCCAGGCTGGGGGCCAGGTCGGCGCCGGCGTAGTAACCGGGGTCCTCGAGCAGGAGCATGTTCTCGAGCATCTCCTGGGCGATAGCCTCGGGCAGGAACGACTTCCAGGTCTTCTCGTCGACCTGGACGGCGGTGCAGGCCTTGCCAGAAGCCTCGGCGAAGTCGGCGGCCAGCTGCTTGGGGGTGACGTACTCGGTGGCGGCGAGGATCTGCTTGCCGCTCTGGGCGGGGAAGTGCTTGATGGCGGCGACGACGAACTTGCCTGGCGGGGGGGTCAGTACACGAGGGTGGTCATCGGGTGGTCATCGGAAGTGCAAGGTAGTGGGGGTGGGGGAGGGGGCTCTGCTGACCGGTGTCGTTGGCGGCGTCGAACAGGGGCACCTGGGCCTTGTCAACCGAGCAGGGCACGGCGTAGGTGTAGGAGCCGTCCTCGTTCTTGTTGAGGAACTGGAAGTAGTTGAGCATGAAGAAGCCGGGCAGGACGAAGGTAGCCGGAACACCGCTGGCGCGGATGTACTTCTCGATGTCGGCCTTGCCGTCGAAGTGGGTGACGTGGGTGAGCTTGCCCTTGCTGGCCTCGGTCACGTGGATGAGGGAAGAGAAGATGAGGTGCTTGACGCCGGCCTCCTTGGAAGCGTCAGTGACGGCCTTGCCCTGGGCGATCTCAGTCTCGGCGGACATGCTCTCCCAGAAGTTGGTGACGAGGAAGACGGTGTGGGCGCCCTGGACGGCGGGGGCGGCAGACTCCTTCGACGACATGTCGGCCTAGGGAATTTTCGGTCAGTCTCTCCTCCCTTCCTCAAGCTGGGATCGGGTCAGGTTCGGGCGATGGCTTACGGAGACGACCTCGACGCCCCTGTCGGCGAGGGCCTTGGCCTTGGGCTTGGTGGTGTCGCGGGTGATGGCACGGATCTTGAACTCCTTGGAGAGCACGGGGTCGGCGAGGACGGTGTCGATGACATTGCCGCCCTGGTTGCCGGTGGCGCCAAAGATGGTGAGGATCTTGGACATGATTGCGGTGGTGGTTATCTGAAGAGCGGAAGTGGTGTCGGGTGAGTGAAGGTTGTGAAGTAGAGGATTGGGATGTTGGATTGAATTGGATTGATGCTTTCTAGTCTTCTCCTCTCAACTTGGCCTCGGGGGTTTGTTCCTTATATCGCAATGATACGCTCGAGAGCTATCATCATTCTTACGTCATGCAGTCCGTCTCGGTATACCCAAGTTTAACCTCATCGCTCAAAACACTCAAAGAACCCCATCCTGCTACCTTTTTTTTGTGGAGCTCCAGAGAAAACCGCTCATACAATTTATAAGCTTTCTTCACCTGCCGTTCAGACAGTTGGGTATCATCCAAGATGCATTCGGCTGCCTCGGCATTTGTAAAATACCGAAGATGCTTTGAAATCGGCTAGACGAACCTTCTAGGCAGCACCAGCATCATGCCAGGCAGCTAGGGCGAGGCAATGTGGCATGGTCACCTCGGCGTTCGTGACAAATGCCGAACAAGCTTCAAGATCCATATTTACGTCACGCAATTGGTAAGCTACGACTGGATGCGTTTCCTCTCCATTGGACGCCACGTATTGATGCGTGAATGCTCTCGGACGGAGTCCCAGTCGACCGCTCGAGGCCCTAGGGTGAAGGTGCTAATGCATGAACATGCAGGCGGCAACGACCGATCCGGTTCGACCGAGTGCTTCCATGACAGCCAGACTAGAATTCTCAATATATGCGAGGCACGGCCGGATTCGATGATGCACAGGTCTGGCCCCACATGTCATATGACATATAACAGCCAGCCCTTCACGCAGGGCAGAATGCATTTCGTCATCACCACCTCTCGCTCAGCTTCTGGATATTAATCTATTTCTGCCCAACACCCGGCTGTCGTCCAGCTGCCCTGTCCAGCTGCCCTGCGATACTCATCACCGTTATTCCCGGCCAGAAACGCTCAAACCCACCCTATCCCACTTCACAAGCCCTAGCCGACCGAAAAGATGACCGTCACGGTAGGAATCGCTGGCATCACCGGCAAGTTCGGCCGTCTGCTCGCCAGCCATCTTCTCAAGAACCCCAGCGTGGAGCTTCGCGGGTACTGCAGGAATGCGGCCAACGTGCCGGCCTTCATCACCGGCGCCAACGTCAAGATCTTCGAGGGCGGCGCCTTCGACTCCCAGGCTGTGCGGCCCTTCGTCGAGGGCTGCGACGTCGTCGCCTGCGCCTACCTCGGCGACGACAAGCTCATGGTGGACGGCCAGAAGGTGCTGATCGACAGCTGCGAGGAGAACAAGGTGCCGCGCTACATCGCCAGCGACTACTCGGTCGACTTCACCAAGCTCGAGCTTGGCCAGCTGTTCCCCAAGGACCCCATGAAGCACGTCAAGGCCTACCTCGACACCAAGCAGAACGTCAAGGGAGTCCACGTCCTCATCGGTGGCTTCATGGAGACCCTGACCAGCCCCTTCTTCGGCCTGTACGATGCCCGCGGCCCGACCTTCCGCTACTGGGGCGACGGCACTGAGGTCTTCGAGGCCTCCACCTACGAGAACGCCGCCGAGTACACCGCCGCCGTCGCTGCCGACACCAGCGCCGTCGGCAAGCAGCACTGTACGTAGCCGCTCCTGCGCTGCCACAATCCGGGACAGCTGACCAGCTAACATTTGTATTCCAGTCCTCGGTGGTGCCGCTTCCGCCAAGGACCTCGCCAAGATCTTCGAGGAGGTCCACGGCATCAAGCCCAAGCTCGAGAGCCTCGGCACCCAGGAGGAGCTCTACACCAAGATGACCGCCCTCCGCGCCCAGTACCCCAACGACATCTTCAAGTACATGGCCCTGTAAGTGTTGAGATACCTCCTCCCTGAGCCCGAGCTCGGCCTCTACTGACATGGCTTCTAGGTACTACACCTACTACATGATCAGCGGAAAGTCTCTGGTCGGTCCCCGCCTGGACAACGACAAGTACCCCAACGTCAAGCCGTTCACCTGGACGGATTTCATCAAGCAGCTGCCTGTGTCCAAGTAAATACGGCTAAACTCTAGGTTCGGGCAGAGTAGCGAAGGAGAAGGAAGGGCGTCGTAGCCAAATTGTCACGGCCCGCCCAGCAAGGAATGCGGTTAGGATATGCGGCCAGGGCCACGTGCCCCCCCTCGGTCACCTCCTCACTTTTCACCTGCCGTCCGCCATTCTTTTTTTTGGGCTCACGGTGAGCTGCTTGCACCACTAGGTCGTGGTTCACCGTGATCCCGTGGGAAAATTTTGTATGTAAAACGGGTGTCATCGCCTCAAGCTATTCAATGTACTGTAACAACTCATGCTCAACGCTTCTGTTTGCACCGATTCACGCATACCGAGTGCCTACGACGACGAACTGCCTCTTTTCACGGTGGGACATCCTGGGTGTCTCGTGAACTCGTCCACCTGGCGGACGCCGAGGCTCTACCCGCTCGGATGAGAAATGAAAAGTTCAATGAGGAGACGTGAAGTGAAGACGAAGGAAGTATATGAGAAGAGCAAGGGGGAGGGCGTCGATGAGGTCACCCAGACGATACGGTTATCCTTCTTCCTCCTACTTAGGACCTCATGGCTCAGATAACCTGAGCTTCAACGTACTGCTCTACTACATGGCGCACGTGATTTAGAAGACGGCCGTCATGTCGATCTTTGGTCAGATCGGATCTATTAGCGGCATAAAGTTCGACGTCGAGAACGTTTTCAAGAGAAGGGCGAAGGTTTAATTCCCACCAATAACGGCGGTCGAGTCGCTATTTTTAGAGGCAGATGCTACTGACAGAGGCGGGATATCAAGTTCTAGAATGGCCCTTACCGGGACCCCGTATTTCCCACTAGCTGCTGTAGTTGCATGTAATGGAAGAACGAGTACGAGTATCGATTCGCTTATAAGGGTTTAGGGTCAGTCGTCGTCGAAGGGCCAAGCCGCTTGTATATGTTCTTAGCTACACGTAGTGTCTCGCAGATATGTATATAATAGTTGACTCTACCCATCTCCACGAGCCTCTGTCCCTTCTACAACCTCAACATCTGAACTCATCCCAGACCCTGGCATTCGATAAGGGCTAAGACGGGGTTGAGCGCTGGATTCATACCAGTAAACCAAAGGGTACCAACATCCTGATAACATCATCCCCCCCCCAACTCCCGCACACGTCCCGGTAGGTGGTGACGTCTTTGTCGAGATGTTGTCGACGTCGGTCTTGGGCCCGGGCTGAGGGTAGAGCACGTCGGTGCCCTCGACAGCGGTGCACCCGTTCCCGTTGCTTGCGAAGAAGGTGGCGGGGCGGTCGGCGAAGGGCGTGTCGGCAGTCCCCGCGCCAGCCTGGATGGTGACGACGGACTCACATGTCGCACTCGCGTCGTCTCTGTCATCATCTCCTGGGCGTGTACGGAGTATATGTAGGTGCGTTCACGTTAGGATGGATGCATGTCCGAAAATTTAAGAAGCTTTCGTCTCGAAGACAAAAGGAACATGTCATTTAACCTCGCGTGAAAGGTCTGGGACATGCATCTTCATCACAGATCTGGATGCGTATACTTGTGGAGCCTCCAGGGTACCCCTACTAGTTAGTAGGGATGGGATGTAATATGTAAGACCATCTCCTCTAATGCCCATCATGCACAACTCATTTCTAGGTAAATTGCTACATAGAGAATAGAGACTGGCGCGCAGGGAGGGGAGGGGGGGGGGGGGCTGAGACCAACATGACATCGTCCCTGAACATATATGGTTGATGGGCTCACAGAACCCAACAACAGACCAAACTACGTATAACGCAGTTGATTTCTCTCAAACTGGTTGGACATATCTACAGGATGAGAGAACCTCAACCCCAACCCCAACCCCCCCTTGAACGTGCACGTCGCACTCTATCACCAGTGGTGACGTTAACTTCTGGCTGCTTAGTCCTGACATCTAAAACCTGACTAGGACGGGACCTACCTAATCGGGACCATCACCTGGGCCGGAGGGCGATCCTACTGGTCCATCCTCCGTTGGGAGAACTAGACACCGGAAACTTGGCACACCGGGATGGACAAGGGGCGGGAAGTAAACGCGTGTGGTGTGTTTGTTGGATTGAGATGCACAGACGCACCTGAGGTGCTGTGGGAGTCTTGTTGATTTGACTGAATTACTGTGCATCGAGTCAAAACTGAGGAATGGGATTCAAAGGATTGGATCCTAACGCCCCTGATAACCGTATGTATACCTTTCCGCTTCCTCCCTTTGCATTTGGTTGCATCGAACCTCCAAGACAGAAGAGAGTAAACATCCGCCACGATGAACAGTGTGGCACGCCTTTTTGTGGCACCCAATATTGATGACTAAGCAACCAGAGGCTTCATCGTCACACTCGCATCTGTAGATAGCCTCATAGATAGATTTCCTTTCCTTTATAAAAAGCAAGCACCAAGACACACACTCATCGGCCCAGGACGTATCAGTAGGCAGAGAACACTGTATTCACGTTTACGAGTCATCGTGTGCTGTCGCCAGCAGGGAGCACACTTTATCTACTCTAGGGTATGCCTTGAGGCGTCCAAGCCTGGCTTCTAGTGAGCTCTCCTCTCCTCATGACGTGGTCCGTGGACAGATATTAAACGTATGTGTGCTCCGTAGTTCTAGCATTTATATTGAGCGCAGCGTATGTGAAAAGAAGAAGCGACTGTGTCATCGCCATATTACTATTATCAGCGATTCACCCGCGTCCGCCCATTGCGTCGTCCCCCATTCGGTAACGGCGGTATATACGGCAGTAAGGTCACTGCCTTCCTCTGCGGCATCGCCACCTCTGTGTTAATGGCACGCCACATCTCGCCCACCGTAGGCCGTCGTGCGGGTAGCATACTGTACTGCAGGCTGTACAGGTCCCTCCGGTCGATGGGCGGAACATATTTGCCCGTCAGGAGGCAAAGGAGCACGCTCGGTGAGAGGTAGTGCTTGCGGATGCGGTTCGCCATCTGGAAATACTGATGAAACATGGCTTTGAAGCTGAGTGGTATAGACTGCAGGTTGCACACGTCAGTTTCCTTCTCTCCTCGCCCAGCTGCCAACACAGGTACCTATACAACGGTGCAGTGAGCAGTTCGTACCTTGAGATAGATGACCGACGTAGGTAGGTCTTTGGATCCATCATTCGATTGAGGAGCATTGTTTTCTTGGCTATCTCGAAGTTCAAAATGAATTCCGCCTGTATTTTGCATTCCACGTTAGTCTAGTCCGATTTTCTTGTGTGTTCAAGAGCTCGCAGGAGACACCGCCAAGTTGACTGGTCGCAGTAAGGAGGTCGACAACTTACCTGGCAAACGTCTAGGGTCCTTGCATCTCAACATGAATGCAAACAAGGGGAAGTGGTTCAGGAACGAGAGGCACGTGTCAAACGAGGCCTTGAACGAGATGATGACCATTCTTGCAATGGCAAAGTTCAGGTAGAATACCACCACTGTCGGGAGCAAAAAGAAGAGTACGGTAAACAGAATGGTACCGACCAGCAGCTGGTCGAGATCGTAGTCGCAAGAGTCTATACGGTTGCGGAGGACATTGTGCTTTCTCCCGCGGAACAGATGGAACAGGGATTGCAGGATCGTCAGCTGCCAGTGGAAAATGCGCGCTGAGGCAAGGTAAAACGAATATATGTGGATGGTGAGTGCTGACAAGAAGTCCGACATGATGGCTACGGGCATGCTGGCCCCCGCAAAAGACGAGAAACCAACCACCCAGACAACCCTAGGCAAGGCCGGCGCCAAGGCATCGACACAATCTGCACCAGTCTCATGTTAGCATATCCAAGCACTTCAGGCACAGGCCAGAAGTCTCTCACGGCAACTCACTCGACCAATACTCTATGACCCAGAGAAACAAGTCACCCAGAAAGGCGGCCAGCTCTCCATTCAGCTTCAGACCAGCTGGCCAGCCCATGAGCCACGATATGCTCCTCTGCAGGGCTTCGACCGTGTACGTGCGCAGGAGCGCGTTTATCCGCTCGGCAACCCAGTCGGCATTGTCGATTATGAATGAGCCGAGGGCTAGGCCGATGATGACGTCGTTGGCGACGAGCCAGAGGCTGTTGTAGAAGCGGATGTAGTCGGCGTGGCTGGTGTTGATGCTGGCCCAGGTGCTATTCCACTTGCGCAGAGTCACATACTGCATGGGCCAGTAGCAAAACTGTTGTAGGCGTATCTCAATCTGTTGAGCTGTGGCCGACACGTCCTTGAGAGCCGCATACCCAGGTCGCACGCGAAACTCGAGCAAGAAGAGCAGCCCCTCGGCGAGCAGGCGGTGGGCTAGCAGTAGGAGGATGAACGCTCGGCGGATAGTGGGGAACAGGTAGAAGGTGAAGAAGTCGAGCAGAGACATGAGAACGTAGTTGCGCATGGTGGCGGCCGACTCGGCAACGCGCTCAGACACACTAAGCCCGCGCTTCGGCCTGGGGCCCAGGCGTCCGACATTCTTCTGCAATGTCTGCTCAAGCTCCCAAGACCAGTTGACCTGGTTGACAATCTTAGGCAGTGCCCGGTCACGCGCCGACGGCACCCTTTTCTGGATGGTGTGCTGCTTCAGCTTCTGGACCAGGTCGCGACGAGCCTCGTTGTCTTTCCGCTCCTTTTTGGCCTCGATACTCTCGACGTCGTCGGGCTTGACGTGAGAAAAAGCGGGATCGTGGTCATCAAGGGCCAAGGCAATGGGGTTGAGGGATATGTATTGCATGCCTTGAGGCTTCGGTCGGTCGTAGAGGATCAGCTGCACGCTCGAGGCCTTGGCGCAGGTGATTCGCGGTGTGCGCAGTGCCGGACCGGTGGTGGCACAGACCCACGATGGGTCGAGGGTTGTGGAATCGAGGGCGTTGGTGACACCGAGGATGTGCATCGACGAGTGGCCACAGAGGTCGAACGCTTGGGCGGGTGTGTATGGACAGGCCAGAAAGAATGTTCCAGCCTTAAGGTGGTACTCGACGTTGAGGGCGTCGACATCATCGAGGATAGCGACAACGAGAACGTCCAGAGTTGAGTTTCTCCAGCCGACGACGACGCCAGGCCGATTGGAGTGGGCGACGTCTGTCGGCCAGAACACTCTCATAAGCCCATCATGTTCTACCATGTCAACCGCTTGTCGTAGTATTATGTCGTGTCCCGATGGCGGAGGGGGGTGAGGCGCGGCCTAGAAGGAGCCCCGTCGTCTGAGTTGCTCTCGCGCGGATACGCCGAAGCCTGGTGCTCGTGGGTGCTGTTCCTCTGTTAGATTTGCTGCTGGTTGTATGAGAAAGTCGGAGACAGAGGAGAGGAGTGCGTACCAGAGTTCCTTCTTTTCGAGCGAGAAGCACAATGGGTACAAATATGGTGAGGAAAAGGACGCTCAGGGCAACAAAGCCTCGGGCAGCGCGCGACTAATTGAGCAAAAAGCAATGGTCAGTCCGGACCGTCGTATCGGAGAGATAGCAAAACAGGAACAAGAGAAACTTACAACCACGCCGTTCTCCCAAGCAAAAATGGTCAGCTCATAGAGACGAGTGACAAGGTCCCAACGGGCAGTGATGTAGCCAGCAACAAAGATGCCGAGGGTAAGGACAGAGAAGGGGTGCATAGAGCGCTCTAGCTATGGGGCCTGCCCTCGCAGCGCATGCCTCACGTCGCGTCGGCGCTGGTAGATCGATGCTGTCCAGGTTGGACGCGGGGCGACAGTAATATCCCCAGCTGCCTATTTTCCCGGTCTGATGGTGCGGGAGCCTTGGTGCATCGCACAACAAGGCAGTGCTGTTGCCGTCGTCGTCGTCGAGAGCCGGTCGGTGGGGTTGTTGCTTGGCGATGGGGTATTACGAACAGGACACGAACGAATTCGATTCTTGGCGGGGTGGTATAGCGATACGGACAAAAAAAAAGAGCGACGGGATGGACTATGAGTAGCCAAGCAACAACGGATTATACAATGGAGTCCTGGTCCAGGGTGACGTAGGGACGTCAAAGAGAGGGAAGAAGGTAGGGAGAGGGAGGAAGAGAGGGAAAGGGAGAGATGAAATAAAAAAATAAATTATTAGAAAAAGAGAATGAGGCAAACGCTGTGACGGCGATGCGCGGCAGGTACGTCGATGGCTCTTTCCCTGTTCTGCTGTTGGCTAATAAAATGGCAAGAGCTCCTGTTTTTGGGTAGCTTTTTCCCCTGAACAGTCCTGTCCTTCCCTTCTGGGACCAGCAGCCAACGGCGGGTTGAAACCTATGAGATCACATGACATGGGTAAGATAGAGAGAGCAAGAAGAATGACGATGACGCTTTAAATCTATGATTTTACAGTTGGTATATAGTAGATGAGAAGGATGAGTGAGATATTGAGAGATAGAGAGAGAGAGAGAGAGACACCCATGCAAAAATGTTCCTGCGCGTAAGACTGCTTGGCCATTAGACTGTCAAATTGTCATCTTGGCACGTTAGACAGGCCAAGTGTCATGGTGTCCTTTCTTTATTACTCTAGAGTTGGTTAGAAAGAGGGAAACCCATGTGAAGGCGGATAGATTGACTGTCGGATGGCAAGGACGGCGAACAGACAGTATTACTCACTCTTGGGTGGTGCGTTGAGCCTCACGTCATTCTCCTTGTTGTCCTCCCTGGCTTCTTCGAGCAACTTGTCGATCCCCCTCGCCTTCAGGGCAACCTAGCAGAGAGTCAGGACGACATTCACACATAGCAAAGAGGTGAAACTCACTCCAAGGCACTTCTGGTACTCGGTAAAGAGACCAGCGCACTCCTTGTTGTCCTTTTCCACTCCACGGAGATACTCTGATAGGGCTCGTTAGCTGACATGGATGGGGAGGGCGACGACTGAGAGAACCTACTCTCACTGTACCACTTGAGGAAGCACGTATCATAGCGCCTGTAGAGTGGTCAGTAGATTCCAATGGATGAGACGACAAGAGGACAGACATACTCCTTGACTTCGTTGCATTCGGGTGCCAGTGATGCAGACATGATGGGCGTTGATTTTGAACAATGAAAGAAGAGATGTCATCACCACCCAAAGCCGAAGCGAAGCGAATAGAAACGACTCTCCAGGCCTGAGGCAGGCAAAACGGCTCAGCACCCTTCCGACCTTACGTGTAGAATCTGATCAGAAGATGACTAGAAGCAAAATACTAGTACTCGAAGATAAAATTGAATCCACCGCATCTCTGCTTCCATTGAAGCCTCACTCTTGCTCATACGAATTGAGTCCTCATTGCGCATTACATTGTTGATCGTCTGATTCGCCCTTGCCAACACCAATTAATCTGCATTCAATACCCTGAATCCTTACAGGCGCCTTCCCCCTCCACCCCGCAAAATACCAACCGCCAAACCGCCTGGAATGAACGCCCGACAGTGACGTGACTAGGACTCGACGAAGTTACACTCTACGACTTGCACCATTATACCCCCCACCCCTTCTCGTCACGAATACACGATAATTCTATCTAATAACATTCTTTGTTTCCTACTATTTCCTGGCCTCTGATCCCGTATACAGAGACACGCCATGGCTCCGTCAGCGGCTGAGCTCGAAACCGCCCTCGTCGAAGCTACGTGCAACGTCTACAAGGCGGACCCAGACGCGACGACTGTCAACAAGGTGCGCCGACACACAGAGGAGACGCTCGGTCTCGAAGAGGGATTCTTCGCCGAGGGTGAATGGAAGCAAAAGAGCAAAGAGATCATCAAGGAGCATGTGGTAAGTATGCGCGCGACGACGACGCCAACAACAATATCAACACTAATTAACACGCGTTGCTAACCACTCTGCAGACCAAACTACTTGATGGCTGGACTCTTCCTATGCCGGACAAGGATGAGGAGGGCGAGGCCGGCGACAAGCATGGCGTAAAGCGAACATCCCCCGAACCTGAAGAAGCCAGCGCGGCTCCCAAGAAGAGGCTCAAGGCCGCCGCACCCAAGAAAGCCGCCGCTCCCAAAGCCGCCGCACCCAAAAAGGTAACCGCGTCGAAAAAGGCAGACCCCCGGCCCAAGAACGATACGCCGAAAATCAATAACGACGACGACGACAACGACAACGGTGACCATATCGAAGCCGCGGAGGAGCCCGAAGAAAAGCCGGAAGAAGAAAAGCAACCGGAAGAAGAGGCCAAGCCGCCCGTCGTAGACGAGGAAGAAGAGTACTCGGACGTGATAGATGAACCGCAAGCCCCTCGCAAGCGCAAATTCGCCAAAAATGCCAAACCCAGTAACAACAGCAAGAAGGCCAAGCCCGCCAAAAGGGAGAAGAAGACGACGGCCGCATCCGCAACGCCCGACAACCCGGACGAGACTGAAATCAAGAAACTCCAAGCTCAGCTAGTCAAGTGCGGCATCCGCAAGCTATGGCACAATGAGCTGAAGCGCCACGGCGACGACGCGCGCGCCAAGATCCGCCACCTGCGCAAGATGCTCACCGACGTCGGTATGGAGGGGCGCTTCTCCGAGGCGCGCGCCCGTGAGATCAAGAACACCAGGGAGCTCATGGCCGAGGCCGAGGCGGCCCAAGAGATGAACGCCCTCTGGGGGACGGAGACGAGTGGACGGGCTAGCCGTAGCAAGGCCAAGGCTGCACAGCCCCAGAGACCCACCAAGGCCGAGGTGCTGGTGAGTGACGATGATGAGGAGGAGAGGAGGGGGCTTGGGGATCATGGTAAAGGCGATGATGAGGATGAGGATGCCAGCTTTGCGGTCAGGAGACGTAGGGCACAGGCTGGCTTAGCGTTTCTCGGGGACTACAGCGAATCGGACTGAGCACCTTTTCATTTACAAGGGTTGCACTGCTGTATTCGTCTCTACTCTCACTCTCTGTATTTGTATATATAAAACGACCTGGTCAGTTAGTCCGCCCACCCCCTGTACACGATGCGCGTGCCGTACGTCTCCCCCTTCTTCAGGAGAACCATATTCTTCCACTCGGGGACGTTGACAGCGTTGATCCAGCGACTAGGCTCGCAGCAGAAGCCTGAGCGGGCCGCCCGCGCAGGCAGATTTCCCGTAGCAGGCACGTCAATGAAGCCGCCCGTGTAGAACTGGAAGGCGGGTTCAGTGCTGAGGACCTCGAGGTTGACCCCCGTCTTGGGGTGGTGGGCACTCAGGTTGACCCGCAGAGGACCGCCGCGTGTGTCGATGGGAATCGTGGACGGACCCGTGTCGATGACGAAGCAGTGGTCCACGTCGGGGTCTGTGGGTGTCATGGTAAAGGGCTTGCTCGTGTCGAGACCGGGGAAGGGGACGGGACCACCCGTCGGGATGGCAGTCTCGTCTACAGGGAGATGCTGGTTCGTAGCGAGGGTGATGACGGTGCCCTCACATGTCGGGGCTGTGGGAGCTCCCGCCGGATTAAAGTACGAGTGATTGGTCATGTTGATGGCCGTCTCGTCTGCTCCGTCGACCAGACGTGCCTCGTACTCAATCCCCAGGACTGACACGTCCTTGCCATTGGGGGCGGCGCCCTTTTGGGTGCCTGTAGTATACACGGCCGTCACCTCGACCGTGCCGGGAAAGCCGCCTTCGCCATCGGGACTGGTCAAGCTGTAGGAAAAGCTCTTGGCGTCAGTGAGACCCTCAACACCAGCCATGTCGCGCGTCGAGACTGTCATGGGACCCGTCCACGTCTTCTTGCCCCAGCAGCTGCTACCACTGTGGCACGTGTTACCGCGGTCGTTGACGTCGAGTTCGTACGTCTTGCCGCCATTGAGGGAGTCGATTCGGCCGCCCTTGACACGGTTGGCCACGCGTCCAATCGTCTCACCGAAATACGGCTGGTTATGACTCTCGTATTGATCTGCGGTGTCGAATCCCTGCACAATGTTCCGTCCGTTGACTGTGAAGCTCTGGATGATGGCCCCGAGGGGCAAGAATGTGAAGGCGTCGGCCATGATTGATGGTGAGTGTTCTAAAAAAAGAGGTGAAAACAAGGAAGAATCTGTGTTGCAAAAGTAGCTTACGGTTCACGCAATGAGTAGAACATGACAAAGGAGAAGAGCCCACTGTTAAGTAATACGCTCAGCAACTAACACATGTCCCCAAGACCGACACCCGAAGCTTCGTGGGGTGGCGGGGGAGGGGTAATAGAGTGGAGGGTGAGGGGAACGGCAGATCGTGAGTGGTACGGTTAATAACTGACAGGCTCTCCATGCGAGTGCGGAGTAATAGCACCTAAATTATCAGCTCTATGTGACTTAATTATCCGGCAGGTTTTGGCAAAATATGTGCTGACATTTACGTCAGTCTCGTCAAGCTTCCCCTGCCGGAGGATTTCTTTTATTGAGGCAAAGACGGCTCTCCCGGCCGAAGGTGGCCCCGTCCTGCGGCATCAACGGTCACCGAACCAAACTCTATCAGCATGTGCAGATTCAATCCTGTTTCCTCTAGCTGATTGTCCTAGTAAGCACAAGTATCAGCTTAGACCTGGGCAGATTGGCATGGTATATCAGGTCGCGGCAGCCCCCTCTTTGACCGTTCGAGAACCAACCGTAGCACTCTCCTGTAAGCCGGCCGCATATGCTTCCCGGCCTCACGTCCGTGACGCGGGGCACCAAGAACACTGGGGACCGTCGTCTTCATACAACCGAGGCGGTATTGGACCAAGGGATTGTCCCTTCCCTGGAGCTCTGGGAGAGCTGCATGTAAGGTATTCGACCACGTGCATCTAGGCCGGATGCTCAAGTCGGCAGGGCCAGCAGATTCAAACGGGACAAAGACGCTGCTATCCTCTTGCTGAAGACATTCGTTTCCGGAACCCTGAGCCTTTAGGTTCTGCAGCTAGTAAGTCAGTTGCCAACCTTGAAGTCGTGTATGACACCGGGCCAAGCTTCCAGACAAGAATCCCAACTCGGTTCTTTGCTGTCTTCATGGCGGATGAACGGGCACAACCGCCTGCTGAGTTTGCAGTCATATGACTTGCAAAAGCGAGAACCGTCCTTCTCGACTCGTAAATTCGTAAAGGACGAGAGGAAGCCCCCGCTTGACACAATAACTTGGGTTTAGACACTTACTACCCAGATCATATAACGACAGTGAGTGGACCAAAGAAAAAGATTGTCTTGGAAGTATCCGAAGCGATGAATGAGAGAACTGCACGTAGCACTTGCCTGCTGCCCAACCCTTCAACGTTCCTTCCTCTTTTACCCACTCACTCCATAATATTACATGGCCACGGGATTAGATAACCTGCCATCATCAGCCAGCTTCAGCCAGCCTCAGCCTATGCGCCTTTTCTTCTTCTTCTACCCAGGGCCTAGTATTTTACCATCTCTCGGCTTTCATTTCTCTTCTCATTCAATCGTTTGATATTCTTTCAACAACGATGTTTTAAATACCCCAGTCACTCTCTCAGCAGATAACCCCGGAAGCATCCGTTCGAGACAGGCCAGATTTAAGCCACCATGACCGACTCACCATCGTCTCTCGCAGCTATGAAGCCCACACCCAAGCGCAAGAGAGGCGTCAACACGACCCTCACACCTATCCAGTTTTCATTTGACCCTTCTCGCGTCGTGGAGGATGGTGCCGACAGCCCTCGGTCCAAAGTTGCCCACAAGTTCCATGGCCTGGCAATCGACGGTGAAGGTGGGGGTGGGGTACCCATCGGTTCCAGTATCGGCGATGATGTCAATGTTGCCCATGAGAGCAAGCGTCAGCGGCAAGACGCCGACATGTATGATGGACCCTCGGACGGGCCGCCCGTTGCAGAGCCATCGTCGGTGACCGCCACGGAACCCACTGAAGGTGGTGCAGCATCGCTGCCGTCCGAGCAGCCAGCGTCTCACAACTCCCTCATGGCGGAAATAGCCAAGGCGGTTAGCATGAGGTCGGGCACGCCCCCACCAAGTTTGAGGAAGAGGATGGCCGAGAAGAAGGCCAGGCTTAAGGAAGATGATGAAGAGATGGATATTGTCGATCCTGTGCGTGCAGCCCTCACGTGGCGCGATGAGGAGATAACAATCTACGACCCCGAGGATGTTGACGACGATGGCACGGGGGTCAACGGCGTCGGTTTCAAGCCCACTCCCGCCTTGGCTCACGCTCGTCTCATGAAGCGACGCCAACAGCTGGCCGAGTATCGTCGGCGCGAGGAGGTCGAGGCTAGGGCTTTGCGCACGCAGCGGCGCCGTGGTCAGCACCGGACGTCCTCGTCGCCCGACGGCAGTGGATCGCCTTCACGTAGGGTCCGTTTCAGAGAGGACAAAACTGTATCCTTTATTGCCACGCCATTCTCGGCATAGGAGAAGGGAAATGGCTGATGTTGGGTTTCATTGGGAATTAATGTCATCTTCTTACCAGTTTACGGTGTTTTATACAGATTCCTTCTTTCTTTTCTTTGCCAGCATTTGGTCATGTGAACAAGAATTAAGATCAACACTTCTCATACTCTTGATACGGGCAACGGAATGGGAGCACTGTTCTTCTGGGGCATACTCTTATTTACTTATTTTGCCTTTACCTTTGGTTCTTGCATCTTCTTTTCCACCAATGCCTTTCCAACTCCGAGGGACAATGCAAGAAAAGGAGGTCCTTCTCCCCTCTCCTGTTTTATACAAAATTGACATGTAGTAGTAATGATACAAAATTTATACACGGCCCACGGCCCGCAGTTGGCGTTTGTCCGCTCTACCAGAACTTGTACCAGGATTTTTGGGCCTTCTTCTCCTCCATCTGCTTCTTCTGCTCTTCGGCCTGCTTCTGCGCCTGCTCTCTTCGGCTCCTGTTGACAACCTCGATATGTCGCTTCATGTCGCGTTTCTCGCATCGTCGGAGGTACTGGCAGTATTCGTACGAGGCTACGCTTCCTAGGATAAAGAAGCCGGCAGCAAAGTTGGTGGCCTTGCCAATGTTGCCTGGATTGGGTGTAAGCATGCTGCCCAATCCTCGCTCGCTGCTCCTCTCCCGCCTCCTAGGGAGAATAGCGCCTCTTGGGAATGGAGACAGGTGCGCTCTAGACAGGACTCACCACCAACGACAAAACGCAGACCGCCTGCTCCGAAACCAGCACCAATACCAGTGAGAAAGCCGTTGCGCGCACACGGCGTCTCAGCAACGTTGGCAAAGTCCTCAGGCTTGATCATGCCCACGGCGTCGGTGATAGTCGGTCGCTGGCCGTTGCCGCCTGCCGCCTGCTGGTCCTTTTCGTCGATGGGCTTGGACCAGACGTTCAGCGTCCTCTGATTGGGGTCATTGCCCTTGAAGCCGCCAGGGTTGTCGGGACTGCTGCCATTACCGGGATTCGAGGCCATTTCCACGCCTACATGCAAGGGAGCATGCAAAGAAAAACACAGTTGGAATGGTAGTGTCGAAGTGGGTTTCTCCAAGTGTCCGGGGCGCTTCGACAAGATCAAAGAGAATTGGTGACGGAGCTTTGGAGTTGACATGTGGCGGTGCGGAAGTGGCATAAATGTGGCGTTCCTCGCGAATATGTGGCGCATGCCCATTAAAGATTTAAGTGGGTCAAGGGAGCGTGTCACGCGTCCTGAAGCGCGTCTAGAACGCGTTGGAAATCAATCAATTTGCCTGGACCAGAAGGCGCCCAGGACAGACTACGGGGAGCCAATTGTTGATGGGAGCCCTGGTTTCTCTTTTTTCCATGATCCATCATTTTTGCGCCGTTATCTTTTGTCGTTTCTCTGATTGCCCCAAGACAGCTTCGATATATACATGCACCTAATGACGCCACTATAGACGAGAACATCCTTTCAATCCCCTTTCTCTCTCTCTCCTCCCTCTCTAGAGAACCGAACTTCAACGACGACGACCCCCCCCCCCCCATGGGAGGGGCAACGAATCCCTAACAACACTCACACATCATGTCCAACACATCCCTTCGACGCCCGCAAAAGGGCTTCCGTCGCGGTGGAAAGACAGCCTACCATGGTCCTCGCCAACGGACCTTTGCCGCGTCGACACGTGCAGAGGGCACGTCGGCCGACGAGAAGTGGGAGCGCACACGGCTGGCTCAGACAATCGATGATAACATGGGCTTCTCGCGGTACGACAGTGGTAAGAAGCGTGAGGGCTGGATGGTAGGCATTCAACCCACGTCTATCGAGGACGACAGGTTGCCACATGGCCGTGCCGCCCTGGACTGCTACTTCCTCGAGGAAGATGGGGGTCACTTCAAGGCCACCATTGAATACGAACCTTACTTCCTCGTCGGTATCAAGAAGGGCCACGAGTCCGAGGTTGAGGAGTGGCTCAAGCGTGTTCCTGGAGACGGCATCGTCAAAACAGTCCGTCGCATTGAAAAGGACGACCTCAACATGCCCAATCATCTTATGGGCTACAAGAGACCTTTTCTCGAGCTCAAGTTTGCCAATGTGAATGACCTCATGGCTGCTAGGAGGGACATCATGCCTATTGCTGAGAGGAATAGGAAAAACATGAATGCCATGGATGCTTATGCTGAAGTTGCTACGTATGATCTCCCGTTCTCCCTGACCACTTTATCACCGTCATATACAACTTTGTTGGACTAACACCTCACCAGGGCAAACGGCAACTTTGATATTTTTGACGATTCACGAGACGATGATAGAATGATGAATACTTCCCTCGATGCGAGCGATTATATTGTGGATATCCGAGAGTACGATGTCCCTTACCACGTCAGAGTAATGATAGACAAGAGTAGGTCCACTCTTTAAAAGTGTGTTTGTCTTTTCTTTCTTAGGCGCATTCTAACACGTCGATATAGATCTGCGAGTTGGCAAGTGGTACTGGGTTGAGGCCAAGCACGGAGTTACCAAGATCTTGCCAAATGAGGAGAGGTCTCTCCCAGCCGAGCCTGTTGTCATGGCCTTTGATATCGAAACGACCAAGGCGCCCCTCAAGTTCCCCGACGCAGCCGTTGACGAGATCATGATGATTTCGTACATGATTGACGGTCAGGGATTCCTCATCACCAACCGCCAGATTGTCTCGGAGGACATTTCCGACTTCGACTACACCCCGAAGCCAGAGTACCCCGGCCCCTTTATGATTTTCAACGAACCAGACGAGAAGGCGGTCATTGAGCGATTCTTCCTGCATATCAAGGAGGCCCGACCGTCCGTCATAGCTACATACAACGGAGACTTTTTCGACTGGCCCTTTGTCGAGGCCCGAGCTAGTGTCAACGGCATTGACATGTACGTCGAGATTGGTTGGAAAAAGGACAACGAGGATATCTACAAGTGTAACTATGGTGTTCATATGGACTGCTTCCACTGGGTCAACCGAGACTCTTACCTGCCCCAGGGATCGCGTGGTCTCAAGGCCGTCACCGTTGCCAAGCTGGGCTACGATCCGGACGAGCTTGACCCCGAACTCATGACCCCCTATGCTAGCGAGAGACCCCAGACACTGGCTGAGTACTCCGTCTCTGATGCCGTTGCCACCTACTACCTCTACATGAAATACGTCCATCCCTTCATCTTCTCCCTCTGCACCATTCTCCCCATCGGCGCCGACGACACCCTCCGCAAAGGTACCGGTACCCTCTGCGAAATGCTTCTCATGGTCCAGGCGTATGAGAAGAACATTGTGCTTCCAAACAAGCACACGGCGCCTAACGAGGCCTTTTGGGATGGCCACCTGCTCGACTCGGAAACGTATGTCGGTGGTCACGTCGAGAGTATCGAGGCCGGTGTCTTCCGTGCCGATATTCCCGTCGATTTCTCCGTCGATCCCGGCGCCATTGACGAGCTGCTAAACGACCTGGACGACGCTCTGACATTCTTTATCACCATTGAAGAAAAGAAGAAGCTCGAAGACATCGAAAACTACGACGAGGTCAAGGAGCAAGTCAAGGCCCGCCTGTTGGACATGAAGAAGACGCCGAACCGTCACGAGCGCCCCCTGATCTACCACTTGGATGTCGCATCCATGTATCCCAATATCATGACTACGAACCGTCTCCAGCCCGACTCCATGGTTGATGAGTCGGACTGTGCAGCGTGCGACTTTAACAGGCCGGGGAAGACGTGCGATAGGCGATTGCCCTGGTCGTGGAGAGGAGAGTACATCCCAGCCAAGATGGACGAGTACAAGATGATCCGGAACGCTCTCGAGAACGAACGGTTCCCTGGCAAGACGGTGCATGCCCCGATGCGCACCTTCCAAGAGCTCCCCAAAGATGAGCAGTCCAAACTCATCCGAAAGCGTCTGCAGCTGTACTCTCAAAAGATTTACCACAAGATCCACGACTCGACCACAATCACTAAGGAGGCTATCATCTGCCAACGTGAGAACCCCTTCTACGTCCATACGGTGCGTGACTTCCGTGACCGTCGCTACGACTACAAGGGCAAGACCAAGATGTGGAAGGGCAAGGCCGACAGCCTCAAGGCCGCGGGAGCCCCAGCCAACGAGGTGGAGGCCGCCAAGAAGATGATCATCGTCAACGACTCGCTGCAGCTTGCCCACAAGGTCATTCTCAACTCCTTCTACGGTTACGTCATGCGTAAAGGTTCGCGATGGTACTCGCTCGAGATGGCAGGCGTCACCTGCTTGACAGGTGCCAGGATCATCCAGATGGCCCGGCAGCTGGTCGAGCGCCTGGGGAGGCCCCTGGAGCTGGACACGGACGGTATCTGGTGTATGCTCCCGGCCACGTTCCCCGAGAACTTTGGCTTCAAGCTGAAGAACGGAAAGAAGCTCACGCTGTCGTACCCCTGCGCCATGTTGAACCACCTGGTCTTCCGATACTTCACCAATCACCAGTACCAGACACTGGTGGACCCCAAGAAGCACAAGTACGAGACGCACAGCGACAATACCATTCTGTTCGAGGTCGACGGCCCCTACAAGGCCATGATCCTGCCCACATCCAAGGAGGAGGACAAGAACCTCAAAAAGCGTTACGCTGTCTTCAATGATGACGGAAGCCTGGCTGAGCTCAAGGGTTTCGAGGTCAAGCGTCGTGGTGAGCTCAAGCTCATCAAGATCTTCCAGCAGCAAATCTTCAAGTTCTTCCTCGAGGGCAGCGACCTGACGCAGTGCTACCAGGCTGTCGCCAAGGTTGCCAACCAGTGGCTCGACGTGCTGCACAACAAAGGATCCACACTGGCCGACGAGGAGCTCATGGACCTGATTTCTGAAAACAGGAGCATGTCCAAGACGCTTGAGGAGTACGGCGCACAGAAGTCAACCAGTATCACCACGGCAAAGCGCCTGGCAGACTTTCTCGGAGAGCAGATGGTCAAGGACAAGGGTCTCAACTGCAAGTTCATCATCTGCGCTCGCCCCCGAAACGCCCCCGTCACCGAGCGAGCCGTCCCCGTCGCCATCTTCTCGGCCGAGGAGTCAGTCAAGCGCACGTACCTCAAGAAGTGGCTCAAGGAGGAGCCCACCGACACGGACCCGCGAGCCCTCCTCGACTGGGACTACTACCTCGAGCGTCTCGGCTCCGTCATCCAGAAGCTTATCACCATTCCTGCCGCCCTACAAAAGGTCCGCAACCCGGTCCCGCGCGTGCCTCATCCGGACTGGCTCCAGAGAAGGATCAATATCAAGGATGACAAGATGAAGCAGAAGAAGCTCACCGACCTGTTTGCTTCCTCCAAGGGCCCCCTTGAGGACATAACCAACCTCAATGGGGCCGCGACGCGCAGCATGGACGACATGGAGGACTACGGCAACAGACTACTCAAGCCAAAGACTGTTGGATCCGCCGTGGCTTCGTCGCAGCAGCAGCAGCAGCAGCAGCAGCAGCAGTCACTCACGCCTGTAGCACAGAAGCGCAAGTCTCCGGAGCCTCCAGAGAACCCGGATCCCATGGCAGCTCTACCCAAGGTCATGCCTGATCCGTCTGAGGACTACCCGGCCTTTATCAGCTACCAGAAGCAAAAGTGGAAGATCCAGAAGGAGGCTCGGGTGCGCAGACGACAGCTATTCGGTGACAAGAGAGGTCTGGCGGGCGGTAACATCCAGCAGACATTCATGAAGCAGGCCCACACGACCTTCATGAACACCTGGCAGCTGCTCCATCTCAAGTCGACAGACAGCCCGGGAGTCGTTACAGCCCACGCCCTGATCGATGCCAAGATCCACACGCTCAAGGTCAAGGTCCCGCGACAAGTCTTCCTCAACCTCAAGAGCAAGGATCTCCCTGACGTGGTGATTGAGGGCTGCGAGGTCGAGCAGGTCAACTACACGCTGCCCAACGGACACGCGTCGAGCCATCTGTTCAAGCTGACGGTGCCCGAGGAGATTTACTTCAACGAGGCCGAGAAGTTCTCCCTCCTCTTCAACCACCCTAGCGTCGAGGGCGTGTACGAGACGCAGCTGCCTCTCAACATGCGCGCTGTCCTCCGCCTGGGCAACCTATGCACCGTCGACGAGGAGCAGCAGGGTGTTCTGGGCCGAGGATTGGAGCAGGGGTTCGACCTGGCTGGCCTGAAACGACCCTCCAAGACACGGACCTACCTCGACTCGTGCCCCTTCGCGTACGTGTACATCTCGCACATCACCTCTGGAGAACGACAAATCTTTGGCATCTTCTCGACGACGCACGACCAGGCACACATTGTGATCTTGCAGAAGAACAGGGACTCGGGCCACGACCTGCCCAACGTGACACGCTTCTACTCGGAGATGCTGGCTAAGCGCGCCGAGGAGGCGGCCGGCACGAACTGGCAGGACTGCTTCCGGTATCAGGACAAGGTGTCATTCAAGATTACGCAGGTGACGACCCGACGCAAGGCGCATCTCGAAGTAGGCGACGTGGTCAAGAAGATGCGCAAGGATCAGGTCAGGCCCCAGATGCTGGTGGTCCAGTCGTCACAGTGCAACCAACTCGTCCACGACGTGCCCGTCCTGGGCGAGTTCCCGGTTCTGCCGCTCAAGTACGACGCCACCGACAGTTCGCTGCCCCCGCTGGGTTGGCAGACCGTCGTCGCCCGCCGGCTAGTTGGCCACTACCTCGGTCTCGGATCGTGGATTCTCCACCTCACGGCCCTCGCGCGCTACGGTGACGTGCCCCTGTGCAACCTAGAGCGTGAAGACCCGCGGTTCCTCATCGACGTGGCGTACGCTCGCCGCCTGCAGGCCAACGGGGTCGTCCTGTGGTGGTCACCCGGTCCGCGCCCCGACCACGCCGGATACGAGCGCGACGACCTGCTCGGCCCCCTGGACACGGTAAAGCTGCCCAACGTCAACAACCCGGGCACCTTTTCGTCGGTGTGCGTGGACCTGGATGTGCGCAACCTGGCCATCAACACGATCCTGACGTCGTCGCTCATCAACGAGCTCGAGGGCGCTGGAGCCGACTCCATGTCGTTCAACCCCACGGCGGACGGCTCCGAGATCCTAGAGTCGGAGAGCGCCTTTGCCAACGCCGGCGTCGTGGTCCTGCGAGAGATGGTTAAAGCTTGGTGGGGGGAGGCGTGCCGTGGCAGCACCATGGCCGACGTGCTGGTGCAGCACCTGGTGCGGTGGGTGGAGAGCCCGGATTCGTTCATGTACGACCACGCGCTGCACTACTACGTGCAGATGATGTCGCGCAAGGCCTTCCAGCAGCTGATGGCCGACTTCCGCCGCGTGGGCTCGCAGGTGGTGTTTGCCAGCTCCAACCGGCTGATCCTGCAGACGACCAAGTCCGAGGTCAGCACGGCCTATGCCTACAGCCAGTACATTATCAAGTCGATCAAGAGCAAGCCCCTCTTCCACTTCATCGACCTCGAGATCAAGGAGTACTGGGACTATCTGGTGTGGTACGACGAGTTCAACCACGGCGGCCGGGCCTGCCAGCAGATTACCGAGCCGGCGCCGGGGGCCACGGACGGAGACCAGCCCCTGGAGACGATCATGAACTGGCAGATGGCCACGTTCCTCCCGGCCAGGCTGCAGCCCGTCTTCCAAGACTGGGTGGTCGAGTTCATCGAGCTGATGCACGGTCTCAAGCGACAGTCGGCGGACCCGGACTCGACGCCGCGCCTCACACAGCTCCCGCCCACGGCAACGGACGGCGAGGAGCGCCAGGTGCTTCTCGGCAAGGCGTTCGAGAAGCCCCTTAAGAAGGCGATCTCGGGGCTCGTGGCCCAGCAGAAGCGTGAGATGCTCCACCCGGAACTAGCAGGCGACTACACGTTCCCGCAGCTGCCGGGATCTCACCTGACGACGATGCGCAACCCGATCCTCGAGCTGGTCAAGATGCTGATGCAGGTCCTCTCCTTGGACCGGAGCATCAGTATGGAAGCCCGTCTCCTGCGCAAGGAACTCCTCGCCATGTTTGACGTGCGCGAGTTCTCCCGCGACGGCACCTTTGTCAACCCCTCGGAGACGCTCAAGCTCAGCCAGATCAGCTGCGACAGCTGCACCATGACGCGCGACCTGGACCTCTGCCGCGATAACCTCGACCCATCCCAGAGCCAGACCCAGTCATGGCGCTGCGCCCACTGCGACGCCGAGTTCGACCGCGTCGTGCTGGAGGAGCGCCTCCTCGCCACCGTCGAGAGCTGGGCTGTCCAGTGGGCTACGCAGGACATCAAGTGTCAGCGTTGCAGCACCTTGAGGGTGAACGACCTCATGGAGCACTGCCCCTGCGGTGGAGAGTGGACGTGCGTCGTTGACAGGACCGGCATAGCAAAGCAGTTGGCTGTCATGAAGCGTGTTGCCGGTTTCTATGGTCTACGCATGCTGACCGATGTCGTCGGGGATCTGATGGAGGATTTGTAGTCTTTTTTCGTCTGTTTTTTTTATATTTTCTCTTTCATAATCATTCATCTTCTTCTGCTTCTTCTCTTTTTCCTCTTTTCTTGTCTGTTTGATTTTGCAGCGCATAATATGGTGTTTCTTTCTTCCTTTCTAGGGGGCAATGGCGTTTTTGTGTTTGTGGTTCACGGGACAGTATGATAGTTAATGGACAATACGAGATACAATGCAAATGAAATCCACGATGCAATTGCGTATAATAGTCCAGCGTCTCGATATATGCATGGCCAAGTATTTCGGGATATGCTCTACGCCAATGCTGATACAGGCTCGACGGCACATGTTATGAATGTACTCTCATGATACTCTCACGGTAGAACCGAACGCTAGGCATATCCTACTTCAGCCCGGAAGCCCCCCACGGCCCATCTTCTTAGCCCGGGCGTCACGCCGGTCATGATTCGCTCTTGATCTCTTGTTCGACTCTTTGTTCTTTCTTGCCGTCTCCGTCCCCTTCTCGCCCGTCGGTCCGGCGACGTTTCCTCCTCCGCGACCGCCACGGCCTTGGCCTTGGCCCCTTCCACGTCCACCTCTCAGACGGCCTCCCCTCCCCCGGTCGTTATGGGAGGGGCCTGGGACCCCATCATCGTCGGTGTTGGCCGTCCATGATGTGCGTTCGAGCTTGGCCTGCTCACCGCTGAAGGCGTACTTGCCTTCAAGGCGTCTCTTCTGTTGCGGGTTCCTGGACAGCATGACGGCCCAGCCTTCAATCGCCTCGTCCGTCATACCCGTCTCCTCCCTGAGCTTGGCGCGGTACTGTCCGCGTCTGGTACCGGCATCTCTGCCAAAGAGCCTCTCATCCACGGCATAGGCCCGGTAGAGTATCTCTTCGTTTCCGCTGCTCACTCCGTCGGCTTCCTGGTTGGAGGAGTCAACGGTACCACCAACATCGGCAGCATCGTAAGTGTCGTCTCTCTCGTCATCGTCCAAGTCAAAAGCGGCCAGGGCGGTGAGAATGGCAGCCTTGTCGGGAGCCGTAGATTCCACCTCTCTGGAAGTCTTATCGTGGTTCTTACCAAATGACACCTTGGACATGTCCACCGAAAGATCGTCGAACTCATCATTATCGTATATGTTGCGCCTCGTCGGCAGTTGTGCTGGAACCTGTGGCGGTGTGCTATGCGACGCAAAATGGGTTTCTGGACTGTCATTTGAGGACCTATGCAATGTTAGCATGCGGTAGACAAATTGGTGTGATAGCGGAAACATACAGAGGCTCACTTCTGTCGGCAGAGGCAAGATGTGGTGGCAGCGTCTCTGCCAGCAAGTTCGCCACCACCTGCTCCACGTCCTCTCCGTACTCGTCAAGGCATTTGGAAATGAAAGCAGACCCGAGATCAGGAAACAGGTCTTGTATCTGGGTGATCTGGCTCATTCTGTGTACGTGGATCCCTTTATGCACCTTTCTCACCGTCTGCTTGCCCTTGCCCTTGTCCACCTTCCTCTTGGCCAGTCTTTTGGGCCGTACCATGGGCCCCTTTTTGTAAGCCTCGAGGGCGGTTATGCGGTTCTTGAAGTTGTCTGTAGCAACTGACGCAGACTCGGCTCTGCGCATCAGGATCTTGAGAACTGGTGTCGATGTTACTAACTCTGAGACCAAGGAGTCGTTGACGTTCAGCAGACCAGCTCTGTGGGTGTCGGCAGCCGTCCTGAGGGTATAGAGTTCGTCATTCAACATGGCCCACTTGGGCGGCTCGGCCTCGGTAAGACCAACGAGGCACAGGTAGACCGTTGTGACGATGATCTTGCGCAGCGGAGGGTTCGTGACGCGGAAAGAGACAACCAGGCCATCAAAAAAATCGGAGCCGGCCAACAACAGGGTGCAGGCGTCTGGTGAGATGTGGAGAAGATGGTTGAGATGGACAAGACGCTTCTCAACAAGAATCAGATTGCCCTTGACACCAGCTTCGAGATGTGGAATGAGGAGCTTCTTGACGGCTGTGAGAGAGCTCTCGGCGGCCGGGCCATGTGCAGAAGCAAATAGCTTTGATACGAGAGCGGCAGCGTGCTTCTTAGGATATACCCTAGCAAGGTTACATAGAAATTCGGCATCGACAAGAGCCGGTGACGTTTGGAGGACAAAAAGGCGCGAGCAGAGCTGAAAGGCGGCACTCAATAGTGATGCAGAATGAGATCCGAGGCATGACGGGCCAGACTCTGCCGTCTCGTTCATGAGCGACACGAGGAAAGCGAACATGGACTCATCGCTGGCCAACTTCTTTTTCAACTCCTTGTCTGACAGGGTGAGGCATACCTGACTGAGGAGTAGCCATGCCTCGAGTAGTGAGTTCCATTCATTGGAATCGAGATGTTGTCGCCACGAGGCTTCGGGGAACGGCGCAAAGGGCGGAAGGGACGTCATGATATGCAGGTAGCTCTGTCTGCTCCTCGGATAACCGATATCTTGATACAGCCAAAGGCAGTAGAGGAACAAAGAACAGCGCAAGTCCCAAAGGAGAAAAAAGAGAGAGAGAGGAGGGGGGGGGGAGGGTGTATGTATGAGGTACGTGGGAGTATCAAGTGGACATTGCAATAAAAATATTAGAATTATATTCAAGGAAGGCAGCTCTGAAGCTAGCGGTGACAGCTTCCCACTTTCATCGCCGGGTGATTCACTATGACGGGGCAGCCGTGAGCCGCCGGCGGATCCCTCCTTCCGCCAAAATGCAAAAACTGCCCCGCCAAAGTCGGGAAGGTACGTACGGAGCAATACAGATTACCTCGAGACGAAATGAGGGCTCTGACCAATCAAACCCCGAACCCTGTAATTTTGATGTCCACATGACCAAATATAGACTAGCGTATTATACTATGTGCGCACACAACTCGTCGCGAAGAAAAAAAAATTAGACTGAAATCCTAAAGCTAGACTCTTTTTTTTTCTTTCCCTTCTCTAGCATCACCACTCAACTCTTCATCACTTTGCCGAAACGACCCCCGACGTTCGAGTCGTGAAGAGAATCTCCTTCTTTTTCTCCAATCCGATTTATAAAAAAAAAATCATCAACAATGTCTTCCTACCAGAAGCCTGAGAAGGACCAGGGCGGCGAGGCTCCCGTACGTTTTTCCTCTCAACCCCTCCATTCTTCATCCCCCACCATGAGGATGATTGTTTTATAAAGAGAAATAAAAAAACAAAACAAAAAGAATAAGAGGAGGAGTCTTCCTTTGAACAAGAGAGAATCTCAGCTGACCTCCCTCATAGAAGAGCCACAAGATCCGCATTACCCTGTCCTCGCGCAAGGTCCAGGTCCTCGAGAAGGTCTGCTCCGAGATCATCGACCGCTCCAAGAGCAAGGACCTCCGCTTCAAGGGCCCCGTCCGCCTGCCCACCAAGACCCTCAAGATCACCACCCGCAAGACCCCTTGCGGTGAGGGTTCCAAGACCTGGGACTCGTACGAGATGCGCATCCACAAGCGCCTCATCGACCTTACCGCCCCCACTGAGGTTGTCAAGCAGATCATTGTCAACATCGACGCCGGCGTCGAGGTCGAGGTCACCATTGCCGCCTAAGTGCTCTGTTTCAATTCTTGACCTGAATCGATGACGAGACGAACTCTATTCCAGGATGGCCAAGCTAGGGATATCAGGCTCGGCGATGATACAAAAAAAGACATTGTTACTGGAGCACTTTCTGTACTTTGCTGTGTACTTGCTGTCCGCTGTGATTACCATATGCCATGCTCACTCTCTCTATTCATTTTGTCGTAATTCATGCTGTAATGCTCCCGTAGGCTGTTGTCATTTCTATCCCGTAGAACGTGTAGATGTTTATCCATATGTACAAAGAACCACAACACCCAAACGCCATCGTCTCCCAGCCAAGCATACATAGTCTTCCGTTATATAACACTAGTAGTTCCCAAGATTCAAACATAATGAGACACTTCCCTTTAAAAATTCCACAGCGTACACTCCCTGGGCGGCGGCAGCTCCGGCATGACCCCCTCGGCAAACTGCCCCGTCTCGGCAAATGACGCCCACTGCGCTTTGGACGGGCCGTCATACGCGTCTGGTGCCAACGCCGTATCCTTGTTAAAACTGGGTGGTCCGTCTGGGAACCAGATACGCTGAAACGTGCCGTTGAGGTTCTTGATACCCGGCTTCCCCTCGTGGTATGTGACGGGCTTGCCGCGAAACATGCTCAGTCTGCCATCCATTCCCTTGGTCGTGTAGCTCTCTATAGGCGGGTGCTGCCTCGTGCTCTCTGGCGGGTAGGGGTTGTTCGACGACGTGGATGCTGTGCCGCTGCTCGTCTGCTGAGGCTGAGAGAAGGCCGAAGCCTGCTGTTGCTGTGGTGGCTGGGCACTACCAAAGGGGTTACTGTTGGGAGTGGAAGCTTGTCCGAAAGTGCCGCTGGTAGACTGTTGCTGAGGCTGAGACTCAAAGGGGCTGTGGTTCGGGGCCTTTTGGCCGAATGGACTGGCCGTCTCGTTTGCCTGGTTGTTGTTGCTTGCCGACCCGAATGGGTTTGCCGGAGCAGCAGCAGCAGCAGCAGCAGGTTTTCCAAAGGCTCCTGAAGGTGGCGCCTGTGAAGGCTGTCCAAAAGGACTCGACGTCGTCTGTGACGCGGAACCAAATGTATTACTAGGAGCAGCAGGTGCTTGCGACGGCTGTCCGAATGCGCCGGGGGCATTGTTGGAGGCTCCGGTGTTGGCAGCTCCAAACGGACTGGCTTGGGGGGGCGCGCCTGATGCGGCAAACGGACTGGCGTTCTGGCCTAGCTGACTGGGCTGACCGAAAGCAGAAGTCTGCTGAGCAGCGGGAGGCTGCGAGGGCTGGCCAAATGCGGAAGGTTGCTGGGCAGCAGGCTGGGGAGGCTGTCCGAACGACGGCCTACCAAACGCGCTGGCGCTCGTGCCGAGCTTCGAGGGCTGGCCAAACGTACTGGTCGGCTGCGAAGGCTGTCCGAAGGACGGCGTTCCAAACCCCGACGCAGGCGCCGGTTGCGACGGCTGACCGAAGGCGGGGGTCTGCTGCAGGGGTGTGGAAGGCTGTCCGAAGGGGTTGGCAGCCGGCTGTGAGGGCTGGCCGAACACCGAGGGCGCAGGCTGCGACGGTTGTCCAAAGGCGCTCGGGGGCTGGCTCGGCTGTCCAAAAGCGCTTGTCCCTCCGCTGGGCACACCAAAGGCTGACGACGAGTTGGTCTGGCCTGCCGACTTAAAGGGCGAGGCGTTGGTGTTTGACGGGCCACTCGGTAGGGACCGCTTGCCGACTGAAAACTCGCCAAAGGGCTGGCCCTGGGTGCCCTGCTGGCATATGTCGTGTCGGTTCGGGTGAGTGTTCTCGGCCCCGACAACAAAGTTGGCGGCTTCGACGACGTTGTTGACTGCATTGTCCATCTGCTGGCGGGCGATTTTGTAGAGCTCCTGTGCTTGGTTGAGCTAGCAGGCGTGTTAGCGGGAAGGGAGACGGGGGGACAAGACTGAAGAACGTACAACTTCTTGCTCACGACCCTCGGCCTTGCCCGTCAGATAATGCAGCCTCATTTCTTCAAAGCTCTGCTCGCGCGGGTATCCGCCAAACAGCTGTTCGGGCGTGTTCCGGCCGGGGCCGTAGGCTGAGAGGATCCATTGGGGCGTCTCGGTCGTTAGATCGGCCTTGATCGTATCAGTCGAGACTTTGTAGTCCTCTATGAGAGCATCAGCATTGCATTCTATCCGCCTTGGTGGCAGGGGCAGTGCTTACCAAGAGTCTTTCCTCCTGAATTGCCCTTGCTACCAGTGGTCTTGCCTCCAGCGCTTTTCCCGTAGAGCCCGAATCGGTTATTCGTCGCATAGCTGTTCGAAGTCTGGGACTGGGACTGCGTAGTTGCGCCGGGATGATCGAAGCGGCAGCGGCCTGGTAGGACCGAGGTCAGTAAGAGAGCTACGAGTTGGGTCAAGGGGAGATGGCGAGAGGGGGACGTACTTCCAAACTTGCAGTTCCCCTGCTGGAAATAGCGACAGAGAGGCATTTTTACGAGCGACAGATGTGTGCGGTGGGGGGAGAGAGGATCGGAAAGGAAGAGAGGGGAGGGAAATAGAGAGGAACAATGTCGGCCGGAAACTCGAATATCGAGACAAAGGAAGGCCGCTTTCAGATCGCGCTACGTCATTCCGAGTTCCTGCACCGTGGTGTTCGAGCGTGGAGGTAAGCTGCAGGGGCGGGATAGTAATAAATGTAGTATACAGATATATCGGATAGAGAGAGACGGAGGAGTCAGGAGGCGAGCGATTGTTGATTGGAAAGCAAGAGACGCGAAGCGTAAAGGTCAAAAGTCGCGAGGCTTCAGAGCTTGAAGAGGTACGTATTCGTACAGTGTCTATTATGTGTTATACTGTCATCTGCACAGTGTCTGATATCATCATCATTCTCGTTAACAGGTTCAGCTTTGTCTTCTCTTCTCTTCAACAAAAACAATAACTTCAATCTTTCAACTTCTCATCTTTGAACAGCTATAGGCCAAGCAACTCAGATGATTCAATCATCATTTTCTGATCATTACTGAGATCACAGCTTCCCATTCACCTTTTTGACTTACTCATACCCCCGCTCAAATCCCCTCAAGACCTCTCAACCCTCTTGAACTCAACCAACGGTCCCGTCTTTGCACTGGTAAACGTATCAAACAGCTGAAACTCCTCCTTGCGGTGCCTTCCCCATCCCAACTCGGGCGCACCCTCTCCTGGATCTACGATACCCACCGCCCTGCGCATATCGTACAGGAAGATGGTCCTGGCTAACGTCGTCGTCATCTCGAGATACGCGAGGCCCTTGCCGATACATCCCCTGGGACCGACACTGAACGGGCAAAATGCACTCTGTGCCCTCGAAACATCATCCTGAGTCGTCGTCATCTCATCACCTTTGAGGGGGCTGCGCGCGCCCACTATCCACCGCTCAGGCACATAGTCAAAAGGGCGAGTAAAGTACGCTGGGTTATGATGGACAGCATAGTGCGGGACGCCAACGACGGTGCCCTCAGGGACGAGCATCCCGTCAATGGTCATGCCGCCGGATAGAACCTCGCGGGGTACAATGCCACCGACGGAGGGAGACATGCGCATGGCCTCGTCTATACACGCCTTCAGGTACGTACACGACGAGAGGGTCGGGCCTTGCACAATGTCCTCGACGTCGGTGAACTTGGCGCGTACTTCATCTGTAACGGTGCGCAGGGCGTGGTCGTTGCGAACAAGGTAGAAGAAGGTTGCCGCCATGGCCGTCGAGGTCGTGTCGGAACCGGCAATGATGCTGTATACAACATGAACATGTGGGTATCACGCAGAAAAGGGCCGAAAGAAAGAAGAGACTTACAGGAGATTTGACTCTGCCCACAGCTCGGGAATACTAAATCCTTGTCCCGTCTCGGGATCCCTCGCCTTGAGGAGGTAGTAGAAGAAATCCCGACGATCCGAATCCTCGCCCAGCTTGGTGCGCTCCGTCAGCTGACCCTTGCTGTACGCCATGTACCGGGCACGACCGGCTGCAATATTTGGGAACATGACCCTGTCGATCTTCAGTTTGTTGATAATGGGCATAGTGCCGCACTTTTGTTTACGTCTCTCCTTGTCAGCTCTGTACAGTCGATACCATGTATCAGGCTTCTTCCCTCTCCTTTGCGGAACTCACAATAAGATGCCTAGTGGTAGCAGCCTCGACAAGGCCCAAGGCAAACCTGTTGTCCGGATTCTCGAGCATTTGAAACGCCTTGCCAAAGCTGAGATCACCGAGATTATCCATGGCGAGGTAGCTGCACCAGTCACTCATGAGACGGGGGCCCGTCCAGCCACCCGCACCCTTCTCCTGCTGTGCCTCAGACCCCAAGGGCCCGATCTGCTCACAGAAGGACCGGACGTTGTGCAAGATATACCGCTCTATGCTGCGCATGGCATCGTCCGAGAAGGCCTGGGAGAGCACGCGCCTCTTCCGGGCGTGGACATGCTTGTCCCGCGTGTTGTGCGTGTTTGCGACGGGGTGGGCAAAGGCATCGTAGAACTCTGCCTTACGCACATTGGACCGGAAGCCGTAGACGTCCTTCAGGGCCGTCGAGGAGTCGAACACCAGCGAGTTGGGGCCGAAGCGCACGACCGGTCCGTACCGCTGGTGGAGGCGCCAGAATTCAATGTGCCGGTCACCGCAGTACGCATGGTAAAGCTGATATGCGTCCGTCACCTTGGCCACCAGGGGACCCGGATATCTAGCCAGTGGGTGGAAGACGATTCGATACAAGCACAGGCAGAGCGTCTATCGTGTTTCTTCAGTTACTGACATCCACTCGACTGTACTCCCTCGAGGAATTGCAAACAACATACATAGAGCACTCCTATGCTGAGCAGCAGGCCCAGCACTCGTAGATGTTCGGCCATGATTGCTGCAAGAGGATACAGAGTAAGACGAAAGGACAGGATAGAATAGCACAGGAGGTCCCTTAAATGTGTATCAACATCATCATGTGCCCTCCTTCCTATGACCTACTTGTTCCGTAATCATCGGCTTCGCACGGCACAACGCCCGCCTCCTTTCCCCGATCGGGTAGCACGCCTGAACGGTTACATTCGGGCTCGGATATCTTATTTCATCTTGTTTCCAAGGCGAATCCTAACTTAATCACACTGCTCAAGTCAAGTGTCAACGCAGAATTTATCATGCGGAGTCTGTTTCCCGTCGTTTCCCTCCTTGTCTATATGACCAATGCTCCTTTGTACCCTACCCCCCTCCCGAACATGATAAGCACACCACATAAGCACACGAGAGAGAGAGAGAAGAGGGGGATGACACGTGCCGTACATATTGATCGAATCAAATTCCCGTGTAATGTCAGCAGGCAGCAGAGTTCAGAATGATTCTTCTTTTTGCTGGTGTCTTGCTTCCCCGCGTTCTCAATCTTTGATGACGTTGTACGTTCTGTAGTACACCATTACTGCTACTATCCCATGAGGGCGCAGCAATCACACATTGTACGACGCACAGTAATTGCCTATGACAATATATGTATCAATGGTTCATTTGCTAGTTCATCTATCTTTTAGTTCATCTATAGTACTCCCGATACTCATTCGAAAGCATCAAATACACTAGTAATGGAGAGAAACGGTGACCGAATCATGCATTGGTAGCTACAGGGTAATCCATCCAACATGACCGAAACAACACCATCAGAACGACCACCAAGACAGTAGGTACATCAAGTTGACAGAATCAAGTATATAGAAAGTAGCATTGGCAATTGCAGTGAAATGAAATACGCCAGTTATAACACGTAATGTACATGTAGACACATCCTCTCGTACAACCCTTTTCCGTAATGATCCCGCCCCGTCCCCCATCCTCCAGCCGGTTACAAATGAAATTATACTACCGAAACCCAACCGCCAGGTGCCACTAGTAGCTATACCACTCCCTCCGTCGGCACAAGTATACAATAACACGATAGTCCCATCTGAACATCATATACGCCCCCTACTCATGGTTGTAGTACCACGGTTCATCAAAGACATGGTACCTATGCCCACGAACACCCTCACCCCTGAACAGGGCGGGGAACCTCCAACCGACGGGCACCTGCTGCTCGTGGACCCTGCGGTTGCGCTCCTCGTCTGACAGGGCCTCCAGACGGTCGATCTCCTCCTGTCCGTTGGGGATGACAAACTTGGCCACCTGGAGCTCCGTGTCGGTAATGGTGCTTCTGCTGAGCCTGGCGTATCCGACACGCTTCAGGCCCTTGAAGAGGATATACTCGCACCAGCGGTCCCAGTCCGATGGGTCGACGTCGTGCATGCCCGATGTGTCGCTCACGTACGTGTTGTAGTTGCCCTCGAGGGGCTTGGTGACGAGGTACGAAAGCAAGATGGCCGGCCGGGGCGTGGAGCCCATCAGCTTGGCCAGGTACTCGGACTGCTGCCGGCGGTCCTCGACATCCTCTTCCTGACCGGAGTGGAAGACGAAGACGTCGACGTACTCACCGTAGACATCCAGAGTCGCGTGGATGGCGGGGGCCAGCTCGCCTACGGGACTGGGGAGCAGGTGGTGTTCCGACTGGACAATGGGGAACTTGGACAGTAGGGCCGCGCCCCACGTGTGTTTGTTGGGGCCAGGCCCGTAGTCGACGTACATGCCCAGCTCCTCGGCCAAGAGCTGCGTGCTGTCACGGTTGCCCATGATGATGCGCTGTTGGTCAGACTCGAGGAGACCGACAACGTCCAGCTCCGCCTCCTTGAGCAGGTCGCGCATACGGTACTCGGACGACCACATGTCATTGTCGAGGGAGAAATGGACCGTCCAGATACCCGCCGTCAGAATCCTGTCCTCGGCGTGGTGAGGCTTGTAGTCGTTGCTCGGGAAGCGCATGTACGACGAACACAGGAAGAGGATGTTGATGAGGAAAAGAGCACCGCCAAAGTACCTCCTGTGCTGGGAAGCTGAGTGCTTCTTCTTCTGCTGCCGACGCGTCCGCGAGCTGTTCAGATTGATCACGCCCAGACCGATGAAGCCCATCATCGTCATCATCACCCAGTCTGTGTGCTCACGCACAAGAGGACCTCCGGGGACGAAAGCGTAGGCCACTACCCACACGTGGAAGAGCACGAGGAAGTTGTAGATGAGGAAGCCCAGACCGAAGCTCATCGCTGGGCTCTTCTTGGCAGCTGAGGACAGCAGAGGCACAGATATCGCCATCAGGTACGCGGCCAAGGCCAGCGCGCCAGAGTAGCCGAACCAGTGGCTGTACCCGGTCACGACCGTGGCACCCACGGCGCCGACGAGGTACAGGGGGTAGCTGCCGGCGAGGCTGGGCCTGAGGATACCACCGAGGAGGCCGAGCGACATGGCGGCTAGCGTGAACCAGCCGTGGGTCGATGAAGCAGGGCCGCGGAGAGGGTAGCCCTCCCAGACCCAGAGGATCATGGTGCTCGTGTCGGAGAGGAGCGAGTGGAGTCCGAAGAGGAGGCCGCCGACCCCAAACGCAGCAAGGACGGGAGAGCCCTTGATCTGCTTGTCGTTGTTGTTGGTGCCGCTAGTCAGGGGTGCCTTGCGGGTGAAGCGCAGGGCGGCGAGGATGCCGATGGTAAGGCCGATGCCGTTCCAGCCGCCGTTCTCGGCGTGCATGATAGGCCAGATGGGGTTGTTGGTCCTCCACATGAACTTGGCTGTCGTCGACAGGATGAGACCGACCAGGAAACCCAGGATCTTGGACTCGAAGCGTGCTTCGTGCACAGACTCCGAGTACAATGTGGCGATCCAGCCGAGACACGACATGGCCACACCAAAGCCGAGAGTGCAGAGACGGTGTGTCGGGTCAAGAACCAGGTAGGATGCAATGCCACACAGCGAAAGGAGGTGGATGATGCGGAGATTGCCTATAATGGCAGGGCGTAGGAAGCCGACACCCAAGAAGACGGGAGCAATGGTCGTCATGATGAAGGCCTCGAAACCCGAGATGCCCATATACCAGAGAGGGAAGAACCATACAACAAGTCCAAGACTAGTCAAGGTAGTCCAGAAGACGAACTAGGCGAGGTTAGCAACATGACCCGCCTATGAAATAAAATTCAACTTGACGATTTCAACTTACTCCATGGTAGACGTCGGCAAACGTGTCAAACACTTCGGACCAGGTGAATCGACCGGAAGCGATCGCACCAGCAGCCATTTCCCTTCTATAAACACTGTAAGTCGGGATTCCTGGCTGGGTATTGAGGGAAGATCAATAGTACTTACTGCTTCTCAAGGGCAGCGGCGGAGGCAGACCGACTTTCACTATACAACAACGGTTTAATTTAGGATATTGAAACCAAGAAACAACAATAGTATATTGGCAGAGCCTTGAAGCTATTTTGGGAGCCATTCAACGTACCCCCTGCTAGAACCTTTGACATCCTTGATCACAACTTCGAGCCCATTGAAATCAAGAGCGGTGACAGCGTCGAAGCCAACGTCGAGGACGATGAGAGCCCATTCGAAGAAGGCATATGTAGTGTAGGCTATTGTATCTCTCTGTTAGTTTTTCCTGCGCACGTGCACAAAACAATTCGACGAGAATAAGATACCAACATACCACCGGCAACCTTGTGGACCTTGTGTTGTATAAAGAAGTAGATGAGCGGCACCAGAGTCGCAAAGAAGGTCGTTCCGAAGAATCTGCGAAGGGAGACGGCCTGCTCGTTGGGCGGGCTGAGGATAGTGCATCCAATAGTCCAGGGTAGGGTGGCAACAATGTACGATATCATGAGGATATCGTGCCAATCGTGGTTGTCGGTCGAGGTGATGTAGGTCCATCCTCCGCAGGTTAGAGTACGGACGATGCCCATGGTCGCGACAAAGTCGGGGAGACGGTGGCCGGGCTTCCTGGTCAGGAGGTACCACAGGCCGACGAGGGCGAATCGGGGACCGGACGTGACGGCGATGAAGAGCATGAAAAAGGATCGCTCGGGAAAACGATCGCCAATCGTGGCCGACACGGACGGGAACCATTCATCAGGGTAGCCGTAATGTTCGTTCTGGACAATCTTGTGGTAGTGAAGGGACAAGCCGACGATCAACGCGCTTATAAAGGCAGCTACGAGAAAGTCAGTCAGCCAGTGATCACAAAACAGGCTTGTTCATAGCTTCACAATGCCGAAGCATACACCGCATTCTTGAGTAGACGTACTGTACGCAGCAATTGTGTGAGCCCAGCTGACCCAGACGCCGCTGAAGCTCAGGACCACGCCACCATCCTTTTTGGACATGGCGGGCCAGGAGGAGGGGGGGGGGATGAAGGGAAGAAACGAAGGAGCAAAGGAAGGGGAAGATCTACACAAGAAAACAAAAGAAATTCCGAGACGACAGCCTCACCCAGACGCCCAGACGGTCAACCGGGGAAGAATGCGATGTATTTGGAGGAGGATGTTTGTAGATCCAGAGACAACGCGTGGAATACGATGTACCTCGGCGTCGCGGTTTGTTACTTCCCACATTGGGGACGGAACACAAGGGAGGGGTTTGTTAAGGGTCCTAGTATAGATCTAGTGTCTTTCACTAACAAACTTGACCTTGTTAGCATCTTTTTTTTTATTGTTACCGGGAAGCTCGGTGGCAGCTCGTCAGGGGTGATCTATTGTGGCTGATGCCATGAACGTGGCTGGTGCCCAAGCAATGATCTGTGGCTGGTAGTGTAAGGTCATTGTGTTGGCTAATGTGAGCAAAGCTACTCCGTACTCCGTAGTGGGATTCTGTGGCTGATGACAAGGTTAAAATGTGGCGCAAGGCTGATGATAATCGGGGACCTCCACTAAAATTTCAAAAAAGATGGATGGAAAACTTTCTGCAGCGTCACATCAACAACAACCTCACAAACACGACGACGACAAAACATGTCTGGCGTTGCGGAAAAGGCGAGGTTCTTTCTCGAACGGTCCGTTCCCCAGCTACGAGAGTGGGAGGAAAAGGAATTGTTTTCCAAGGTAAGAAACCCACCTTCCTTCCTCTCTAAAGATAAAGAAAAAAAGAAAATTCCTGGCTGATTCCCAAAACAGGATGAAATAAGAACAATCGTGCAAAAGCGCAACTCCCATGAGCACAAGGTCCTGTCCCCCGGAAACAAGCCAGCCGACTGGTCCGCATATGCCAAGTGGGAGAACAGCCTCGAGGCCCTTCGCACCAAGCGATGCAAGCGCCTCAAGATCCGGCACCTGGACAGCGGGCACGCGGGGCAGGGCCGCGTGCTGTCCATCTATGAGCGGTCCGTGAACCGGCACCCCAGCAGCTCAGCCCTGTGGCGCGAGTATCTGTCGTACACAGCGAGCATCAAGGCGTCGAAGCGTTTCCGGCGGACCATGACGAGCGCGCTGCGCATGATGCCCCACGACTCTGGGCTGTGGATTATGGCGGGCAGGCGGGCGGCGCACAACGGCGACATGGCAGCGGCAAGGGGCTTCTTCATGCGTGGGTGCAGATTCTGCACCAAGGACGGCACGCTGTGGATCGAGTACGCCCGCTGTGAGATGGAGTGGCTGGCCAAGGTGGACCAGAGGAAGAAGAAGGGCACTAAGGCCGTCGCCGACGACCCGCTACGTGCAGAGCGCACAATTGATGACGGCAATGAGCTGCGCATCGAGGACAGCGACGAAGACGGCGACGACGACGAAGGAGAAGGCTATATGCTTCCTCAACCCTCGAAGACCCAGGAGAAGGTCATCGATAAGCAGACCGCCAAGCAGCTCCGGAATAATCCGGCCATGGACGGTGCTATCCCCATGGCCATTTACGATGTCGCGTCCAAGCAGGCCTTTTTCCGACCAGCCTCGGCCGAGCAGTTCTTTTTCGTGGTTGCCACCTTCAGCAACGTGGCCTCCCAGCCCAGGATATCCCAACACATTCTCGACGCCATGGACAGCACTTACCCCAATGACCCGGCCACTTGCAACGTCCACGTGCGGCGGCCCATTATCGGTGTCGACCCCTCCTCAGCAGACTTCCCTCGTGGTCTGCGTGAGGCCCTGCCCCTACTCAATGGTTATCTGGAGACGACGACGGACCGCCAAGAGCTGGCTAAGAAGACGGCCGCCTGGATTGACGAGTATCTGGCTGTGGAGGGACTGGATGAGGGCATTCGCAAGGTGTTGGAGCACACGAGGGGGAAGCTTGGTTTGGAGTAGCAGGTAGTGGGTTAGTATCATGATGAACAGCATATATATATTGACATTTCTGTATACACACTACTATTGATGGCAAAGCCAACGCCTTTTCCGCGGACATCAGGACAATGACATGGCTGGAATCCGTGCTCATCTGCGTGAGCTGCGTGTGTTTGGAATGGATATCAGATGCCCCCTCCTAACTGTAATATTTCTCTATGAACGCAAACATTTTTTTCTCATCGGCGGCTGTTTCAGGAGCCAACGGCATCAGGGTCCTTTGACAGATGTACCAAACAATCAGTGGAGAGTCAAAGGAGATCCCATGTAAAAACTCACAAAGTACGAGTATCAATATAAGGACTCTATTACTAGCCAGGGTCCAAGACTAAATACGACCATTAAAAACTCCGTACGCGTTCGTCATAATTTCTGCCCCAAGCGGGAGGTCGGGGGTGCCCTTGTGGTCGTCCATTCGTACGGGTGGCTCCATACGTAGTCGAGCGTTGCAGCAGCAATGACGGGATCGATTTAGCGGCGAGATACACAACGCGCTGCACCAACGCACAACGTGGTCGATTGTAGTATAAGAGAAGAAGATAGTTTTAGCGGAAGATTACTGGGCATACCATATACTATCTCAAGACAAGAAGAATAATTGAATAAAGGAAGGAGAGTAAAGCAAAGTAAGAGAGGGAGAAACAGACAGACAAACAGGCGATTAAGTCTGGAGAGTTATAGAGTACAAACCCTGTAAGCCACCGGTAAAGTGTCCGCAATTAGCGCTGGAACGTCACTGAATTCCCCTGTAACTCAGCCTTGACAGCGGGACGGAACAGGGCCCTGACCCCCCTCCCCCCTAGTTCCAAGTTATAGTGGGTGCGGCCATAATCGTAATGTACGGTACTCGTGCCTTTTCACTTGCTCAGTGACCCTCCCCCCCTTCTTCTCTCTCTTTCCTTCTCCTCTCATCATTCTTTTCCTCGTTTTCTTCTTCTCGCCTCAGTTTTTACTGCTTCTCATTTCTCTCCATTTGCCGTTTCTACGTTGCTGGTCTCTGTTGTGTTGACGCTGCCCGAGTCAGCCTCACTTATAGAAGGAAGGTGCCTCCCGCTGTCTCCTGTCAGACCCCTGTAACAAGTCCAGCCAGGTACCTGCGAGAGGAAAGGCAGACGAGAGACAACACAGCAACAGAACATGGTGGCAGCGAGGACGACGGAATCCAGAGAGAAATACGACATGAGGAAACGATAGAGAAGACATTTCTCCCCCTCCTCTGCTCAACTTGCCGTCACACGATGCTCTCCCCTCACCAAGCCGACCGAGTGATGGGCCGACCAAATCCAGCCAGAGGTACATGCCGGTCGGGGCCAGCAGCAGGGATGCCCTCCACTACCGGGAATCTCTGTCTCTCACAGTCTCGCCCCCCCCCCCCCCCCCCCCCCCCCCCCCCCCCCCATCGGGTCAGATGAGCTGCAACCTTTTTCTTCTGATTTCTCTCCTTTGGCTTTGGGAGACGACTGCAAAAGAACTGTCTACTCCCTTCCTGATCTTGGACCCCTTTGTCCGCATCGACCAGTCTCACCTCTCGACGCAGGGACCATGGCCTGGAATTTCCTGGAGATTGGACATCATGGTGGCGGGAGCGACTCATTACATCGGTCTTGGGGATCCACGCCCTATGTGCTAGGTGGGGCTCATATTGGAGCAAGGTACCCGACTCGACAGCGACGACGAGATTATGCGGCAGCGAAGCGAGGAAGACCTAGACAGTTCTGTTTGCTTGGCCATTGCTGAACTCTGGAGGGCGAACGTACGTACATGCGACGCACAGGGTTTCCCGCCTGTCCGGATGGCCATGGCCTTGACTAGGCCTGGGAACGATGAACCGTCTTCTGTTTGTTTGTGGGCTGTCATTAACCAGGACGGGCATTCGAAGACTTACTCTTCCTCGACGGCTCCTTCTCTGCACCCAAAGCCTGCATTCGCACCATCTCCAGTGCCATTGGAAACGGTGCAACCATGAATGCGACGTTTCAGGATCCTCCATGTGGGGGAGGTCATCACATTGCGGAAGCTGGCCAACGACAAGATCAAAAAGAGGAGAGCACGGCATACTAGTGCACAAACACACTAACACGAGAATACACGCACCTCAAAGTGTCTACTCGGGCACTTCCAGCAGGCCAAGGATGAGAATTACCACTCAACAGCGGCTGTTTCGGGGACCATGTCGACCGGCGGCGACACCAGACCAGACGAGAGAGTGTGTGTTGGGACTATCAACACCACTGCAGCACTGCGTCAGAGGCTGCCGTTTATGGAGTCACAACTCGAGAGATAGCCATCTGTTAACGCAGATGGACCCAGTGTTAGTGTCACGATTCTATAGACACCAAAGCTACTAACAGAGATCCCAACTCAACCATCTGCGCACTATCAATCAATCTGATTGGTACATGGCCCCGCTTACCCACGCAACCCCAGCGCTAGGCTAGACCAAGAACAGTCTAGCCTCACCATGTACTGGCCTTTTTCACACCGGCCGAAACCAGCGGCTCACGCCAGGCAGCGGGCCCCCAAGGCAAGCAAGTACCAAAGCACAGCGCATTCTGCTCGCTTTTGCCCCTTCTGCCGTTCCTTTCTCAGGCTCTCATTCAACCGAAACGAACCTGACCAAAGTGCTCTCTGCTATTACAGAGAGTATTACACCACCGTACAGGAAAAAGGTGCCGTCAATAGGTGCAGAGTAATAGACTAGGCCATCTCCTACCGGCTATTCCAGCGGATTGCACTCGCGCTCCCGCGCTCCTTCCCCCCAGTGAGTCGAGTTCCTCCCTTTGCGTCTGCCTGCCACACAACGCAACACAACTCCCACACCCCCCCTTGTTGACGCAGCTCCCCCTGCGAATTCGTGGCGTCTGGACACACATTATCAGCCTCGCCTCTCTGTTTGATGGCCTCGGCAGCCGTGCACTGAGTGCTGCCGTTGATGTTGTGGGCTGTCCGTCCTGCTTTCCCCAGTCCTGCCTCGTGGCGTTGTTGCTTTGCCCCTTGTTCTCCCACTCTATATTTTTTTCTGCCCCCCCCCCCCCCCCCCCCCCCCGTCGCGTCTCCCTCGTCGCTGACAGAGAACCGCGCCCCGGCTAACAGCGTAGCCACCGCCAACTTCACCTTCAGCGCCCACCACGTCGTCTGACTATCGGTGACGCGGCTGCACTGGGCCTGCGATATCATATAGATCTTCTCCAGCATATTTTCAGCCTCAATACTTCATTTTGTGACGTGCCAGCCGGCTGCACTGCCTGTGTTTTTGTTAGACAAGGTACGTACTTGGGTTGAACTATTCCCCCTCGACACTGCTGCTTACAGCACCTTCCCCAGCGCGTTCAGCACTGGGAGGAACCCCTTATCCCCTACATCTCCCTGCTGTCCAGCGTTCTTGCCCTCTGTACTGGGCTGCTGCACCACTATGCTGCACTGGACAGCTGCGCTAGACAGCACAATACAGCCTTCCCTTCCCGCCCGCTCTCGCCCCCGGCACATTTCCCACGCACATACTCCTCCACTCCCAACACACTCTCGCGACGCGCGACTTGATAATCCGCCCCCTGCCCTTCTCAATCCCCCATCACTGCGCCTCGTGCCGTCATTTGACCTCATCTCGATTCTTCTGTGGGATCGCATTCACACTCAATGCGACCCTCCTCACCCCTCTGCTGATTGCTGACGTCGCCGTGCCTTTGCTCTCCCCAGACTCCCCAGCTTGCCGCCTCCGAGTGCTACTGGGCGGTTTTCCCGAATCGCCATGAGCACCTGGATGAATGACGCCGTCCCAAACCACAATGGCAACGGCTTCCCACACATGAACGATCCCAACGCCTCCGCCGCCGGTGCCATGATGGATCCTTCTGCCTTCATGGCCAACTCGGGTCAATTCAACCCTGCGCAGCTACAGCAGCAACAACAACCGCAACAGCCGCCGCAACAGGTCATGCAGAATGGGCCTATGCGCAATGTTTCGCCATCAACAATCCAAAATCCCGCCTTCCAGACGAACCCCGTTATCCCCTCGAAACGACCGCGGCCCCGCGACGACGGAATCGCTGCGTCTCCGACTCAAAATCCCGGCATGCTGCCCACGTCGCGATCCCAGACCCCACAGCAGCAGCAGCAAAATTTCCCCGGCGGCTTCCAGCCTGGCGCCATCCCCCAACAGGGCGCCGGTCAATTCGGTCATCTACAGGCCAACGGATCCGCAAACGCCAGCCCTTCCCCCATCATGGGCAACCAGATGCGACCCGGTAGCGTGCCTCAACGCGTCGCCACGGCCTCGCCGCACCCCTTCTCACCTGGAAACCCTCAGTTTGCCGCTGCTCAGGCCTCGCCCGCACAGTCCGAGCAGGGGACGCCTCAGCCCAGCCAGTTCATGCCAAACATGCCCCAGGGCTACAACCCCAACTTTGCCGCCTCGCCTTCCAACCCGCGCCCGTCTCCCATCCCCAACCCCGTCGCCGGTGGCCCTCAGATGATGCCTCAGCAGATGCAGCAGATGCCTCAGCAGATGGGCCACATGGCAAGCATGTACCCTCACCTGCAGCAGCAGCAACAACAGGCACAGCAGCAGCAGCAGCTTCACCAGCAGCAGCAGCAGTCGCCTCAGCAATCCCATCAGCAGCACATGGGCATGCCTGGTCACCAGCAACAGACACAGCAACGGCAGCAGACGCCTCAGGGTATAACAGATCAGCACAAGATGGCCGCCTATCAGATGCGCCTGCAGCAGCAGCTCCAGGGAAATATGCAGATGCAGGCGCAGATGAAGTCGCAAAACATGGGTCGTGGCATGATAGCTAAGCAGCAGATGCAGGCCATGCCTAACGGCCAGGTACCGCCTCAGGCGCAGCCCGGCATGATGCGACCCCGTCCCATGGCTAGCTCGAGCCCCGAGCAGTTCATGAAGAACCTCGCCACATTGATGGCTGCCAAGGGTCTCCCCCTCGACACGAACCCCATGATCATGGACCGGCCCGTCAACCTCATGATGCTCTTCCAAGCTGTCCAGAACAAGGGTGGCTACAAGGCTGTCGTCACCGGCAATGGATGGCTTCATGTTGCGCAAGTCCTTGGTCTCCCAGTCCAGATCCCCAATGTCGCCATGCTACTCAAGCAGATCTACGAGCGCAACCTGTACAAGTTTGAGGAGGCCTGGATGGCCCAGCAGAAGCAGAGGATGATGCAGCAGCAGCAGCAGCAGCAGCAGCAGCAGCAGCAGCAACTGCATCAGCAGCATCAGCATCAGCAGCACCAACAACAACAACCTCAACACCACCCGCAACAACAGCCCCAACATCCTCAACAGCCACAGCCACCGCAACCCCAGCAGCAGTTCCCCCCTCAACCTCAGCAACACATCCCCCAACCACAGGGAACACCCCAGAAGCAGATGACGCCCAACCCGCTCATGAACCAGGGACAGATGCAGCAGCAGCCGCCGCAACAGCCTAGTCAGCAAACACCACATATGCCGCCTATGCCTCAGCAGACTCCTGTGAAACCGCCACAGGTCGTCAATGGTTTTCCTACCCCTCAGAAGCCTCTTCCTGGCCAGACGACTCCTGGCCCAGGCCACAACCGGAACAGTGGGTCAAGGGGTGCCGAGACTCCTGTCCAGGGAGACTTCTCAATGGCATCGCCTGCACACGCCAAGGTGGCAGGCCTGCCCGTGGTTCCGCCCGAGGGTCAGGTTACACCTGGTACGGCGGTCGATCTTCAGATGCACAGGATGGCGGCCCTGCCCGACGAGTACACGCCCTGTGCTCGTGAGCTAGTGACGTTTGGTGGTGTCGACCTCAATGCCGTTGTCCCGCTGGGCACGGAACTGCTTCGCTGGGCACCTGATGTGACACCGCTCCCTGAACTGGGCAACATTGACATCCACGCCCTTAACAAGAGCATTCAGAGCGGGATCAAGGGAGAAGTCCGAGTTGCCCTCGATACGTTGGCCACGGTGTCCAACTCACCTCACCCTTCGCACTTCATCCGACTCCCCTACTGTGATGACCTCATCGACTCACTGATTGACTGTGCTGAGGAGCAGCTGGACATTCTGGCCGAGCATACGGTCGAAGTGTCGGACGAGATCCAGCTCACCTCATACGAGGATGTCGTGAGGGCCTGTCGCATAGAGCAGTGGGCCATCAAGGAACCACCCGCGTTTGGAACGAATGAATACGAGCTTGACCGCGCCGTGGACCGGTTGATCTGCATCACTACGATTCTTCGGAACCTGTCGTTCCCCGGCGACGCAAACGAGAACCACCCGGTACTGGTGGACGAGACGGTTATAAAATTTCTGTGCGTCGTGGTCCGATATCTGGGGACCCGTAACATGCTTCTCCGCACACACGCCAACACGCTCGATTTCATGAAGGACATGGTCATCTTCCTGTCCAATGTGTCGGGGGTCATGGAGCTCCCCGGACGCGAGCAGGCCCTGTGTCTGCTGTACTTCCTCCTGGCGTTCGCCCCTGCACCGGGCCCGTTGAGGCTGGACGATGGCACCTGGGACTTCCCCCGGTACGAGCCTAGCCAGCAGCCCTACTTGCCGCACGCGGTGGATGCGCTGGCCAAGCTGTTTGCACGCGACGAGCCGAACCGGACGATGTATAGGACCATCTTTGCCCTGGACGCTAGTTCTGCGGTTCCGGAGGAGCTCCTAACCCGCGCATTTGCGCTGTCCATCGCGCCTCTGCCAGACACGGTTTTCGAACAGAACCGACCCGCTCAGTGGCCTCCTCTGGTGGAGATGAGGAAGCCGTTCCTCATGCAGGGCCTCCTGTCAGCCGAGATTCTGGCCTTCCTTGCACCCGGCCCCGAGTCAGACCTTGCCAAGTCGTGGCTCATCTCGCAAAACTGTCTGGGGGAGACCCTCATCAAGCTCATCTCGAGACTGAGCCAGGAGTACGACAAGCCCCAGCCACTGCCACCGCCACCAACTCACGGCAGAGGTTCTCGAGCGGCGCCACCGGCTGCCCGCAAAGATCCTGAGCTCCTGTACATTGTCATGACGGCCGTGTCACTGCTGAAGAGGCTGGCAGAAAAGTCAAGAGGGTCATCCCCGCTTGACGTGGCCTTCCTCCCCAACTCGCAGAAGCTGATGGAGCTGACGAGTCTGTCATCTCCAGAGTGGGCAAAGGAGGGACTCTTCCAGCATATTACCAGCTGCTTTAACCTCGGACGCTGACACGGTTGTTACCTATTATGTTTGGCCACTCGCCCACATAGCAACTTTATTTTCTATTGTTTGTCTTTTTTCACTTCTACTTTATTTTCCAAATATACCGTTTTTTATTTCCCTCCTACTTGTATAAGCTAGATGAGAGGAGGAAGAGTGCGAGAAGGGAAAGGAGAAGAGGAGAGCAAAGAAAAAGAACGGCGACAGACGTCATGAATGACTTGGATATAACTAGGTAGCGAATATAGTCTTTTGACAAGAGGCGAGGGAATGTGCATACTTGTTCTTTTTATCCTTTTCTCTCCATACTGTCCTATTCTCTCAGCAGTCTGATTTTCCTATTTATAGTTGGTTTTCTCTGTTTATTGGGGGGTTGGTTTATTTTTCTCGTCTCTGGGTTTGGTCCATTGTCTGGCCTTGGTGTATTGGTTGGATGCTTATTTTTTTTAATCCTTTTTACCTTTGCCAAGTATGGTTATAATTACGACTCTGAATATTTCTCTCAACTGGCATCATCTTGTAGACTTGTGTCTATAATATTATGACTTTTCTCTTCATGCTGTTGATATAATGTACAGGCCGTGGATCACGGGTATAATACAGTCATGGTACACGCCCAGTGGACCTCTGGCATCCTTTTCTTGCTCTTCCGAGCCCCTCAGCTTCTCTTTTTTCGTCCTGTCTCTCTTGGACTCTTAGAATCCCCGTTCGAGAAGGTAATCTCTCGTCTTGTTGAAGAAGTCGCCCTACGTATGAGGAGAAGAAGGGATTAGCAGATGAAACAGGGGGTCAGGAGGCGCAAGACACCTGAGGAAAAAAAACATACCTGAAGCTCCAAGTTGCCAGTAGTAGGGTTGATGCGGATATTTCCAGCGGGAACGCCCAGCTTCTCGGTGAGCTCGCCGACCAGACCGGCCTTGTCGCCGCTGACCTTCTTGATGGTGATGACCTGGCGTGTGCCTCCAGACATCCACTTGCGGTAGACGGGGAGCTGGGCGAAGGGGGTGCGACGGACAATGTAGGGCATCGACTCGAGGGCGTCGGGCGCTAGCTTGGGAGGAGGCGTGGGTTCGCGGTATAGAGGGCGCTGGGACTGGGGGATCTTGGGGGAGGATCGGGGACGTGGCTGCAAAGGATTGGGCTTGTATGAGATGGCGGCGGTGGTGGACGGGACGCGCGACAGAATTGCTCGAGTCGCCATCGATACCCTGGGAAGCGATGCCCTTGAGAAGAATAGTTGCGACATGGTGTGGTTGAACGAATGGCTAAGCAAGGGTGGGATCACGGTAATGGGGGGCGGTTGACGCAATGAGGTTATCGAGAAACGGCGAAAAGAAAATTCACGTGACTATCTGGTTCCTGGGCGGTAGAAGCTCGGGTAATCAATTTCCCACAGCACTTTTGGCGAAATTTCGACCAAAAATTGATTTGCCCCTCCATTGTGCGGATGCGCCTCTCCGTCTCACTCTCACCCTCTCTCTCTCTCTCTCCAGCCCTTCCTTTGATGCTCGAGAGCTATCAAGAGTTGTATCGTATCCTGGACGTGACGGCATTATTCTTCTAGAAGAAAACTCGATACAGGATCAGATAATTCAACCACACAACATGGAGGATCTACTCAAGACAGTCTCGGCCGACGGCTCGTCCGTCATGCCCCGCCTCGCACCGCACCTGAGCCGACACCTCCTCTTCCCGCTCATCCAGTTCGAAGGCGACCAGGCCGAGGAGAAGGGCGACGACGCCACGGCCCACAAGATCGCCGAGGGCAAGATTAAGCTCCTCGAAGACACCAATATGACCGACTACGTCGCCAGCCTGTACTGCGATCTCCACGACGTCAAGGAGGCCCCCGCTGAGTATAACAAGAAGAGGCAGGAGGTCCTGGCTGAGCTCGAGAGGCACGAGCAGGCCACCGAGACCATTGCCAACCTCCTCACCCAAGACGAGGTTGTCAACGGCCTCAGGAGCGACAAGGTGGCCAACTTGGAGTTTCTCAAGAACCAGCACGGGGTAAGGACAATACTAGATGGAAAACTTGGGGGATTCCTCGTCTCCAGTCTTTTTTGAAAAGAGGAACGAAAGAGGCGGAAAATCAAGAAATAGGATTTGCTGACGTATTTTTTTCCCCTTCAAAAACAGGTCACCATGGAAATGGTCAATGCCCTGTACGACTTTGGACAGTTCCAGTTCCGATGCGGCCAGTACGGAAGCGCGGCCGACATGCTGTATCAGTTCCGCGTTCTCTCGACCGACAACGACAAGGTGTCAGCGGCCACGTGGGGAAAGCTGGCATCGGAGATTCTCTCGACCAACTGGGAGTCGGCGGTGGACGAGGTCAAGAACGTGCGTGAGGGCATCGACAGCAAGCTGTTTAACAACCCGCGTGCGCAGCTGGACCACCGCACAATGCTGATCCACTGGTCACTCTTCCCCCTCTTCAACTCTGAGCTGGCGCGCGAACCGATACTCGACATGTTCTTCTCAGCGGCATACATCAACACGATCCAGACGTGGTGCCCGTGGGTGCTGCGCTACTTGATCGCCGCTGTCATCACCGGCCGTGGGCGCGCGCGTAACTCGTCGCTCCAGCAGAAGCAGCTCAAGGATGTGGTGCGCTACGTCCGTCAGGAGGCCTACGAGTACACGGACCCGCTCACCCAGTTCGTTAACGCCTTGTACATTGCGCACGACTTCAACGCCGCGCGCGAGGCCCTCGCCGAGGCCGAGAAGGTCTGCCGTTCCGACTTCTTCCTGTCTGGGTCCACCGAAGCCTTCGTCGACGCCGCTCGCCACCTCATCTGCGAGTCGTACTGCAAGATCTTCTCCCGCATGAACATGCGTGATCTGTCTGCCAAGCTCGGCCTCAACCCCGACGACGGCGAGAAGTGGATCGTCAACCTGATCCGCGAGACCCGTCTCGATGCCAAGATTGACTCCCAGGATGGCACTGTCATAATGAACCACCCTCCCAACAACGTCTACCAGCAGGTCATTGAAAAGACAAAGGGCAGTTTCTTCCGCACCCAGGTTCTCAACTCTGCCATTTCCAGGTCGTGATCCAATTTTCCTTTCCATCATCATCTTTCTTCTTCAATAAGAAGAAATGAATAATTGAATCACAGGCGCGTCTCATTTCTTTCCTTGGAGAGATGAAAAGAGCTGCCTATCGCGGAATATATATGTATATATATACATGTGTATCCTCTAATGATAGAAAAAAAAAGGGGGGGGGGGATCCTCATACAACCTCATCACATATACACAATCTTACTAGTATGCTTGGAGCATCTCACCAACATGCCAAAAAGCCTACAACCCCATAACTCTCTTTCATCAACCTCCCCCCCCCCCTTCTCTCCCCTCCCCACCCCCGGTGATGCGGGTTAACATTGCCACTGGCGTTGTATTTTTTTTCTGGGAAAAAAAAGAGAGAGAAGAAAAGAGGAAGAAGTAAAACAAGGGGGGGGGGGGGACAAAAAGACAAGAAACAATGTCGCGTTGGATGGGAAAGAGTACGGTCAAACTACACGGGATTATTGACTTCTTTTGCCATATCTATTGCTTTTGTTTTTTATTTGCTTTTTGTCCCCGTTGCTATCTTTACACACCCCCGAGACTCCTTATGAAACAAAATGAAAGAATTTCATGCTTTATTGTGTAGCCATCGTTCAAACAAGTTGTTCAGGCAAGAAAAATAGTGATAATGTCACGCCGGTAGACTGTACTGGAACGATATCAGCTCTATTACCACCTCGTAGTGGTTGAAAAGGAGTGGAAAAGGAGTGGAAAGAGGACAAAACCCCATCATCATGTCATTAATGCTACCCTTGTTCTGCATCTCTCCCAACAAGCATCACTTTCCCCTTGAGTCCCTCTATAACGCTGTCTCTCATCCACCACGTCCCTTGGATATCATGTGCTCCATCTTCATCCCCATCCGCCTTCTCCGTCGCCATACTGTCGTATATATCGGCAGCGGCAGCACCCGGCCGGAGGAGCTCGTCGCGAGCAGCACCCCATTCGAACAGTACGCGTGCACTCTCCAGCCTCTCCCTGTCTCCGCCGTACTCGATGCCCCTCTCTATCTCCATCCTGGCATCTAGCGCTCGTCCACCAGACTCCTGCTCGTCACTCGCCGTGCTGTTCTGCATCATGGCTGCTCGCTCGGCGTGCGTCACCTCGCGCAGGGAGTCGAGTCCGAATAACCATTCGAGCGGCGTGTCGTCGCGACCGTCCCTGCCCAGGGCTCCCAGCGTCGATGTGAATGCCCCTTCGCGCGGTGGTCGGCGTCGTAGGTAGATGCTCTGTGTCTTGGTGAAGGCCTCCCGCATGCCGTCCTTATCAAAGTCCACCTCTATATCCCAAAACTGCGATCCGCAGTCGGTCGTCAGGCGTGAGATCTGGTCCAGCGGCGGGAGGAGGCATGGCGTCGTGCGGCGGACGGTAGGTGATGGCTGGCTGTTCTTGAGCTGGATAATCACCGAAACAGAGATGGGCTGGCCCGTCAGGATGTCCTTGGCCACCAGGCATCGCTGCTCTGTCGCTAGCACCCAGAAATGGCGGAACGCCTGGAGGTGAGACCTATTGTCCATAACATCGTTGGGGAATATGGGGTAGAAGGATATCAGGAGCGACGCAATCGCCAGGTTGCTGCTGCCAAACGTCGCCGTGCCGCAGCCCAGAAACAGCGCGCCTATGGCCAGGTGTCCTGCGAGGTGGGACCCGTACGGCGTGTCTGGATCGTCGCGTCCGTGCAGGGATCGTAAGCGACGTAGTACGGGGATATCGCCCGATCCGGCCATGACTATCGACGCCGACAGGGCCAGCACGTCCTGACACATGCGAGCATTCTCCCTCGCCAGCTCCTCATCATATGGCGGCGGAGCGTCCGGATTATCCTTTTGGCTGGACGGGATACGGGTGATGCGGATGAAGTGGTCGAGGTAGTGAAGAAGAAGGTCACGCACTTTGAGTGCGGCGCTTCCCGAGAAACGAAGGGCAATAGACAGGCAGATGCCGGCCAGGATGCTGAAGAAGGGCAGGTCGGTAGACTGGAGCTTCGTCGTGCTCTGGAGTCCATGTCGTGCACGATACTCGTCCGGGAGGCTCTCCTCGACCCACGCAAACGTGGGCTGGATCTTGGACCACATGATGATGTTCTTTGCCACTGTGCGTAGGAGCAGAATGTCGGGGCGCACATAGTCAAACTGCAGCACCGACGCTGGCACGTCAATCTTGCGTGCTACAATGGCATCCTCCGACTTCATGAATATCAGGGCAATGGCCATCACGGCACCAGCAGCCGCGCGGTCGAGGATGTGCACAATCTCCACATTCTTCGTCGCGGTAGCATGCATGATGAGCTTCTCCGTGAGCCTGAGGTCATACAGACCTTTGAGATCGCTGCCCTTACCGAGGTTGATCAGGCCCAAAGAAAAGCCGGCGGCGAGACGGTAGCATTCGCTCCGAAGAGGCTCCTCTTCGTCACCCTCGTCGATATGCTCAATCTCTGACAGCATGATCTCGCTCATCCGTCGGTGCTGGCTGTTGCAGTATAGTAGGCCGATGCCCATGATACCGCACGTCTGCGTGAGGGGTGACAAGTTGAGCTCGGCGGCTCCGCGTGGCAGCATACGAGTAGCATGGACCGACAAGAGTCGCGTGATGAGCGAGTCCATTGTGCCCAGGTACGAAGCCGCAAGGCCCAGGAGGAGACCAATCGACGTCATGGTGTGCTTAGGCGTAAGGTACTTGAATGCCACCCACTTGGCAACGCCCTTGAGGTGGCCATTAAGGCCAAGAGCGAGCAGGAAGCCAGCATGTCGATTGCTCAGATCCTGACCGCCAGGTTTGTTGTAAAGAATCCAAGACGAGTCGATACCCTTTGCCTGCGGGGAAATGGCGAGTCCGGCTGCAACGCCCTGGTGGAAGAACCCCCAGCACACCTTCTCCTCAGTGAAGTGAGACTTGTCCACGCCGACCGTGACGTTGGCAGGCTTGACAATGCAGTTCAAGTTGAAGCCTCCAATGTGGAACTCCTGCGTGATGAGCGGATATCGGAGACTGTAGTAGAGCATGGCACGCCCAGAAGGGATGGCCAGAGTCCCTGTTGCTATCCTCGAGACAAACTCTTTTTGTTTCTCTAGATAGACGCTCTCTGTCCATTCTGGCTCCGGCTGGAAGCTCACCACACGCGCCTTGTGTGTCGAGAGAAGGGTCTGCACTTCGTTCAACCGCCTGTCCTCCTTGAACAGGGCGCGGATGACGGCCTGACGCTCCGTTCCGTCGCCCTCGTCATATCCGATGCTATTGGATTCTTCGACGGTCTGGCACAGTAGCTTGTAGTCGCGGCTCGCCACGTGAGTAGGAGTCTAGTTTTCCCAATGTCAGTAACGACGGCTATCACAGGCCCACAGCAAAGGTCATACTCACAAGGATGCTCGCCATTCCTGTCCGCGGTCGCTTTCCGGGCGTCAGAACGAGACTTATGTCCGTTCTCTTCACGAGCTCTAGCAGCTCACTGGACCAGGAGCTTGGTGGTCTAGGCTGGCACAGCGCAATGGCATCCTGTAGCGGTACGAGGACAGCCTCGGGCAGGGTCTCGAGAAAATGTGGTGTCATGCCGCATTGCTGCATGGCCTCAACCATCTCGACAGCCGTGGCACCACGCTTGAGGGCCTTGAAGAAGCGTTTGAAGGTGAGAGTCCGGGGAACAATGTCGTCCCACCTCTGGTCCCACTTGGTATCAGCTTCGGCAAGTCGCGCACTTGAATAGAAGACATCTCGTGGCGTTGGGTATGGCTCCCTGTCATCTGTGATCAGTCGAGACTGTACCCAATGCAGGATATCTGGTCGAACGGGCGGTTGGCTTATGGGAGGGATGATTTGAACTTCTGCCATTCGTGTTAGCGCAAGATATCCGGGTCTCGAGGTCTCAGGGTTAGGCTCCTCGTCCTATAGAAACATACCGGTATCATGACGTTGGTCAATGTCCTCCTGAATTCCCAGCTCGTAGATTGTCCAGAACTCCTGCCAGCCGAGCCATCTACCAATTTGACAGAGAACAACACGTAGGTCCGTACGACCAGGCGAGTTGTACTCGGGCGTCATGATATCCAACTTCTCCTCTTCAAGTAGAAGATGCAGCGCCATGAAGATATCAACAGCGCTCTTACGTCTTGCCTCTGGCGTCTTGCTTAGCGCTGTCGGTAGGAACCCTCCATGTCCGACGGCCGCGTCGCCAACGGGGGAGCTCAGAAACTCCTTGGCTAGGGTTATGTGTCGCGAGATGAATTTGGGCGATGTACTCTGGCCTGTGTGTGGGGACAGGGAATCGTCGGCATCTTCGTCAAGAGCCCAGTCCCAGCCTCTGTTCATCATCCAGGGAGGACATCCTAGTGAATTGACAGTCTCGCCCGCCTCGAGGGCCTTCCAGTCGTCCGAGTCTCGGATAGAGCCAAACGTCCCCGATGCTGGCCTCCGCTTCCGAGGAGAAGAGCGTGTGACCCTAAAAGTTTGTGTCGCATCTTTGCGTCCCAGGTTGAGGAATATAGAGAGGAGGAGGATGGTGACGGCGGACCACTCAAAGTTAGCCAGCGTGTCTGGGCAGCTTTCGAGCCACTGCATGACGTGGAACCATCCGGCATGAACGCGCTCGCCCACAGAATCAGGGAGGATACTCGCGCAAACATCAAGGACCTTTGCGACTTGTGGCGATGATGGTTGGAGCTGGATGCGCAACTGGTGAAGTCGGCCCTCGGTGTCCAAAACATCGACGACGCCTCTAGCACGAGGATGGCGGACGCCAACGATGCTACCATTGGAGAAGTCGACAACTTCAGACTTGCGGTTCTTAACGTCTCGGTGAATACTTCTGCCTGCGTAGAAGAGACTTCTTGTGCTCTCTGCGAAAAGCGTCGAGACAGATATCTTCGTGAGTTCTCTCCAGGGAGCCTGGATACTGAGCTCATGGCGGCCATCCATGGACTCGGACAAGACGAGGACGACTGACTGGTCCCCATCGACAAGCTTGGTAGAGTCCACGACATTCTGAGCCACCCGTAGCTCACCTGGTGTAATAGACACAGTTGCAGGGCCAGTAGCTGAGACCCCCCTGGTACGCTTGGGCTGCTGAAAGCGGAGGTGGAGCACCATCAGCTGCAGGCGTTTGTCCTCTGCATCCTGGATACCGACAAGGAGCTGACTCCGCGAACGCTCGTTGCTTGCAAAGGGAGGGGCTGTCAAGACGAAAACTCTCGGCTTAGATTTGGAGGCCGACTCGGCTGTCGAGTAGTGGAAGCTGTTGCTTTCCATGTCAACACTATGGATCTCTGAAAGCATAATCTCATGTTGGAGTCCGTCGAGTCCGTGGTCATCCAGGCCCATATTGTTAAGGCCTTCGTCGAGGCCCATGTCAAAAGGAGCCTCTAGTAAGCTCCCCAGACTAAGATGAGATTGGTGATTATGGCTCGAGCTCAAACGCCCAGCATGGCTGCCGATCGAGTCGTGCTTTCGAGATGTTGCGTGCGCCGTGACAGATGGCTGTTCTAGAAAGGCAGACCTCTCATGTGAGGCCGATAGATCGGCTCTGGCAAGCATGGAGCTGACACGCCGGGAACTGCGACGGGTCACATCTTTGCTCTCCTTGTCTTGTTGTTCGATTGAGGAGACCAAGTCGAGAGGTTTGTTCCCCTTGTCTGCCTTCCTCGTCCGCTTTCTAACAACTGATGCCGGAGGCGGTGCCTGGAGCGGTGCCTGTGCTCCGAAGCTTTCGCGAAAAGTAGCATTTAGCGGCGTTGTTGCACCACCGGCGAGTCCCGGTTGAATCGAGCTTCTCCTGAGGGTACTTCTCCGCCTTGATTTCTTCTGTTGACGAACAAAAGGGTCCTTGTGTTCCAGATAGTTGAGACGCCACACGGTGTAGATGCTAGCCTCGCGATTAATGGTGACAGCCAGTACTAACGGCTCTGCGCCGGGCAGGGAAATGTTTTCGATGTGCAGGACTTCGTGTGAAGGATCGAGGAAGACTGGTTTCTTCGGAGGGGCCTTCTTCCCCCTCTTGGCCGGCTCGGCTCCCGTGTTGGTCACAACCAGGCCAATGTCGAGCAATGGGTCCGTCAGTGACACCAGACGAGGCCAATGGGTATCGACAGGTTTCGTATTCGCCTCCCAAACCTGCCCAAGTGTGGATCCAAGGCCAAGCTTGAGCGGCTTGGGATTTCCTAGATTCTCGATGGAAAAGGTTGATTGCTGCGAGCTGGTGAAGACCGTCAATTGTGACGAAACGAAAGAGTTGGGCGGAACGCGAGGCATCTTGAGTGACATAGAAGCGGCACTCTCAGGTCTTTGATTCCTCTGTATAATGACACCTACTGGAGCTGCACAGGCGGACTCGACTTCAAAGGGCATGTGGACGATGTGGTTGGTGCCAGACAGGAAGTAGATGTGCGCCTGGGTCTTTAGGAAGACCACGAGGGCCTTTTCCAGACCGGGGTTCTTCCTTTGGTCTTCATTTTTCATATCTAAGGAATCCTTCTTTTCGTCCTCCGAGGCCGGGAAGTAGGTGAAGAGGGCATGGACAATAGGCTCCTTCTCGAGGTGGAACCGGTACGACTTCTGGATGATGCCGCCGCGGCTCCATACGACAGCATCCTTGGTGACGAGAAGCTCATCTTCGAACAGGCCATTTCCAGTATCATCGGGGAGGATACTCCATTTGTATGAGTCGGTCGGAGGGTTTTGGGGGAGAATCTGTTCGTTGATAGCATACTGGAGACCCGAGGGCTGATGCAAGCCTAGAGACCTGATCGACGCCATGCTGCAGGAACAGTAAAGGTCCCCATGCGTAGCGGCGAAGAGAGTTGCGGGATCAGAGCCACAGTCAAATGTTTCTGTGATCCCCGCAGTCCGTACACAGACATCAAAAGCAGCCGAAGATGTTGATGAGACAATCTAGAGCTGATGAGTTCGAAGCAACGCGTCGGAACGAAACGCGTATTGATGATCTCAATCAAGAAGTGGGATGGTGGGGATAATTCGATTTTTGCTTACCCTAAAGTAGACTTTGACTTTGTTTTTAGCAGGAGCGGTGTTGGGCGTTGATCATGTGTAGCTGTAATCGGCACTGACGTACTTTAGCTCCCCCAACCTACAGCTTCCCCAAACAAGCTCCCTTACCCCATCGATCCGTCTCGATCTACGTTTTGGACATTTCTGCTTCCGATTTAAGGGGAAGCTTCATTCATAATTTTTCTCTATTGTCCAGGATTCGCAGTATGAGAGGCCCTCTCCTACTGTCAATATGACAGACCACGAGGCCGCCGCGGGCGACCAGCACGAGGACCACCTCACGTCCCCCCATTCACCACCCAACGCCGAAGCCGGCGATGGCCCCAACGATAGCACCCAGCAAAGCACAGATTCCGAGCGTAAGGCGAAAGAAACTTTAAAGACACGGGACATCAAGCAAACGCCAGGCCAAGGTGGCGGTGAGGAGGAAGATAAACAGAGCCCCGACGGTGAAGAGGAGGAGGAAGAAGAGGACGGTAACGACGACGACGATGACGACGACGACGACGACGATGACGATGAGGAGCCATACCTCAAATATACCCAGCTCACAACTCATCTTCGTGGTGTCTATCGGAATGGAGATGCGACAAGCGCCTTCCTTGTCGCCGGCGACAAGATGATCATCGGCACACATAATGGCAACATCCACGTCATCCAGATACCCACGTTCCAGCCCATCCGTGTCTACCATGCGCATTCGGCCTCGGTTACGGGCATCTCGATATCGCCATTTCCACCGCCCCTCCCCACCGATAGGCCTGAGCCCACGCAAGCAGCCAGACCAGCCTCACGACAAGCCGAAGCCCCTGCAGCCGCGCCCCGAAAGCCTCGCGAACAGCAGACAGTCCCTAAGACGCCGTCTAACGACATCTACATTGCCACGTCATCCATGGACGGAAACGTCTGTGTCCAGTCCTTGGTCGATCCGAGGGACGTACAGCTACGCAACTTTGCGCGCCCGCTGCAGGCCGTCGCCCTGTCGCCTGAGTACAAGAGTGACCGCACCTATCTGTCCGGCGGTCTGGATGGGCAATTAATCCTGACTATCGGCGGAGGTATCGGCCGCAGCACATCGACAACCACCGGTGCGGCGGCCGCTGCCTCGGGATGGCTTGGGAGTATAGGCATCGGGAGTAATACGGGCAGGGATACGATCCAGCACTCGGGCGAGGGGACCATCAGCACAATCCAGTGGTCACTTTCCGGGAAGTATGCGGTGTGGCTCAACGAGCACGGCTTCAAGATCATCAGGACGCACCTTCACCACGATACGAACAATAGCGAGGATGCATGGAAACGAATTTGTCACATTGACCGACCTGATACGCCCGAGTGGGAGGCCATGGCCAGCGTCTGGAAAGGTCGCGCAGAGTGGATTGACGAGACGGCCTTTGGGACCCAGGACACAACGTCGCCTTCCACCACTGGCGTGTCATCACCGGCTATGGACAGTCTGCGCCAACGGGCTGCTTCGGCGCAAAAGGGGATAGAGCGTCTCCTCGTGGGATGGGGCGGTACTGTCTGGCTTGTGCATGTAAACCCGCACTCCACGAGCCTGTCAAAGAAGACTGGTGGTAGGACACTTGGAGAAGCTTATATCGTCAAAATGTGTGTTGATCTGATGGATTGTAACCATTCGAACAGAAGATGACTAACACGTCCATAAGGTTGAGACTGGATTGCATCATCTCAGGAATATCGCTCTACACGCAGAGGCTGTTGGCCGTTCTTGCGTACTGCACCCAGGACGAAGATGGCGAAGATGATGGGAGTGTGGGGTCCCCTATCAAGGGCCACAAGTCGCAGCCGTCAGCGTCATCAATAGGCAGTCAGCCCTCCGGCGGTATCCGGAGAAGCGAGAATAGCCTGCGTCCCGAACTTCGTCTCATTGACCTTGAATCCGAAGAGGAGGCTAGCATGGACAGCCTGACGGTGAGCCGTTATGAGATACTGTCTGCCAGAGATTATCACCTTGCTGTTCTCCCGCCGCAGAACGTGGCCGCAGCAGCATCATCAAAGGGCGTCTTTGAGGCCCTTGGCGGCATCGGCAGCGATGTGTGGAACGCGGCTATTAACCCTAAATCTCTATTTAACTCGGGCGGTAGCATCAGGAGCCGCGGCAGTGGCGATGATGCGTCAAGCATCCAGGCAGGCAGTATCGCCGGCATCGTTCGATCGGGTCTTGGCCAGGCAGCAGGTCCAGCGCATGGGAACCTGGTCAAGCCTGGCGCCAAGATCTTCATTCACAGCCCGTTTGACTGCATTCTAGGAACAAAGAGAGACCTTGCCGACCACCTGTCGTGGCTGGTGGAGCGCGAAGAATACAGACAGGCATGGGAGCTGCTGGACGAGCACCCCGAGATCATGGCGCCTGTCGACAGCATATCCCCTAACCTAAGCTCAGCGGCTGTCATGAGGCACAATCGAAGCACTAGTGACTTCAACGATGACGAGTCTGTCGCCGAATCGAGCTACGAAGCGTCATCGACCCTACAAAAGGAGAAGCTCCGAATAGGGGAGCTCTGGATTCAGGATCTAATTGAGCAAAGCCAATGGGCTGAGGCCGGCAGGATCTGCGGCAAGGTAATCACGACGCCAGATCGGTGGGAGAAGTGGGTGTGGCGGTTTGCCGGTGCGCACCACTTTGATGAGATTACCGACTTCATCCCCAGCGAGGCCATGACGCCTCCCCTACCAACGACAATATACGAAGTGGTGCTCGGGCACTACGTCAAGGTTGATAAGCCGCGTTTCAGAGAGCTGCTAGATCGTTGGTCGACGGACTTGTTTGATGTCAGGACCATCACGACGGCGCTGGAGAATCAGCTCCAGTACCGCGACGTGCGTGAGGATAGCATCGAGGATGGCGAGAAGGGCCGAGACTGGCGGATCGTCATGGAGAGCCTGGCACGTCTGCATGAGGCCAACGGGCGCCATAGGGAGGCATTGAAGTACTACATCAAACTGCAGGACGCAGACTCAGCCTTCCGCCTTATCCGAGACAGCCACCTGGCCGAGGCGGTTGCAGACGACATCCCCGGCTTTATCGGGCTGAGGGTATCGAATGATCGGCTGGGAGACATGACGGAGGCAGAGTTTGAAGAAGCGACCGCCGAGGCTATTACTCTCCTCGTCGACGAGGCACAGCATGGGCTCGTCCGCCCCTCTGTAGTGGTGGAGCAACTCAGTTCCCAGAACCTCAACCTGTACCTCTTCTTCTACCTGCGCGCTCTGTGGAAGGGCGAAGGCCTGATGGAGCACAGCGGGGAATTGATGGACCGACTGGTCATGGACAGCCAGAGCCTGGTCGACGATTTTGCCGACTTGGCGGTACACCTGTTCGCCATGTACGACCGTGCGCTTCTGATGGAATATCTCAAGGCGTCGACGTCATATATCTTAGAAAAGGTACATTCTGAATGCACAAGAGGAAGAAGCAGATGGGTGTGAATAATGAAGAATCGAAAAGAGGCGAGAAGAAGAAAAGGAAAAGAAAGAAGAAGAAACAGAGGCTAATAACAGATAACTGCAGGCAGTGCAAGAGTGCGAGTCGTTTGCGTACTATGACGAGCTCGTGTACCTATACTCCAAGACGGGACAGATGAAACGAGCACTGTACCTCATTATCGACCGGCTGCAGAATGTGCACAAGGCCATTGAATTCGCCAAGGAGCAAGATGACGATGATTTATGGGAGGATCTCTTGAATTACAGCATGGACAAGCCGCGCTTTATCCGAGGATTGCTAGAGCAGGCGGGCACAGCCATCGACCCTATCCGCCTCGTGCAGCGGATCCCCGAGGGCCTCGAGATTCAGGGGCTCAGGGAAGGCCTAGCGCACATGATGAAGGAGCACGAAATACAGTACAGCATCAGCTCTGGCGTGGCACGGGTGCTTCGAAGCGAGGTGGCAGCTGCGCAGAATAGGCTACGTGGCCGGCAGCGCAAGGGCATCAAGTTTGAAGTCGTACCACCAAAGGCAGAGGAACCGTCAGAGTCCGAGGGCAAACAACAGGATCGGGAGGTAACAGCGAGCAACAAACATGACGACGGCGACGACGACGAAGGAGAGGTCGGTCCCGCCGAATCTACTACCCTCCCCTTCAACCTTGACAAAAACAGGAAGAAGAAGAAGACCCCCCAGCCAGGTCACTGCGCACAATGCCACGAGCAGTTCACAGAGTACGAAATGGAGGCTCTACTGGGATACGCTTGCGGTCACGTATATCATGTCAGTCACCTCATGGAGCTTCTCCACCCTCACGAGGAGGTGGACGTCCATCTCGGCTATGGACGTAGCGGCGCGGCAGCTGGTGAGGATGACGATGAGCCAGGACGGTATACGGTCGGTGTCAAGGTCATGAGGGCGAGACTACTGAGGGACAAGGTCAAGGGGGGGTGTCCCCTTTGTCACGGGACTGAGCATTAGACTGTACCATTCTCTTGATTGGCACCCTTTTTTTCTTCTTTCTTTTCCGATTTCATTTCTTACATCTGGCATCAAAGATGATTCAAGTACAGCACAGTTTGTCTTTTTCATTATCATCTACTTGTACCTAGTAGGAGGGGGAGGGAACCTGGCCTCAAACGATACCCAGCCAGGGATCCTTTCCTTTCTCGTCTGTGATATTACATGCACGACCGTCTGTGAAACTTTTTATGAACCCCGTGTGTAGCTTATTCTCCTTTATTTGTCGGTGACAGCTCTCTACGTTGTGAATAATAATGAATATCCCTGGCCTCACACGAGGACAGCGCCAGCCACACCAGCAACACCGTACAGGTAGGCATTTCTAGCAACGAAAAAACCAGCAGCGGCATTATCGTTGTCATCGGTAGAGGAAGGCTGAGCAGCCGTAGAGGTGACCTCGTCTGGGTCCTCGGTGCTGGTGGCCGTGGCCGTGGCAGACTCATCATCGTCAGTCTTGGTGGAAGACGGGGACCGTGTACGAGTGACAGTGTAGTCGTCGGGGACTACCCCACCAACAGAAAGGCCAGTGAGGCATGCCGTCTCACGAACTATGGTGCATATGTTGACCGTGTAGACGAAGTGGCCTGAAAAGGGTCAGCGAGGGGGGTGGTGTCAGAGAGAGAGGGATAGACATGCCTTGAGACGTGGTGGAGCCGAGTTCCTGAGGAGCAGCGGTAAAGGACTCGGACGAGTTGGCTAAAGAAGAAGGCATCAGTAAGTTGAATGGGAATCTGCAGTAGAGGATATGGTGTGAGAAGACCCGTACACATTGGGTCCCTGGCTACGATGCCAGAGGCCATGACGCCGCTGAAGGCAAGGTAACGAAGCATCATCATCTTGAACGAGGTAGACATCTGGGAGTGTTGGTGAGGGTAAGGAGAAGAGGGGGAAAGAGAATGTTTTGTTGTAAAATTCGAGAGAAGGGAGGAATGGTGTATTGCCTAGCACCTTCTGTGTTTGTTGGTGGTGATCGTGTATACTGAAGGATTTTCTGTTTACGAAAAAATAGAGAAAGCTGTAAAAATGGTTTTATGTACAAAAGCGAGAATAAAATCAGAAGGTGATTTTTTTTCATTGAAAGAGAAAAAGATAGAAGAGAGAAGAGAGGCTAGTTGTTATTATTATTTCAAAACTTTTTGCTGGCATCTGGCAATCGGTTGTACAAGTGACGGCAGCTGGCAGGGAATCAGTGACGATGTAAGCTGGGCGTCGGTTAGACGAGCCACGCTGAGAGCGATGTGGATCACGAACGACTTGAAAGAGATGCCAAGGGCACCGGTCAGTAGTACAGGAGATGGCCATAGTATGTTCGGCACGGCTCTACCACTCCGAGAGTGAGCAGGAGTTTGTATCCTGTTTATATCCCTGAGCTCTCGATTGGTTTGGGATATGCTCTTAGCCACTGCTGTCTCGTGCGATATGCCTTTGCCTTGGTCTTGAGGAAGTATGCTATTTCTCGATTGAAATCTGTCCAGGGTACATTAGTATGGTAACATATATCTCGGGACTGATCATTTCAAATACGTAGACGTACCGTCAATCATGATTGGCACTGCCGTCTGTCCTCTCGTGGTCCGTGGAGGAGGACAGGATTATTAGGAAGAGGCGTTCCTAGTACTCTGTAGTTAGTGACTGATTCCATACAGAACCCAGCGCCATTCGGAAACTACATACCCTCCTCTGGCACCGCATGGACAACAGTGTCGGCGTCTCGATATTACTGCTTAGATGCCTTGGAGTGTTGATATGGCGAGTTGGGTCTCATCGATGCGCCATTGGGGCCTGTACACAATGTCAATATACGATGAATCTCCCCCTCACTCGTAGTAACTAGAGAGAGATCAAACCAGCCACTGTATCTCTGCACATCAAGAGCCTTGGTGTTGATGACGCCGCTCTCACTGACAAAGTCATAGATGCGTTTCCCCGGCGCCCAGTCGCGCAGCTTGACGACAAGACCATGATTCACCCGGAAGATGGCCCTGGGGAAAGTGCGAAATACGTTGATGAGATTCGGAGTCATCTCGACAAAATGCGTCTGTCCAAGAAAGAGGGAAGAACTGGAGTTGTTATCACCATCACCAACGCTCCCTCAGCCATCACCATCATCAGCCATGGGTGCCTCAGGCCGCGTACCTCAATCGTGTTGACAGTAAGAAGGACCAACATATCATCACACCTTCCGTTTCTTCTTCGCAACATTCGTTTGCACTTTTCCGTTGAAGGACCCGTTTCCGAACATTCATCTTCTTTCTACCCCCGTATTGTTTCCTGGATCATCAAAATTTCGTACCCCGATGAATAGCACGGTACCTCGGCCTTGCAACCTGCCTCCTTGCACCATGTAAGGTGATAGGTGAGATCTCGTTTAGCCTTACTAATTTTTTTCTTCCACTTTCTTGCAGCAGTACCAACGGCGGCACATATTAATCCACCAACACCCCCTGCGATTTGATTGAGTGCGGTGGGGGAGCGAAGACCAGGATTGTGCTAAACCGAATCGGCAACTGGCGACAACCGCACGCTCGGCTTCGATAGACCCTTGTGCCCGGCAAAGATAATATTTGTATGCGCTTGCCAGATGAATCCAGACAGTGTGTATTGATTCATGACCGCCTGCGAGACATGAAAGATAAGGTGCGCGCAGAAGCGGGTTTATCGACGACTGACTACTATTATGTATCATGATTTTCTACTGATGTCGAGACCTCGGAGGCTTCTCCAGGCTTCCCGCATCTGTACCAATGACCTAGCTGTTATGGAGCGTACTTTTCCGATCTCGTTGCATACGCACTTGTGCTGATGACGGTGGACAGCCTGGTTCTCACGGCCGCAGCAGCGAACCACACTGCAGCCTGGGCAGCGGGGGAGATGGCCGCCCGTCTTTGTACATCCCGGGTGAGAGCAGCGATGGAGGAGTGGCTCGACGAGGCCATGAAAGGCCTCTGAGGACCTTGAGTATTTAGCTGCACTCGTCTGCTCAGTGACATTGAACAGCTCGGGGGTAGGGAAATGAGGTTGGTGAGAATGAGGGCTTGAACAAGGTGGGATGTTGGTTGCTGTGGGACAGTTTCACTTCCTGAAAAGGTAGAGAAACCCATTCTTCTCCCATAAAAATGGGAGAGAAAGAGGTTCGCTGACCTGACAACGAAAGCTTCATCACTTCTGAGGTGCTAGTGAGCTACAACTGAGTTCTGCTTGTGGCAAGTACTTCCCTTTCACACCTCGGAAAGGACTGACACGCAACTGGCCACGGTTTGATAGAATTCACATGTTTCCATCACGTATGAGATTATCGAAAATACCCAAGGGATAACAAAAAAGGACAGAGGAAAGATGATCACCGTCTATTGGTACGACTTCGAAGTTGGTAAAGCCTATGGAGTAATATATACATGGTCATACCACGATACTAGTAATATACGATTAGTTCCCATCGACAATTATCGTGGCAACTACGCCAATCTCTAGAAATATCTTCACGACAACAATGGAAAACAATGCCAGGACCCTCTGGACCCTCTAAAGGGCTATCATATCATTTCCCGCCCATTTGGTAATCATTGCCTGATATCCATCAGATCGAGTCCAAGTGTCTTTGTAGGGTAGTGGGACTCGGTGGGATCGTTCAACGTCGATTGAACTCGATGAGAGGAAACAGCTCTAGTTTTCTCACTTGAAATATAAAGGCATGAGACACTGTCATGCTTATCCGTGTAGGCAGGGAAATCAGGAGAATGGTTAAAGTGCTGAACGAAATGCCAAGACGCGCCGACCCTAAGATGAGATGTGTGCAGGCTGTAAGGTCAGAGTGTTGTCTGTCCTCGGATCTTGTATCATGTATTGTGATTTATGTTGTATACCTTGTGTTTTTCCGTTTTGATTCCATTGAATCGCAGGGTGCTTTTGAGAGAAGTCTCTTTGTCCATATACAGTGCTGTCGAGAGTGCATGTGCCATCTATGATGATGAGGCAAACAGCTTCGCATTTTCCATGACCGATATGCTTGACCTATACTGCAACGCTGTAGTGACCGACTCTGCCTCTGACCTGATCACCGACATTGGTGTGGGATCTGAGTCTTCCGAGACGGCTGGAGGAGACAACAATCGACACGGAAAACGTGATGGTAGCAGCAGCAGCAGCAGCAGCAGCAGCAGCAGCAGCAGCAGCAGCAACATCATCTGGCCCGAACTGCATTGCCTGCGAATGGTCTGATGGGTAGCGGTGTGTCGCGGGACCTTGCATCAACTATTGTTGCGATGGAGAGGAGAGGCGGTATGAAGACTGATAGAGGAGCTCGATCTTGTTTGTACTTGTAAAGGAGATGCTGAGGATGCTAATGATTTGTACGTAAAAGGTATTATAGTAATAAATGGTTACCAGAATCTCAATAATCGCTGGGCGAATGGTTTAGTGGTATAATTTTCCCTTAGCACCTTGTCTCCCGAGACAAACTGCGATACTGGGAAAGGTCCAGGGTTCGATTCCCTGTTCGTCCAATGTCTCATTTTTTTTGGGCTGGGGGGGGAGGGGTGTTCTTAACTCGATGTTGCGACCTTGCCTTTGTTCCATCGTCTCTCTGTTTTGTCTTCCTTTTTGTTTAGTATTATTCCCTGCATCGCTTGACGAAAAGAAATGATACACAGGGAAACGTTTGCCGTGCCTGCGTGTCTATTGTGTCTTGGCCTGCCAGTGGCTCCACTACAGCTGTTCCCTGCGCTCGCTTTTCTTCCTGAGACTCACGACTGTCATCCTCCGACCCCCCATCACGACATTTACGAGCAGCACCAGCAATTGCCGGTCAGGTGGGAGCCCATTGCTATGCGATAGCCGCGACCCGGATCACATATACCCCATTGGTGGTTGCCATTGGCGACTGTGACGACCGCCTATCTCAACCATTCCTGGTTATAATGCCGCGCATACCCGTACACGAGCTGGGTCGGTACCTGCTCTCGGGACACGTCTCGAGACGAGGCTGCCTCGAATCATGTAGGCTGGCGGCTCGACGTCCGGTGACTGTTCTACAAACACCATCATCTCTTGGCCTTCTCCGGTCCCTCCACACAGCTCAAGAGCCCGCCACCCCGACCTCCCTGCGAGCCCCGCTACGCAAGCAACTACGCGACGAAGCCAAACAAGCCAAGAAACAGGGCAAGGGGAAAAAGTCCAAGAAGGACTTGCAGACCGTGGACGGATGGGAGCTGACGGTGGGCGTGGAGATACACGCGCAGCTCAACACAACGCACAAGCTCTTCTCCCCGGCCGAGACGTCTTTCAACGACGACCCCAACAGCCACGTCGCCCTGTTCGATGTGTCCATGCCGGGAAGCCAGCCGCTGTTCCAACACGAGGCCGTAATTCCTGCGGTGCGCGCCGCCCTCTCGCTCAACTGCGATGTGCAGCGCGTCAGCCGCTTCGACCGCAAGCACTACTTCTGGTGGGATCAGCCGTCGGGGTACCAGATCACGCAGTTTTACGAGCCGTTTGCGCGCAACGGGCACATCCGGCTGCTGCCGCGCGACGGGATTTCCCCACAGGATGGAGAGGGCGTCACCGTAGGCATCAAGCAAGTGCAGCTGGAGCAGGATACGGCCAAGACCCTGGCGCAGACGGACGGCACGCAGTGGCTCGACTTCAACCGCGTGGGCGCGCCGCTCATCGAGATCATCACCGAGCCGCACATCCACCATCCGCGCACGGCTGCCGTGCTGGTTCGCAAGATTCAGCTGCTCCTCAGCACCGTCGACGCCTGCGTCTCGGGTATGGAGACCGGCGGTCTCCGTGCAGATATCAACGTGTCGGTCCGTCGGACTGGCGATAAAACCGCCCCGCTGGGAACCAGGACGGAGATCAAGAACCTGAGTACCATCAAGGCCGTGGAGGATGCCATCATTGCCGAGAGGGATCGCCAGATCCGCGAGATTGAAGCCGGCAACCAGATCGCTAGCGAGACACGCGGTTGGAACGTTGACTCGACAGAGACGCGTCGGCTCCGTGGAAAGGAGGGCGAGGTCGACTACCGCTACATGCCGGATCCGGACATTGCACCCCTCGTCATTGGCGATGACGTTGTGCACCATCTGCGCCAGAGCCTCGCCATCACCCCCGATGCCGAGCTCGACCATCTTGTCATGCATCTCGGCCTAACCCCCAAGGATGCCATGTCCCTCATCAACCTCGATGGAGGAGCGCGCGTAGAGTATTTCTACCGTGTTCTCAAGACGGTTGAGTCCATGATTGCGGCAGAGAGTCAGGATGGGGACATGCCCGATGTCAAGAGCTACGCCGGCCTCGTGGGCAACTGGACTATTCACGAGCTCGGTCGCCTCACTACGTCGCGTGCCGGACCTCTCGGCCAGGTCGATCTGACCTTCACTCCCGAAGGCGAGTGCCACCAGGTTCCCGACGTGGAACTTTCCCAGCTGCTCTTCCACCTGTACCACCGACGCATCACGGGCAAGGTAGCGAAGGAGTTGCTCATGGCGCTGTACCTGGGTGACCTGGAGAATGGTATTCGGCACGGCATAGAGACGCACGACCTATGGTTCAAGGAGCTGTCAGCCGAAGAGTACAACGAGCTTGTTGACGAGGTGATGCAGGATGAGACCGATCTCGTACAGAGCCTTCTATCTAGTGAGGACGACGTGCCGCAGGGCAAACTGATGTTTCTGGTTGGCAAGCTGATGCGCACGGGGCCGACGGAGAGGATTGATCCTTGCACGGCAGAAAAGACGATTCGGTCGCGTATTGAAGCGATGCGATTTGACTGAATGCTCTTCCTCTCCATGGAGCGTGCGTGCACTACTAGGTGGGTAGGTGATTTAGTGTAGAACTTGTACGATTAGTTGTGTTAATCATGCTGTATGATCCTGATGCAGGCAAACATCTTCTCCCCACTTCACAGTCAAACATCAAGAGATCACGTCCAGAAAGCCGTCGCTCTGCTCATTCCGTCGAGGATCAAGGATACAACAGACATAACAGCTGTCACATCTACCAGAGATCACCGGCTCCCACATGTCCACCTGGGTCATCGCCAGTACCATTCTCTCGGCCATTACCGTTGTCTCCATCACGGCCACGGTGTTCTTCTTTCTGTTCAAGCGACGGAGAATGGCTGGGCAGAAACAGGGCTTCATCATCGACAATGCCGGCATTGAGATGGCGGTCAGGGCGGAACAGTCGGACGAGGAGGATGGCATCAAGTCGACTACATGTAGTGACGGGTCTACTACGAGACGTGAAGTCATGACGGCTGAGACTGTGTCTTTTATATATCCGGAGGGACGGCCCGTGTTAGTGGATATAGTTAGGAGGGAGAGTTGAGGTGCGTATTGATGAACAGGAATCTCAATATAACCAATCGTGGGCAGCCTATAGGTGCAGACATGAAATTCAACAGCTTGTATAACGGACGACACGATGAACTGATCTAATCGATATCGATCACAATCTTCTGCCCCGAGACACCTTTCATCTGTCGGTAAATGGCATCCTGAATCTTATCCAGACCCTTTCCAACCACGACAGGCGCCGGCAGATACTTGAGAGTGCCGTTGGCCATGGCCTCGGGGAGCCACTCGCCCCAGAGATGGAGAGCGAGGCCCTCATACGGAACATATCCGCAGTGAGCTGCGGTAGGAAACAGTGTCAGCGCATTGCAATGATCGTACGGGATAGATCACACATACTCTTCGTGACTGTCAGTCCCTCCGGAACCTTGCAGGGGATTTCCATGTGTGGTGGCACCAGGGAGCCAGCCTTGCCCTTGGATCTAAGCTTGACATGGAGATCAACGACGCTCTGCAGGGCCTCCTCCGTCACGATGACACCTAGAATGCCAGCAATGTCGTCTCCCGCGAGCTTCTCGGCAATGTTCTCGACAATAGTCGGCGAGGAGTGATCAAAGACTTGAGTGGCACCCGCCGTCTTGCACAGGTCGAAGTTGTGAGCGCCGGCGACGGCCACGACAGTATACCCAGCCGCGACGAGGAGCTGCACAGCACAGGACCCGACACTAGAGCTAGCGCCCCAGACGACCACCGTCTTCCCGCTGGGAGTCGCAGGCGGGACCTGCGGCCAGGAGAGCTGCATGCCGGTGGTGTTGAAGAGCGCGTCAGCCGCGGAGATCATGGCCAGCGGAAGCACAGCGGCTTCAGAAAAGGCCACCGACTTGGGCAGCTTGCACGAGAGGCCCGGGTGTGCCACGGCGTATCGCTGGTAGGCCGCCTTTTGATACTCGGCAGCGGGGGGCAGCATCCCGGTGAAACAGCTGATGACATGGTCTCCCGGGGCATAACCTCTAACATTGGCGCCCACGGCGCAGACCTCACCGGCACCGTCGACGCCGATGATGGCGGGGTACTCGGTCAGGAAGAGACCATCCTGCTGGACGGCCTTGTCGATGGGGTTGACGGACACGGCGCGGATCCTGACCACTATCTCGTCTGGGCCACAGGTTGGCATGGGGGCCGGGCCTACCCTGCCATCGGCCTGAGCTTCGTCGATCCAGAAAGCCTCGTTTGACATTGTGCGTGTTATGTATATGAGAGAGAGAAGGAAGCGAGAGATTGCGGTTGATTGGGGACGAAGAGAGAGTCTCGGATGGAAGATGCTTTGCCTCTTTATATAGTTCAGATTGCGGGGTCCATGCCTGACCCTTGCAACTCTGGGCTATCTGAGGATGCCTATGAGCGTCTATTGATGGTGCCGCATGCCCCCAGATCGTATTCTTCTCCGTGTTATCCATCCGTGTAAGACGAAGCCGCGGACGACCATCTCGGCATCAAGTACGCCGTACGATGATTTCCAAATTGGGAAATCTGCGCAACGCTAACTGCATATGGAAAGTAGATGTATATTATTGTGTACTCCGTACATGGAGAGAAGAGACGAGATTGACCTGCGATGGATTGTAGAGCATCGTGTCCGATGCCGTCGGTATTGATATGATGACATGGTAGTCGAGAGTGATTATGGGGAAAAGGTATCTGGTCCGGTGGTTCCGGCCGGTATGCTATGTTTGTAGAATAAGATGATTTTGAATGTTGTATCTTATATATACAGGACAGCCGACCATGTTACTCTCCCTCCAGACACTTATTGCATGCATGGTTATGGGACTGATGTAATACATATAATAATACGAGAATATTCGGCCAACGTGTCCCAGCGTTCTCTTCCATCATCCCGAGCTCGACGATGATGGGCCAGTCCCACTTGACGAGGAGATCCACGGCGGTCACAGATGTACCGTTCCTGAGCCATGAATGATTACAATGCACATTTGAGAGGCGTGAATGTAACAGTGCTCATTTCAGAAACCGCAAAAGGCCGGCAGTGAGGTGGTCTACTAGAAGTGGAGATGTGAGCATGAGGAAGTAGGAACGTGAGGGGTTGCAAAGATAGATGAAGACGCTTGCCTCTGCAGGACCCATGTAAGGTCTCGTGTCTCGTCAATACGTATGGCTGCTCAAGCCGCAGTCGAGTTTGGGATTGAAAATCTCTGATATACTTGAAAGATGCAGGCAGGATATCGCAGGTTGCTGGCAAGAGCCGGGTGGCTATAGTATGTTTCCGTATGAACGTCTCCTCGAGGCTGCGAATGGGCCCCATAGTACCGACGCCTTAACTCCGTAATTCCCGGACCTTTTCTAGGAGCAACAAGTCCATCTCCACTGCTCATCCTCTATGCTCCTCGATCAACTATCGTCTACTAGCTAGTACGAGGACACTGCCATGGTCAATCACGGCGTTTCGAGGGCTTGCCGCACGTGTAAGCATCGTAAGAAAAAGGCAAGCTACCGTTATTCTGTCGACTACCCGTCCGTCAACCGTCAAGCTGACTGAGATGACAGTGTGATGAGACGAGGCCTGTAAGTAGCACCATCACCGCAGACTCCGGACTCGTATCAGACCCGCTCACTCATTCATAGTCTTGCAACGTGTGCATACGTGCTGGGCGAATATGCCTGGGCTACGAATCAGAAGGGGACCTGGTATTTCGTCACCATCGCGCAGCCAGATTCGACGTGCTGGTCTCGTCACCTCCCCGCCAGCTGCCCGTTGGGGATGACTACTTTGTGGCCCACGCGGTTGAGTTATTTCGACGCGAATACTGCGTCCGTCCTGCGGTTGCAGAGCTCTCCCGCGGCTATCTGCAGGGTGTATCGAGATTGCTGCGCCAAGAAGATGGCGATGCGATCAGGGCATGCAAGGCCATGGTACTCCGCAGCCTCGGCGAGCGGCAGAACAGACCGGGGCTCATTGAGAGAGCCCACGATCTCTATCATGGCAGCATCCAATCTCTCCGAGCCAGAGTGTCGGATGAGACGTTCATACAGTCACCCAAGGCTTTGGCTGTCATCACACTCTGTGGCTTATACGAGGTACATCCTTCTCTCTGGCTTATACAGCAAGACGAATGTATGCTGACCACGGTGCATAAAAAATAAAAAGCTGGTATCACTGCCGCTGCCACGAGACAGAAGCAGTCACGAGATACATGCCGACGGAATAGTAGCCCTTGTACTCATGCGCAACTCTCCCCGCAGCGTCATCAAAGATATCGGGTCAGAAATGATCATGCACGTTCTCCAATCCCGACATCTAGCGGCACCGAGACTCGAAGTATCGTTGATGGACCCGGGCAGTCTATGCCTCAGCTTTGCTGCCTTGTCCAGGCGGGCACATAAAGCATTTGGTGGAGTAGGCGTCACCTTGCTGTGGGAATCGGAGATACGAGAGGTTTCCCTAGATGCTGAGGCCTTGTTTTATGGGCTCATTGACTGGACCAAGACCCGCCCACCTTCCTGGAGACCACGGTGCGTAGGGTTTGCCGGAAAGGCCCAGACATCTGGGCTTCACGGGGAAGTCTTTTGGCCCGGCCCGGTAGATGCGTACATGGACTGTAAGTATAGAAACGGGGCAGGCTACAATCACTCGGGCTGGACGTCAACTGACTCTTACACTATGCAGTATGGGTGGCGTCGGTGTGGGCAGTCTGCCGGAAGGCTGCCATCATGCTCGCTGCTACCGCGGCCAAGTGTGCTTCGCTACTCCCGGACGATGATGAGGTGAGAGCTACAGGGGCTCGCCTGAAGCAGGATGTTCTGCCTGTTATATACGCAATGCTGGCATCGATCCCTTTCTTTCTCATCGACGATGTCGAGGGAGCCCTTATCCGCTCTGACCGGATACTCCCCGGCCCGTCGGCTGGAGGCCTCCTGGCCATGTATCCGCTGTACTTGGTTAGGATGCAGAAGAGTGTCATCACAAGCGACATAGGCCGTCATATACGCGGGTGTCTGTCCTGGATAGGCCACTGGCAGGGAATCGGTCAGGCCAAGGTGCTGGCGCGGAACGAAGAAGACATGTCGTCCGTGGCTAGTGCCCACACCGTTGTATGGGCTGCCATGGCGGTCTAGATACTTCTTCCTGGTCACTGCTTCGGAGGTGCCAGGGTTGACTAGATCAACCCCGGCCTAGTTACGTCTTGGTAACGGTCCACATCTTCAGGCACAATCGGGATATAACAATAATCGACAATGATAGAGACGGGTCTTTCCTATATGCAAAATGATCCAAGATATTTTAAGTGGGAACTCTGCCGAGCCCTGCCTGTCATCGAGGCGGCGAGGCCCTCAGCTGAGCACATCCAGGTAAGAGAGCTAGAACGGCAGGTAGGAGAGATCATTCAGCTCAACTCAGTGTGCTGCTGAGCCCGACCCGGACTCGGTAACATATCCGGAATCATGGATGGTAGACACGGCGTGCGCCTTGGGCTGAGGGTGCGTCTCGGTGGAACGATCCACCTCGCGGGTCGAGTCCTCTGCGGAAGGACCAGGGGCTATCTCCGGGGCGGGAATGACAGAAAGCCTCCCCCGACGATGTTGAAGAGAGGCCAGTGCTAGAGCCGTGACGACGTGCAGAAGCGCGAAGCCGGCTGCACCATAGTTCCCGGCGACAACGGCAGGTTGATCAACTGTCTGGAAGAGGCCCAGTGGGATGACGGCGACAGCGAGAGACGCCCAGACATTCAGTCCTGCCGACGCAAACGCTCTCGTGGCCGGATCGCCGGACAGTGTTTCCTGTGTCCAGGCCCAGAACATGGAATTGCTAGCCTGACAGAATCCCGAGAGGTAGTACAGGACCCAACGTCCGGCGCGGTTACTTGGGAACACGGGGGTGCTGGCGAGGATGACGCAGACAACGGCGCTGACGCTTCCCCCCAGCACTAGCATGGGCCAGCGGCGGCCGCGGAGCCAGGTATCGCTGGACCAGGCCATTGCCAACGTCACGACGACAATGACGGCCTGGATACCGGTGGTATAGTTGTCTAGGCACGGTCAGCTTCTCCTGTTTCACCCTGAGGGGATCTCCTGATCCCAAGTCCTTCGTCTCGAGGCATAGCATACTGATCTGCGGCACCGTGTAGGACCCTGGTTTGATCTCGTTCCAGGCTTTCAGCCAAAAGGCCATCGAATTCAGAGGTTGGTCAACGACGGAGTTGCAGCTGAGAGGTAAGTCAGCATCGATAATCTGTGACTCTCCGACCACGGAGCAGAAAAAAAGCTCTCTTTGAGAAGTACACCCACAAAGAAATGACCCATAGCATCCACTGGAAGATGAATGCTAGTTAGCGTCAAGGAGATGTACATATCGATTTGGAGTCGGGGCGTATACGTACAATATCCGGTGTCAGAAACCATCTCTTCATCTGCCTCGATGTAAACGCCCCTTGTCGCACACGGCCTTCGAGAGGGTTCCGGTTCCTGGCGAGTTCAATATCCTTGGATGCGCTGTTAGAGATCAGAGCAGTAGTATGATTCGGGGGTCAGGGTTGGCAGCATACCCGCTCTGTAAAGAGACGATCTGGTTTCTGCCGCGCAGGAACATCCGGGTAGAAGAAGACCTGAGGTACGATGACGCCTACGGAGATGATACCTGCTCACATGTACAGCCGAAATCAGTAAGCCCGGTAATGTAAGATGTATGAAGCAGTACACGTTGCTGTTGAACTCTCACCATCGATTATGAAGAGCCACTGCCAACCCGCCCGACCTTGCACGCCGTTCAGCCCACTGTAGGCCGCCGCTTGCAGGTAGCTCGAGAACATGGGCCCGATGGCAGTGGTGATGTTGATGATGGCCAGTCTGCGCGCCAGCTCGTTCCTCTTGTACCATGAGCCGCAGAGGTACACAATGGCCGAGTAGTGGCCTGTTTCAAAGACGCCCAGGATGGCACGGAGGGCATACATCTGGGCTGGTGTCTTCATGATGGACTGCATGAATGTCATCAGGGTCCATGCCATCTCCAAGAATGGGATGAACCATCTAGGGTTGACGCGGGTGAGGACCAGGTTCGTGGGCCAGAGGGCAACCATCTGGTCATCAGCGTCAGCCGTGTCCTTCCCAGCGATACATGAGGGGAGCAGACGTACATTGGCCACCTGATATGCCGTGTTTGCATAGTTGAGCTCCTAGAGAGAACATGTGAGTGTTGTCATACGTACAATGTGTACATGTTTTCTCGGTGGATTTAGGATGCGCACATTTCCATAGAGAGAAAGATCCTCCTTCATGCCACTCACGAAGGCGCTCTGCAGGTTCGACCTGAGGTCCAGTCAGTGTTTCTCCCTTGCCAGTGTCTCCGGCCAGTAGCCGAGGACAGGTGCTGTTCATACTTGTCAAGGTATTTTATAAAAGTCCCGAGACACCCGAATGTCATGAGCGTAAGGTCCAGCTAGAGCAGTTAACCAAACGTATTAGTCGTGGAACAGACTTGTAGGCGAGGAGATGGTCCAGTACCTTGAGGATAAGCCGACGTTCCTAGTCACGCAAGTCAGGTGATGGAACATTTACACGAGCTACCGCTTAGGATACTCACCTCGGGGCCCTTGTCCCAAGAATCCCACAAGTAGCTTTTCCATGAAGGATTGCCGACATCTTTGGAGACACGATCAAGTTCCCCCGACTCGACGTTGTGGTGAGGGTCGCCGTGTTTAGCCTGGCGCCTCGGTCTGGGAGGGATCATTGTCAAAACGAAGCGTACGCTGCAGCTCTGTCTGTGTGGAGCAAACTGCGAAGATGAACTACTCAACTGCGTACATGGTCAACTCATCTTACCCTCGTTCCAGAAGATAGCAGCGTATATAACCACACGTCAGTGTCGCAATGTCAATTAGTAACCGCGACGGCTCCGTCTGATCAATTAACCGGAATTATGGACATCTGAGGTCGGGAATAATGCCACGATCAGGTCCCTCACCCCTGCCTGGACCTTGGCAAAATGGAATCGTACCATTTTAGCCAGGATCACGACTTCTAGAATGACGGCCCTACCAATGGCACAGAGCCACACGATACAAGGCACATGCATACCAAGGTGCCGTGGTACATATCTCCGTTGCCGATTCTTGGCAACAACTGACACGGCATCGAGTGGCTACGCGGCAGTTGTACTGAGTCTGACTTGCATGATGATGCAATCATCCCCACGTTTGGCGAATGGTTGATATCGCCCAAAACTGCCATATCGCAGTCCCTCGACAGTCGTGCCCTAGAACAGTGCGAAGGGTCTGCTGTCTTGGGGTGAAATATTGATCAAATCCTGCTTCATGGCATGCATAGCTCGCAACTCTCGGACCTAGACGTAACCTCGAAAGATCGGGATAGCTAGCAAGATGTCGTCAACAGCAGTGATCACAGAGACCAACCGCATCACGCAGGCAACGACTGACGCCTTGATTGAGAGCTCTCACCTGGAGACCTTCGCCATTCCAGGAGCACGCAATGTCCATGGAAAGACCTTCCCGCTTGGTATCCGTGTCAAGTCGTCCTCGCCATTCCGCGATGTTGAGGAGGCAGCGGCCCATCTCGAGTCTCTGGCTAGTCGGGGGACATTTGACAGCAATCTCGTGAATCGTGCGTGAGACCCGGCATATCTGAACCTGCGAGACGCGTTACGTGCGGGGAAGCATGCGGTGGCTAACATTCGATGATAACGTCAACACAGGCGGCGCCATCCTGTTTCGCGGGCTTCCAGTGAAAACAGCCGATGACTTTGCGAAGATCACCAAAGCCTTCAGATACCCGCAACCGCACGAGGAGGTGGGCCTCTCCGGAAAGCGAACTACGCGCGGTGACAACGTCAAGACAGCCAACGAGGAGCCGCCGCACATCCGCTTCTACTTCCACAATGAGTACGGGAGGAGCGCCGTGTTTCCCAGCATCATCTTCTTCAACTCGCAGAAGGTGCCAGATGAGGGCGGCCAGACGCCTCTCCTGTCAACGATTGAGCTGTATGATCGTGTGGCCGAGGAGCTCCCCGATTTTCTCGACAACCTCATCAAGAAACGTAAGAGTGGTTCCCTCCTCTACCTGAAACGAAACGTCAAAGAGACGTGGCCTTGTCGAGTGCTTACCCGCTGGCAGAGATCATCGGTCGCCAGTACTACCCTACAAAGAGCGATCCCGAGTCCAAGACAATCGGCTGGAACTGGCAAGACTCATACGGCTTTGACATCGAGGAAGGCGACTCCCTCGAGACCCAGAGGCGCAAGACGGAGCACGTTCTCAAGACCCGGCTACAAGCCGATGCGGAATGGCAGCCCAACGGAGCGCTGCACGTCCTGCAACGGCTGCCGGCCGTCCGTCGTATCGCCTCGACGGGCCAGCCAGTGCTGTTCAACGGTCTCGGCGGCGTCTACGGAAGACAGAGAGATCGTAAGGCTCTCGACCCTCCGCACAGGGGCATCGATGGGGGCATCCACCTGCCGACTACGTACGGAGATGGGTCCGAGATTCCGAGGGAGACCCTGGAGAAGTATCTTGAGATCCAGGAGGACATTGGGTTCCTTGTGCCATGGGAGGATGGAGATGTGGCCCTAGTGGACAACTACACTGTTCAGGTGAGTGATCCGGATGCATGCACAGGCAGTCACAAGGGTCGTTGGCTAACGACGACACTGCTCGACAGCATGCACGCACGCCTTGGAAGGGAGAAAGGTCTCTCCTTGTGAGTCTCTGGGATGGACACGAGAAGTTTGTCCCCTTCTAAGGTCATTGTTCTTCGAATGTCTACGGTAGGATTGCATGGCCTGCATGTACAGGTAACGGAAACACTTTTCCGAAACCTACGAGGATGGAAGGAGAAATAAGAAAAACAAAAAACAAACAAAAAAGTAGCAGAGGGGCCCTTAATGCGACAGAGACCTCGATCTCGTTTCCTGCTGTCGACTAATCAACCTGTCACAACCCCATGAGGAGTAAACACTGCGCATTGGAACAGTCTTTCGGACCCCGGAACTATAAAGGTGATACGGAGTAGTGAGCAAATGAATCAAGGACCCCAGAAACAAAACCTTCATCCGCGTCTTCAAGTTGTCAAGGGGTCCCAGTTTAGTTAATGAGCAGTGGACCATTTCTTGCCGAAACACGGCTCAGAGTCCTATTTCGGAATTAGAACGGCATATGCACTAAAGAACCTGGACTCCACAACGGCGTCTAGATTAAGCACTGTTTGTCTGTCCCTCGAAGAATGGTGATGTCGTACCTTGGGAGAATGATGTGGCTGATTATATAGCATGTGTATCCAGAAGACGGAGAAAGCGGAAACATGCGAAAACATATTCACTCTTCACAGCTTTCCGAGGCCCATAGCTCCAGGTGTGATGCATTGTCCGGGGTGATGCAATGCACTCGTAACGTCCTTTTGTTGTGTGTATCGATGATATATATTGCTCATAGTAGTCTACTTGAAACGACAACTGCAGCGAGACTCCACTCCGCACTTGCAAGCCATTGGAATCGCAGCGAAGACAGACCTTCAGACCTCCGGCACCTCGCTGCCCCCCCCCCCCCCCCCCCCCCCGCTGCCCGAGTTTCATCCACATTAGAGTAAGAGGGTCTCGAGCTCTGTATGTGTTTGAGCCGAGGGGCATAACGCGTGTCACGGCATGATCGCCGCAGTCGGGAACTCATCACGGACGTTTCAAGCAAGGTGTGTTGTTTTCTTGGCAACAAACATGATGGCTGCACGGCGTGTTACCCCCATCTGTTCAAGTTCCCTAGAGGCTATCCTGCAGGATATATTAAAGGATGGGGAGGACCTGCTCACTCTTGAATATCATCAGCCTCTCGTCAGTTTCGTTTCCCGTCCTCAGTCCTTTCGTTCTTCATCCGTTCTTTTGTGTCTTGATCAAAAAACTTTCCATTCTTTTCTTGTCATCACAACATTCTTTTCACAATGGGGCTGGTCTCGACTCTTTTCACTGCGGCGACGCTCGCCAGCTCGGCTTCCGCCCTGGCCATCCGTGCCACACCCACCGTCGAGGGTTTCGCTACCGGTGTGACGGGTGGTGCCGGCGGTTCCACCGTCACTCCCACCACGGCCGAGGAGCTGGTCTCCTACCTGGAGGATGACCAGGCTCGCGTCGTCTACGTCAACCAGCACTTTGACCTGCGAAACTATGACGGCACCACCAGCGGCTCCGGCTGCGCTCCTTGGGGCACCGACACCGGCTGCCAGCTCGCCATCAACAAGGACGATTGGTGCACAAACTACCAGCCTGACGCCCCCACCGTCAGCTCCATCACCTACTATGAGGCCGGTCTCAACCCCATCGAGGTTGCTTCCGACAAGTCCATCATAGGTGTCGGGAGCTCCGGTATCATCGAGGGCAAGGGCCTCCGCTTGGCCAACGGAGTCAAGAACGTCATCATCCAGAACATTCACGTCACCAACCTCAACCCCCAATACGTTTGTAAGTCGTCCGTCGGCACGCTCTGCTCTGATGACTTTGGCTGATGAAGATTGCAATGCAGGGGGCGGTGATGCCATCACCCTGGCCGGGACCGACCTGGTCTGGATTGACCACGTCAAGACCTCTCTCATCGGCCGTCAGCATCTTGTCTTTGGCGAGTCTGCCTCGTAAGTTCAACATTGGACATGTGTCCGGCCGTCTTCGTTGACGAAGATTCGAATCAAACTAACGTCATCTGCAGTGGCCGCGTGACTGTCTCCAACTGCGAGTTTGACGGTCAGTCCCCCATTCCGGTGCCTCTTCTGTCCTGTTCACGTACCTGACTGTATATAGGTGTCACCTCGTGGTCTGCCACCTGCGACGGCCGCCACTACTGGACCAACTACTTCACTGTATGTTTCTTTACCTGATCTCGTCGGGAGATGGTGCCGGAAGAACACAGAGCTAACCGAGATTCAACAGGGCTCCGATGATCAGATCACCTTCAAGAATAACTACATCCACGACGTCTCCGGACGTGCACCCAAGGTCGGTGGAAACACCGTCCTCCATGCTGTCAACAACTACTGGTACAATGCCGCCCACGGCTTCGAGATCGGTTCGGGTGGCTACGTCCTTGTTGAAGGCAGCGTCTTCCAGAACGTCGATGCCCCGGAGGACACCGGTTCCACCCGAGCTGGTGAGCTCTACAGCGTTGTCGGCGCCTCCGCTGCCTCTGCCTGCTCGAGCAACTTGGGCCGCAGCTGCCAGGCAAATGCCTTTGGAAGCTCTGGCACTCTCGATGGCGAGGATAGCGGTGTTCTGTCCAAGTTCTCTGGCCTGAGCAACATCGCCTCTGCTTCGACTGCCGAGGTGGCCAAGGATGTTGTGAACACTGCTGGATTTGGAAAGATCTAGAGACATGAAGACGTGTACATTATTCTCTCCGTAGACGTATATATATATATATATATACTTGATCGCTGGGTTTTCTCTCCCAAGGGGCAGCTGCTCCTTGTGTTATACTCTTCCGACCATGCATGGTGCATGCACGTTTCTAATTGCTTGAATCTACCTAAAACGTTCTTGCGGTGTCGAATAGTAGTACTGCTGCTATCCAAAGATCGTGAACCTCATCCGAAATACAAGTAAACGGTCCCTATTCTGAGATTGACTCATTTCTCTATCATCCCGCGACCCACAACCCCCACGCACACTCTCTGCTTATTTCCGGTCTGATATAGAACTCGATGATTGCAAGGATCATGGACGGCCACGACGATAGGTCATCTTGGTCATTATTCCTTTCTGTTTTCAAGGACAGTACGACTAGAGTTGAACAGAACTTCGTTCAGCATGTTGGCCATTGACGATAATCACTGTCCTAAAACGAGAGTGAGTCCATTCCCGGACCAAGTAAGATGATGAGCGGACCATGCTGCAGACCGTGCTGGACGCAACGACGGCCATGACTTCCTTCCCTCAAGGCCAGTTTTCAGGGTGATGAGGCGTCCAGTACTGCATGGTGATTCGTTCTTCTTCATCTCTCATCTGCATCTCGATGATTTTCTTGGCCGTCCCTGAGCTGCCCTCTAGGTTTTTGATGGTGGCCTCGTAGTCATCCTTGGAGGGACTCAGGGCCGCGACTCCGTTAGTCTCGGTGCTGAGGCGCTGGGCGTCAGGGCACTTCGTATTGACGATGTGATGGCAAGCTAACTGAAGGTGCTCACATATGCTTGATCGTGTGAATGAGCTCTGGGTTTGGTAAGCCATCTCTCTTAGTCTGGCGCCATGTTGGGGAGGATTCTGACAGCTCGACACTAGCATCGACTGGACCGAAAACCAGGAAGATGGACTTGGCTTCCTGGCCGGGATTTTTTTGGATGGGTCGTATATGATCTGGCTCTTGATAGAGGCCGTATGAGTGGATCGTCTGCGACGCGTGAGTATATACTAGAGCTGGTCTATGCACGAGTGGTCAGTCAGATATGATCGATTGGAATGTGCCAGATGGCAGATGACGTCGAGCCCTCCCCCCTCCCTCTCTCTCCACCCACTCCGGTGGGTATGTTGAGTAGTTGGTTGCCACGTATAAGAAGTAGGATAAGGTGAGACTCGGTGAAGCTAGAGATGCTGTCACTGAAGCCAGGAGCAAGGTGACGGGGGTTCAGATGTAAATTGTGATGATGCTTTATTATATAAGGGATATGCATACAGCAGGTTGATTAGAATCATGGACAGATATTTTTTTACCGTTACAGCCATCCCGATAGCGCCAACTGAACAACAATGAAAACCATGTACATGTAAAACTCTCAATCCGAGGAATCAAGGACAATACGCTCAGCAAGACAAAGAAGGAGAGAAAGAAGAAAAGACACATCACTTCCGACGGGTAAGCGACTCGATATCACCGAGCGGGAACCTGATAAAGGTAGTCTCAGGCACCATGAGACCGGAGCAACCGGCATAAAAGGCAATGAGGGAGGTGATGACCAAGAAGCCGCCGCCAGCCTTGTTGACAGTTATAGCCGTACTCGTCGCGGTGGTAGCGATAAACTGGGCGACACCGAGGAGCAGAAAGGTCAACATGAGGCAGAAGAGCAGGGAGAGGATGGCGATGTTCGTGCGCAGGGCGGCGAGGAGGAAGAGCAGCGTGATGAGGGTCCAGGACATGAGGTAGATGCCCAAGGCAGTGGTGTAGGCGTGCGTGTCACCGGCGTACGCTTCCTTGATGCCCAGGGCGGGCACGAAGAACATGCCGTACGAAAGCCAGAAGCCACCGTAGATGCAGTGCAGCGTGCTACCAAATGTGTTGCCCACGCGGAACTCCATTATACCGGCGAATACCTGGATGGCGCCGCCGAGGAAGACGGACAGACCGAAGATGGCTTGGTTGGGGCCGACGCTGCCCATCGGGTTCGAGTCAGGAAGACTGCGGATCAAAACTGTGTCAGTATGCTACATGATGCTGACTCCCGGTTGGTGGGCCTTGGATGTGTAGGGGCTGTCTTTCTTACCCAACTCCTAGCTGGTATAGGGCCAGGGTGAAGCCGGAGACGGCAAAGCTGATGAGTCCGAGGGGGCCGGGGTTGGCGGCCTTGAGAAAGGACGGCTGGTAGACGTGAGAGATGGTGCCCTGGCGCTGGGGCGGCTTCTCGACGTGGTCCCCGCCGCCATTGATGTCTAGGTCCTTGTTGAGGGAGGAGCTCTGACCATTGGAACTGTTGGCAAAGTCCTGGTATTGAGCTTCGGTTCCCTTTGCAGCCATGTTGTGCTGTTGTTGTTGTTGTTGTTGTTGTTATAGAATCAGGTAAAGTGAGGAGGAGGAACCCGGATTAAAGAGGTCAGGGAATGATTAGACAATAGACAAGGAGAAAAGGAGAGAGAAGAGTAAGATTAGACTGGGAACTGCACGAGCTTTATAGTCGCTCCTCATCCCAGTAGTCTCCAAGGGTGTAGACTCAAGGCGGGGAGAGCATCCCGTTTCGATACATGGGCGTCACCCTCATGGCTGCATGCCAACAGTACGAATACATGTAGTAGCTCCCAGCACCAGAACAGCTACCGACTAGTACATGTAGATATCACTAGCTACTAAGGAGCATGCACATGACGCTATGGTTCCCACATACGGCGGTGCACTTACAAGGCCAAAAGGCCATTTTGCGGGGAACGCGGCCCAAGGGAGATTTTTTTCCTCCATAATACTCAACTGAACACACCTAGACCTGGGGTAAAGGAGGAGGACAAGTTGCAACAGATAGGATGGAACCCCAGAAGAAGCCCCTTGATCAACAACAGTAAAGGAGGCCCCCATGTCGGTCAAGATCCAGCCTATTAACTTGGCTGCATCTACCCTTCCGCCCCCTCTCTGATGGACATACGAGGTCGTCGCGGAGCCGCAATTAAGAGGGGGGAGGGTAGCAATCGAGACAGAACGGGGTTGGTTTGTGGGGTATATTAGACTATTAGCAGACGAGAGGAGACCTTGTCTACCTGTACTACTACGAGTACCGAGTGGCTGAGACAGACCTTCCTGGATCCATGTATCCAAAGATTCAGACTAGGGCGGATGGTACGGACCCCCGGATGAAGGGAACGGTTGGCTCATGGGGTTCAAATGTTGGGGGAGGAATGCTTGTTATTGCTTGTCCCCCCTACACATGGCATGCAACGTACATGTACATACATGCTTATAATAATAGCATGTAATATTACACGTATCAACACTGCATTATTTCATCCCACCTTTTTCTTATTTCTTCCCATGTCTCTTTGCGCCGTCGGTGTGTAATTTGCCTACGTGTGTGTATGTATTACTCGTGCACATCTCATTATGTATACGAGTACGAGCATAGCCAGATGGCTGGGGGGTGACGTCTTCCATTGGACCGAAGCAGCTGTGCTCAGGAGGAAATGAAATCCAACTCATGATGGAGAGACCGGGGGAGGAGGGAGAGTGACAATTGGATGGGAATAAAAGTGCTTTGGTATTATTGTAGTCTAGTTGAATGGCAATGAGGATGCTTTGGTACTGCACATGACCGTCTGAAGACAAGAAAAGAGCTTGGACTATAATAAATTACTCCCGGGAGAACTGACCCGGTTGCACCACCAGGAGTAACAGAGCCCAATTAAGAAGAGAAGCGAACCCGCGCAGGTCTACGGAGTAGACCATTCATCAGCTCCTGCCGCCATCCATCCATGTACATTCACACGCACACGCACTCACAAATGATACTCTATGCTCGTATTCATTCGTCCCTTGTATGTATCTGTCCTCCCCANGGGGGGGGGGGGGGGGGGGGGAAGAGGAGCTAAACTTGTCGATTGGGACTAACGGGGCGATGGTCATGTTCATGTAAACATGCCTCTAGCGGACCTTGCTGGGGAGACTGTCTCCTCGCTTCGCTCGCCGGCTTATGGATCATTGTTCCGTGACACCTCCCGCTGCAGTCGTCTGTTCTTCCGGACAACAGTGGCATGCCGTCTACCGTGGTACCTGACGTCATCTGGGTACAGGGGATTCCATACGGTATTGCACACCTTGCACTCTGCAAAGGCAGGCTGGGACGAGAGATTCAGTGTCGTCTGGACTGGCGCCGACGTCTTCTTGCTCTGCTTCGAGGGTGCTGCTGCTGCTGCTACACCAGCGTCGTGTGGTAGTGTCTCCTTCGCTCTGTGTCGCCGTGACTTGGCCGGCCGCATGTCCTCATCGTTCTCCTTGTCGCTATCCCGACTCGGCGATAGGGTCGGTCTGATCCTCAGCAACCGCGGTGCCTTCCTTCTTTCCTCAGGCGGTGGCGGACCGGACTCTTCTTTTCTCGGCTCGATGGGTGCAGCTGGCGGGGTCTGCTTGGGTCGGAAGTAGGAGAGGATGGAGGATTTGGGCGGGGGTGTCGTTGTCTCTCTCGTCCTCGAGCCGTTCTTCTCTTCTGACTCTTGTTCTTTCGACGTAGGTGTCGCCATCTTTTCTGTGTCGTCGGTTTGCGTCTTCACCGTCTCATCATGCGCGGGTTTACGCTTCTTGGCTGGCGCTGCTTCGTTGTTCTCTCGTGAAAGTGTGGGAGCCGTCGACGCGTTCCGTTTTCCATATGTACGGAGGGGCCTTGAGCGTTGCTTCCCGGCATGGCTCATACCTGGCTTTGTTCTGCAAGGTACCAGGAAGGGTCAGTCGAGTCGAGTATGAGGGAGTGAAGACGGAGGAGACTGACACCGTAAAGTCGCGCGAGGGGGCGATCATGGTGGTTCGTGGGATATAATATTTCACTTTTCAATGAAAGAAGAAGAAGAAAGAATGACGGGTTTCAACATGAAGACATATTACCCCACAGAAGATTAATTATCGTCCCAACGTAGATGCAGAATCGGGGTTCTGATGTCCGATGGAGACGAAGCGCGTAAATGATCGGGAGACGCGTCAGCTTCGCGCGGGGTCACGTGAATGGAGTCAAGATGCTGCGACATCTTATCAATCAGTGGACCATCTCCGAGTAAATATTGGCGTTGAAATGTTCATCTTTGGCCCTGTAATATCATGGTGCCTTTTATTGTCTTTCTTCCTTTCTTTTGTCAATCTTCCTCTTTCACCGTAGTCACTCGTTTCCTCATGCCATCCGTATTCTTAGCATCCACTGAGACAGGTTCATTGTGCTCTTGCGCCCGTGGCTCGACAGTCCACGTCTCCGCCACCTCCTTCGTTTCTTTGACCTCTTCCTCCTTGTGCTTTGAATCCTCCAGTCTCCACACGTAAATGGAGTAAACGGCCACCTCGGCAACAGCCACGACCAGACTGCCGCCCATTGTAAGGAACAGCCGCGCGGGCACACTCCACCACCGGGCGGCGATCCACAGCGTGGCAGCGACGCCGATGATGCTGACGAGAAAGTTGATGAGCAGGAGGAGCTGGCGGTGCACATCGTTGTACGTGGCGTCGTTATCGCCCGTGTCGGCCGCCGTGTGAGGCTGGTTGACGGCGGCAAAAGCTCGCTGGGCAGGACCGGCCTGGGCGTACCCGTTTGTTGTGTTGTGGTGGTCGCTGTGCGGGTTCAGCATGCGCTGGTACACTCGGTCTTCCTCCTCGCGTCGTAGGCGGGCCATCAGGGCCTTGAACTGCGGTGTCTACGTGTGCGTGCATGTCAGCTTCGTGCCCGCGGGTCATGTCGACGTTAGGTAGCGAGTAAGCGTACCGGTTCCGGCTTGGGAGGTGGAGGTGGGATGTACACCACTGCGCCGACGAGGAGCTTCTCGAGGCTTATTGATGGAGCATCTGCGCATGTCTTGAGCTGCTTCCACAGATTTATGATCTGGCTGTGAGCGATGGGCTTGCCGACAGCAGGCTGATCGAGGGACGGCGAGGCTTCATCGGAACACAGCTCTGGCCCTGGAGCGATATGACCAAGGCTCTCCACCATGGAGGCGGTCATGGTAAGCAGCACCATGATCAGGGATTTTCCCTCCGTCTCTCTGTTGCGCTCTCTGTGTATGACGAAGAGGAGAGAGTAAACGATGTTGAAGATGATGTTACTTCAAGCTGCAAAGCTGCAGGCACCGAAGTAGTAGGTATAGGGTAATAGCCAATCACATGGACAAATTGCACAAGCTTTGTGGGTCAGTTAATCCGGACCCGTTTTCTCTGTCTCTCCATAGTCAAAGGTGGAAAAGTTCGGATCCCCAAGCTTCGGACAAGTGCCTCAAGTCTTCCCTTCCTTTCTTATTTCCCTTCGTCTATTCCCACCGTCACGATTCTTTGCGTTCTTTCTTTCCAAGGATCGGAGGGCGTTGGAAGCTTCAGAAGAAGCCTCAAACAAAAATCGGAATCTTGGGGGGTCCGGTGAAATCAGAATCCCCGAATCTCCGACAAGAGACGTCCCGAAGGAAAGATGCAACTACTAGTAGCACGATCGGGGACGGCGGCTGTTGCCCGTGAAGCCGTGATGACCTCGGCCGGCGCATCCAGGATGGCGTCTCAGTGCCAGTGGTGCCGGCACCCCGTGCTCGCCGCGTCGATATCCAGCAGCCCCCGAGGACTGCGACGGGCCATTCACTACAGTCACCGCCGCGACTCGGCCTGGGCGGCGGCCGTCCAGGTCGCCTCCAACATGGTGGGCAACGCGGTCAAGACGGCGACAAAGGACCACGGTGGCATGACCATCGACCCGCTGCGCGCCGTGGCCAAGGAGATGAAGTCTCTCACGGGCGACATCCGCAAGCTCCTCGGATCCGGCCACCCTTCCCTCGACCGCGTGGCCAAGTACTACACCCAGGCCGAGGGCAAGCACGTGCGGCCGCTGATCGTCCTCCTGATGAGCCGGGCGACACACCTCTGCCCTCGGGCCTCCGACTCCTCCTCCTTCTCTCAGCACCCCTCGATGCGGACCATTGACACGTCCATCTCGCCCGCCAAGATTCTCTCGGACGTCAACCCCGACGCCGTCGCCTCCTCGTCTCCATTCGTCATCCAGAAGCAGCAGGCGCAGGAGATGGCCGAGGAGGGCCACCCCGACATCCTACCCAGCCAGCGTCGTCTCGCCGAGGTAACAGAGCTGATACACACGGCCTCGCTTCTGCACGACGACGTCATCGACCACTCGGTTTCCCGTCGCGGCTCGCCCAGTGCCAACCTCGAATTCGGCAATAAGATGGCCGTCCTAGCCGGCGACTTCCTCCTCGGTCGCGCCTCGGTCGCCCTTGCCCGCCTCCGCAACGCGGAGGTCGTCGAGCTGCTCGCCACCGTCATCGCCAACCTCGTCGAGGGAGAATTCATGCAGCTGAAGAACACGGAGCGCGACGAGCGCAGCCCCAAGTGGTCAGAGGACACTCTCCGCTACTACCTCCAGAAGACGTATCTGAAGACGGCCAGCCTCATCTCCAAGTCTTGCCGATCCGCCGCCCTCCTCGGCGGCTCCGACGCGGTCACCGTCGAGGCTGCCTACTCGTACGGTCGCAACCTGGGTCTCGCATTCCAGCTTGTCGACGATATGCTCGATTATACCCGCTCGGATGCCGATCTCGGCAAGCCCGCCGGTGCTGACCTCGAGCTCGGTCTGGCTACCGCCCCTCTGCTGTTTGCTTGGAAGCAGGAGCCCGAGCTCGGCGCCCTTGTTGGACGCAAGTTTGAGCGTGAGGGTGATGTAGAGAGGGTACGTGTTGTTGTTTTTTTCCTTTTTTTCTTATGCCTCGTTCATATTTCCTTGTCCACCCCTATGTTTTCCTTTTTTTTCAAAAAAAAAAAAAAAAAACTCCTGAACGATGACATACTGACTGATCCGTTACAGGCCCGTCAACTGGTCCTCCAGAGCGACGGAGTCGAGCAGACGCGCGCTCTAGCCCAAGAGTACTCGGAAAAGGCCATGGCTGCCATTGCCGATTTCCCCCAAAGCGAAGCCAAGGACGGATTGATGGAGATGGCGTACAAGACGATCCAGCGACAGAAGTAAAAGGGGCCAGGTGTGAGATGTTGGCTTAGAGAAGTGTGGTTAGAAACGGTCTCTCTCCCTTTCCTTTCCCACGTCTCTGTTTTCCTCTCTTGTTGGTTAGAAGAGAGAAGGAGAGGGAGAGAGAGACCGGGACCCGTGTACGAATATATTATAACTGTATCCTGATAGAAAAGGAGAGATGAGGAAAGGATAGAAACACATGATGTCTGTATTTAACCTGTTACTTGGGACTTATCATATACGGCTTTTTTTTTTTTTGTTTTTTGCAGAAGAGCTACGAGGAAAAGTGAATAGGAAGACGAAGACGAGAAAAGCACAGGGGGAAGAGGAAGAAGGGAGGAAGCAAATGTTGAAGAAGCGGATTGCTTTCTATATCGATCATCTCATGTATTATTGCTAAACCGGTGACACGTTGCCATTCAACTCTCTTTGAAACGATGCATTCACTTCCAGATCTGGTAATATACACTCACATGTGCTTACCCCCAACCATCTACATACGAATGCGAATACGAATGTGATTACTCTGCGTCTGACTTCCCATGGTTGCCAACAATCTTACCGGTGGTGAGAAATGGTCTGATAACGGATGAACCAGTTCCGTCGGGGCTCTGCGAATGTCGCAACCGGGGTGCAGCGTCTCTTGGTCAACGCCCGGAAGTAAACTTGGATGATTATCATCTCAATCTCGGGTCTCTGTACGGAGTAATACCCCCAAGATAGAAGGATGTATTCGTACTTGTATAAATACGTCAGTCGGGCACGGCCGATTGACTTTTTTTCCAGAGTCAGATCTGAAAATCAGAAGGAGATATATGTGAAAAGAGAGGTTCCTGGAGAGGAAGAAGAAGAGGAGAGGAGAAAAGGATAAGACGACTGCACAGTCTTTTGGACCCTCCTAGCGATACTAGGCACAACCTACCATCAAGCCATGGCCATGAACGACTCGACAGATTCCATCCCCATGGACCATCCATACTTTCCCATGGGGGCCGTGCTGGCCGACTACGCCGCCAACACGATGCCTGCCATGGTACTGGTGTCGTACTTTTCCCTCGGGGCGGGGGTCATCCTCACGGCCACGCTGGCCTTGTCCCGTCGTCTCCAGCCCAATCTGTCGGCGGCGGATACCCTGATGACCATGTGGTTTGTCCTGTGCGGATTCATCCATTTATTCTTTGAAGGTATGCCGTCCCACTATTGTATCCCTCTACATTACCTCTTCTCTCCTCGTTCTCCTCGTTCTTCTTTCCTCTCATGAAATCTAACTCTGTTTTCTTCTTCTTCTTAAAAAAAGGTTATTACGCCTACAACTTCTCCCGTATGCCCAGCCGTCTCGACCTCTTCGGACAGCTATGGAAGGAGTACTCCCTCTCCGACTCACGCTACCTGACTCTCGACTCGTTCCTCGTTCCGATGGAGTCCGTCACGGCCCTCTGCTGGGGTCCCATGTCGTTTGCGTGCGCGGCCATGATCGTCGGCCGTCACCCGCTGCGCCACGTCTTCCAGACGATCATCAGCCTGGGCCAGCTGTACGGGGATGTCCTGTACTTTGGCACCTCGACCTTTACCATGGTGGTTGGCGGCGTGGACTTTTGCAGACCCGAGATGTTCTACTACTGGGCATATTACTTCTTCTGCAATGCCATCTGGATCGTCATCCCCTTCGGTCTCGTCGTGTCGAGTTCCAGGGCCATCGAGAAGGCCATTGCCAGGGTTCAGATGCTGGATGGGGAGAAGAAGGGGCAGTGATCAGGGAATCGTTTTCTTCTTTCTTCTTCTCCTTCTCCTTCTATACATGTACAGATGCACGTACGGATCTGTATAAAACGTAGGATGCATGCGTGGGGGAGTTGGTGCCAAGACATGATGGGTTTCCCTGTTATGTACTATCTAATTTCAGACAGACTGCCGCCTCTATGGGAATATCCAATTATACAAGATGGAAAACAAGAAAACAATAGATTGAGAACCTCGAAGCGGGGTGAAGTGTCTTGTCGACTGCTAGAATCACGAGCGACTAGTTCAACGGACCCTGGCGACCTCCGTCAACCAGACTAGTTCTGGTCCCCTGCGGAACCCATTTCGTTCGAATAATCGTTACGTTATTCATCGGTCCTGGCCGAGAAGGGGGGAAGAGAGCACGAGTAAAGAAGGAGTCCCATCCACATGTACAGATGCAGATGTAGGACTAATGACTAATTCCCCTGCAACTTACCTGACATGGGATTTCATCAGTACCCCATTGGCTCCATTCGTCCCAAGGGTTCGAAAAAAAAAAGGAAAGGAAATTATAATAATAAAAATAAAAGGGGAAAATCCCATTATATTACTCGAGAGAATAAACATATGGGACCAACCTCCGGGTCATGTCCAGGGCATTGAGCATATCGTGACTTGATTATTGCACAATTACTCGATACTATCGACAAAAGGGGAGCTATACCCCTTTCGGATCATCGATAGAGGCAACATCATTGGTCAGTTTGGATAGAGTCAGTTGGCAATGACAACTCAATGCGAGTAAGATGGAGACCTGAAGAGATTGTCACAACGTAGAGGGTGACTCTGGGTTGACTCGTGCTTCTCGTGAGGCCTTCATCTTTTTTCCATAAATCTCAATACACACACACACACACACATACACATATATATAACATATATATATACATATATTAATGCACATGTGCATATTACAACATGATCAACCCACCAACATCAAACATCAAAAACATCCGGTATACCCGGTCCGGTATTGATTGTATGCCACATGGCGGGGTATCTATCGTCGTGGTAGATGATAAGCCCCGCAAACATGGTCAGTCAGTATTCAACTCAGCAGTTCATACCAGCACATGCAGCGATACTGGTACCCCCCCTTCTCATTACTCGATGAGAAAAGAGAACACGAAGAAAAGGGGGCCCCGAGATCCCGGTAGCGGGACGAAAAGCCAGCCAGCACTAGTCCAGCAGTGACACCGATACCGTACATGATACCCAAGAGATAAGAGAACAAAGGCTCTCAAAGGCTCCACACCCCACAACCCTTTGGATGCCCATTGCCAGGCCCGCCCCCCTTCTCCCCTCGGACCACAATATGCCCGTGATCGTAATCGCCTTGATGGTGGCGCCCACCCCGAAGACAACTGATAAGGGTCCGTGGTCCCCCCAGTGGCATGTCCTGAGACGCCGGCTGATGTCCTGACCCTCTTCTCCCGCAATTCATCCCCTCTGTGCCTGCCTGCTTCTCCTCTGCCTCTCCTCTCCCTCCTTCCCCAGAGTCCCTATCCCGTCTCTTGCAACTTCTCCCGTCTTGCTTCCTCTCATAAGCAGCCACCGCCCAGCATGGCCGTCCCCTCTGACCCACCCGTCACCGTCCTCGTCTCCTCACGCGCCGTCCTCACCCTACCCGACGACTCCCTCCTACTCACACCCGCCACCATCGTCGTCTCGTCACGTACCGGAAAGATTGTGTCGACCTCTCCCGAGATCCTGCCCGCCACCAGCTTCCCTCCTGGAACCGACTATGTCGACCACTCGCCCCGTCTGCTGCTCCCCGGTCTCGTCGACGCCCATGTCCACCTCAACGAGCCGGGCCGGACCGAGTGGGAGGGTTTCTGGACCGGAACCCGCGCCGCCGCCAGCGGAGGTGTCACCACCGTAGTCGACATGCCCCTCAATGCCATCCCTCCCACCACCACCGTCGCCAACTTCAATGAGAAGCTCGCTGCTAGCCGAGGCAAGTGCTGGGTCGACGTCGGCTTCTACGGCGGTATCATTCCCGGGAACGCCGAGGACCTGAAGCCCCTCGTCGACGCCGGTGTCCGCGGCTTCAAGGGTTTCCTCATCGAATCGGGTGTGAGTACTCAGCCCTCATTGTTCCCATTTCCGTAGCCGTGCGCAGGCTGACATGCCCCAGGTCGACGAATTCCCCGCCGTGTCGTCTACCGACATTGCCCTCGCCATGGATAAGCTCAAGGATTCGCCCACGACTCTCATGTTCCACGCCGAAATGATCCCTCCCATCTCCGACTCGGTAGGTGACGCCGTCCAGAGCTCCGAGGCCCCCCTCGCCCCTCACGGCGACCTGACCTCGTACAACACCTTCCTCGAGTCGCGCCCCCCGTCCTTCGAGACCTACGCCATCGAGGAGATCCTGTCGCTGGCCCCCGCCGCACCCGACCTGAAGCTTCACATCGTCCACCTGTCGGCGACCCAGTGCATCCCGCTCCTGCGCGACGCACGGGCGCGTGGCATCAAGATCACGGCCGAGACGTGCTTCCATTACCTCGGCCTGTCGGCAGAGGAGGTCGAGACGGGAGACACGCGCCACAAGTGCTGCCCGCCCATCCGCGAGGAGAGCAACCGTGACGGTCTGTGGGAGGAATTGTCAGCCGGAGAGCACGAGTCGTGTATTCGCACCGTCGTGTCCGACCACTCACCATGCACTCCCGAGCTCAAGCTTCTCCCTGGCCACCTCGACCGGCCGCACGTCCCCCACATCGACTCAGGCATCGACATGACTATCACTGGCGACCTCAAGTCTGCTGCCAAGACCGCCCCTGCCCCAGCCCACGCCCGTGGCGACTTCTTTGCTGCCTGGGGCGGCGTGTCGTCTGTCGGCCTGGGCCTCCCCATCCTGCACACCAAGTCCCTGGAGCGCCGATCTCGGTCGCAGGTTGCGCCGTCCATTGTCGACATGGTCAGGCTCTGCAGCAAGGAGACGGCCGCTCAGGTTGGCCTGTCTCATCGTAAGGGTGGCCTGAAGGCTGGCTTGGACGCCGACGTCTGCGTGTTTGACGACACCGAGAACTGGACTTTCTCGCAGGGTGACATGCGCTGGAGGAATCAGTGCTCTCCCTGGGAAGGCCACAATTTTGTCGGTCGGGTCCGCGAGACATGGCTACGTGGGAGAAAGGTGTTTGAGCTCGACGCTGCGCAGGGCGATGGCCTTGGCTTTGTCAACAGCCGGCCTACCGGAGAGGCCATAACGGAGAAGAGGACAACTTGATTTTCATGATGTGAGATGATGACTATTATGGTAACAAGAAAAAGAAAGATGGGGGAGAAGAAGAAAGAGAGAGAAAACACGATGGAGAATGGAAATGATGGATGCAATCTTGATGATGTGATGAGGGGAAGGAAGGAACAACAGATCCGGCGCCCGCTAGACGGTGCGCAGGACAGTGCATATGGCGTTTTATACATGTAGACAGCATTTATTGGTTTAGCAAGGCATAGGTCGAATTGAGACTATAGATCTGCATTTGAAAAAAAAAAAAAAGTAATAGAATATTAATTCTTCGACGTTTCATTCATTCATTCGATTGTGGATGTTCGTGACGTGCTGTTGAGCCGTGTGCGTGAGTGCATCAAGGACATGCATGTGCATACATTTGATTGATGGTGCAGCTGCAAGGCCCATATATACCCTGTACCACTTCCTTTTTTTTCTAGGGAAGGGGGAGGTGCCGGTTGATCAATGCCATCTACTAGTATGTTTGGGCACTAAAGATCCTTCAGGTGGCGTTGTTCTCTCATAGACTATCGATAGTCACAAGGAGAATTTCTGTATTCTGTTTCCATGGCTCTGAAGTGAGAGAGTTTGTGAGGTGGAAACTGGAGAAGATGCTCTCGCAAGTGGTGCAGCTGGACGGATGCGCGCTCACGGCTTCCACGTTCTCGCCCAGGGACATGTACGAGTACATATATATAGACGCATACAAGTATAGTATCTGCCCGAGGGAATGTCAGTATAACAGCAGTCTACGAGTGCCGCCTCGGCTATGCTGTAACTCAGGAAGCATTGAATACCTACCAGTCTTACGCCGCAACGCCGCATTCGCGTTGATCCTTTATCCCGGCTCGGCTGTGGCCCTCGCAGCATACATGTTACATGTACATGTATGCGCACACCGTAGCTCTTACCGGGGAGTATTACTCGCCCTCGCTCGGGAAATGTGCTCCGTGGTTGAAGCGCCGCAGTGGCTGGGAGTCGCTCCAGGAGTTGTGAATATGTTGATGTACCATGTCCCCCCCCGGTGGCTATCCTAGCTCCGGGTTCAGGTAATCCTCTGGCATCTTCAAGGGCCGGCCCGACTGCATGTCCACACGGAACGTCTCCTCGATCGGTACTTGTACCCTGGAAGGACTGCTCGCACTCGCACTCGTGAATGGTGAGCGCAACTGTTCCCCTCCGTCACTCTGTAGGTCCTGCCATGCAGGTATCCTGATCCGTGAGCTGACACGTCCGTGACGCCAGTTGGCGCGTTTACTCCCGTAAAATATGCTCATTATCCGCGCATTGACGGTGGGGTGAACTGGGGTCGAGTTGAGATGGTCGGCGACGCGGGCCAGGTCGCCATCACTCAATCGGTTCAGGGCGTCGTTGTCGCCATGTAGAGAGGCGACGTACACGCAGTACGCGAACCAGGGGTAGAAGCCAGCTTTTTGAAAGATCAAGGATGCCCGGTCATGGCCCAGGCATTTATCGATGGCGGCGTTGAAGCGGTCTGGCGCGCGGGCCTGCTGGTGCTTGTCGAAGCGCTGTGTCAGTTGGGCCTGGAGCATGGATATGATGTCGTTTGTGCTCATGGTATTCATGTTCTTTCAGCTGGGTAAGAAGAGTGGTTCAAGAGATGAACAGTCCAAGAGAAGGAGCGAGCGAGAGAGAGAGAGAGAGAGAGAGAGAGAGATGGAGAGCCTGGAGGGCAGATCCAGCTGCCTCGTAGGAGGATGAAGGGTCACGGCAAGCTATAATATGTTCAATGGCACTCTGCCGGGTCTCTCGTACCACGTGTGGGGTGAAACGGGACAGGATGAGTATAGGATTCATATATGAAAGAACAAAGAAGGAATATGCTCATACAAGCAGCAGCATCAGGCTGGACAGTACAATAAGCACAGAGCTTCAGGGCGTTGACTCCGTACAGCCAGAGAATGTATACATGCACGGCGGGGAAGAATGACGCCTAATGGATGAATTGCAGCCCAACCCACAACATTGTCTCGATTTGCATCACCTAATACGGGTGATCAACAATGTGCTTCAATCGTCTTAGGGTGCCTGTCCTAGCGGCTATGATAGTGTCCTAGGTGAAGAAGACAAGAGGGGTCCATCATGCGCGTCATAGTAGAGACCGTCTTACGAAGGTAGTAAGTATCGTTACTACTGCCTGATGTACTGCACTCGTATTTCTAGAAGAAGCGCACGAGTATCATGCAGTGATAGTGGTATTTACATATAGTGCTCCGTAGTAATATTACTATTGGCGTGAATTCCGGTACGTCGTATGCGTATCGTGTTTGAGAACCCCGGAGATCCTAGGTCCCGCGAGATTAACGACGTAACGCTGCAAGAGCCACGACTGTACGGACAGAAGTGGTGCCGAGAGGCAAGGACCGCGAGCCACGAATCGAAATCAATTCGGGTGCCCTCGGCCCCTCCCCCTCCCCAACGCACGTGTGTTTCCCGGTAAGCGTAAGCGAGATGTATAGGTTGGGTTGATGGACAAAGTGGAGAGCCCGAAAGGGTGTCAGGATGTCTCTGTTGCAGCCTGAGGTATGCTAGACCAACCAAGCGCGGTGTTTACTCGGTAATAGTAATCGATGTCTGCTGCCTCTTCTGAAGCGGAGACTCGAAACGGGGCGGGGGGTCAGGACAAATCTCGATGCTTATTATGCTTGTTTGTGGGAGGTCTAGAGATGAAGGGGGTGTGCGACTGATAAACATGAAGCGCGCCTGCACGTCCCTATTCATCTTCGGCCCTTTGTCCTCTCGTTGCGTGCATCCTTTTTCTTCTATTCTTCCTCAAGAGCACCCTTGGGCCATGATTCAATACCATGTGCCCCATGTGCAGATCCCTACACTTGTAACCAGAATGCGGACGGTATGCAGACGACATGCAGATAACATGCAGAAACTCGTCTCAGAGTGAGCACACACCAGGGCTTGGGCTCAGCCTGGGCCCTCAGCTGCGCCCTAGAGAGTGAGACGTCCCTGCTGTCCGTGCGGGAGGGGGGGGGAGGCGGAAGGGAAACTTGAAAGAACTCACCGGTGTAGATGGTGCATGGTGAGTACAGTACTCGTATATTGAATGCATTTATAGCATAGCCAATTACCCAATATGGAAATGCATATTACAGTGCATGCTGACGCCTCTATTGTTGGTTGACTTTCCACTGGGTTGAATAGATGACTCTATCTAACAACACATAGTAATGATACTACACACTGAAAGGCTATAGTACTCGTACGGAGTATTAGTATTAGTAATAATAGTGTCCACGCGTGAATACCTGTATAGGTGCCTTCAAGGCCCTCGAGCTTCGAGTCTTGACCCCTTCGTGTGAGTCCTGTCATCATGTCGTAGCGACAATTTCCCTTGATGCCCTGCATCTATAAGGAGGTAATAACTGGCTCGTATTTTTCTCGCATTTAGAACCAACGTCTGCTACAGTGCACAGATTACTCCGCAGTATTGAACCCCGTAATGCTCGTACAGGATTATATTAACACGTATGTCCCCTCCCCCCCACAGATGGACAGATTACAAGCTATGTTGTAACATCATTCATTACCGGCCGCGAACCCCGTAATAGAGCTCGCATATGCATACATAATGATACTTTGTATTACTTGTTATACTTGTCAGCCATGCATCTGGACTACCACCATCGCCGGACGTCTTCTGTTCCGATGCATATGCAGACATCGGATGCTCCTTCCTTTTCATATAATAATATTAAATTGTGACCCGTGAGTCGTGGCTTGCCATTTCCTTTTCCGATTGCGCCTTGATTGCGCCTGCCTTTTCTCTTTCTCTTTTTTCTTCTTCTTTTTCTCCTCTTTTGATTTCGGTATGCTTTCCCTCACCAGTAGGAAGGAGCGAATCTTTGAATCCTGGCGTCGCTCTTTCCCAACCAACTTGGCCCGCGATCCATTACCCCTCCTTTCTTCTCCTTCTCCTCATCTCCCTCTGATATCATGACAGTTATACCGCGTACCAGTGATTTTGTCTCTCAATCGTTCAGCAGGCCTACGCCATGCCAACACCAAGACCCCAGCACTGCGACACAACGTGGTTGATATCAGGCGTCATGGTTTCACTGGTATTATGTCGCCTATGCGACTCGATAGGCCCTTTTAATCATGCTGCCGAGCGTTAAGAACATCGTACGAGTAGGCGATGATCCCAGAATCCCAGCATTTTTTTCCCATAGAAACGACGCCGAGATCATCTGTAGATTGTCAGACCCGTCATCCCTGCCGACCTTCTCAACCCATCCCAGGTCATGACCCATATCTATCCCCTAAAAAAAAAAGACCCACATCGCCTGCAGTTTGTCGACTCCACCACCCGCCAACCCGCTGCCTTGCCGCTTTCCGTTTGATATCCACACTCTATGACCCTGGCATTCTTGGTTTCTTGGTTTCCGGCAATTGGCTCAATCTTATTACTTGTTAGCACCTGCTCACATTGTGTTCAATCGACAATTCTCCAATCCATCTCTTCTCACCCCTCGCTATTCGCTAATCCACCTTGGCCTCAACCCATTGTGCCATAAATCCCCAGGCCTGGATCTTCATCACCAAGACAGTCATACGCCCTGTGCAACTACGACGTACAAACTTGGGCGTCGGCGCAATATCGTAATGGCTTGGCTGTAGATTCTGGAGGTTGTGAATACGCTAGCGACCACCACTCCCGCAGTGTGTGAGCCTGGCCGCGCCCCCCCCCCTCTCCAACCTCACTTGTCAGCTTCATCGGCCACCATGGCCGCGTGCCCGGGGTCCTCGCCACGATACTGGAGTGACGGTAGCGACAACGTCATCAATATGGACGACAAACCCAGCTCCGTAGACGAACCATCCGCGCCCAAACCTACGGCCGACGCTTTGACTAACCGATTCTCGCTCTCCGGCGCCGGCAACATTTCTCTCGACGATGTCGAGTCCGTCCATGTGCGTATTCGCGATCTCGCCGTCTCCGTCGACACGGCCCCGTCATGGCTCGAACCTGCCACATACCCAGACCTCATGTCCTCCAAATTCAACACGTCGCCTCGCATCAAGACGCTTCTGCACTCAGTAACTGCCGACCTGAGCTCCGGGACCCTTACGGCCATCATCGGCGGTAGCGGTTCCGGCAAGACGACTCTGTTGAACACAATGGCAGAACGTGTCGCAAGTTCCCGGGTCGCTCAGACTGGCAGTATCACCTTCAACAATGCCGAGGGCATCCACTCCGTTCGCCATGCCTATGTCATGCAACAAGACATCTTGCTGCCCACCCTCACTGTCCGTGAGACCCTACAGTATGCCGCCGATTTGCGCCTTCCGCCGGCCACCACTGCCGAGGATCGTCTTCGTGTAGTCGAAGATGTCATCCGGGAGCTTGGACTCAAGGAATGTGCAAACACGAGGATAGGAAACGGCCAGCATCGTGGCTGCTCCGGTGGCGAGAAGCGTCGTGTCAGCATTGGTGTCCAGCTACTCGCTAACCCCTCGGTACTCTTCCTCGACGAGCCCACAACTGGCCTTGATGCAACTAGTGCCTTCCAACTTGTCCGCACGCTCAAGAAGCTGGCCCAAAAGGGCCGCACCGTCATCACTACCATCCACCAGCCACGCTCCGAGATCTGGGACCTCTTCGACAACCTCGCTGTGCTCTCCAAGGGCAGCCCCGTCTATTCGGGTTCCATTGTCGACTGCCTCCCATGGTTTGGGGGCCTTGGCTTCCAGATTCCTCCATTCGTCAACCCCGCAGAATTCGTTATTGACATTGCTGCCATCGACAACCGGACACCCGAGCTGGAGGAAGAGAGCACCACTCGCGTACAGAAGCTCAAGGACGCTTGGGTTCCCGAGAGCGCCCGCAGGTACGCGGCAATCGATGATGAGGCGGCGCCGACTGCGGCTGGTGACACGGCGCACCGTGGCTCCAGTGCACAGAGTCATGCCGGCTTTGCCCGCCAGCTGTCTGTTCTGACCAACAGAACCCTCAAGGTGACGTATAGGGACCCCCTTGGCATGACTGCATCCATATTCGAGGCCGTCATCATGGGCATCATCTGTGGGTACCTGTTCTACGACCTATCTCGCGACCAAGCCGGCATTCGTTCCCGCCAGGGAGCTCTGTACACAGCCGCCGGCCTCCAGGGCTACCTGATGCTCATCTTCGAGGTTTACCGCATGACCATTGACATTGCCACTTTCGACCGCGAGTCGTCAGAAAACTGCGTTGATGCACTGCCCTATATTCTCTCTAGGCGTCTTGCTAGACTCCCTACCGAGGACTTCCCCGTCCCGCTGCTTTACTCGGTCATCTTCTACTTCATGTCCGGCTTTGATAGGGAGGCGTCGAAATTCTTCACCTTCTTCGCCATTACCCTGCTCAATCACTACATTGCCATGACGTGCGCTATAACGTGTGTGGCTGCCTCAAGACATTTTGCGGGGGCCAGTCTCATAGCCAATCTGGTATACACTCTGCAGAGCATGGCTTGCGGCATGTTTATCCAGATCGACACTATTCCCGTGTATGTGCGATGGTTGAGATGGATTACGTATTCGGTGAGATCTTCTTCTCTTTTTTTCCCCTTCTCTTTCGCTCAATCTTGCTTTCTCGAAATAACGGAGAAAAAACTGGAGAAGAAAGAGGGAGAAGGAGTAAAACCTGTTTGTGCAGGCACTATGCTGACACGCACAGTTCTATGCTTTCGGCGCATATTGTGGAAACGAATTCCAAGACAGCTTCTATGACTGCCCTGTGCCTGGAGGGGCTTCCGATCCCAGCTGCAAGCAGTATACGGGCTCCTTCATCATGGATTCCCTCGGCTTCCCTCCCGACTGGGTCTGGCGCCCCATTGTTATTCTCGTGGCCTTCATCTTTTTCTTCCTCATCCTCGCTACCATCGGGCTTCAGTATGTCAAGGTGGAAATGACAATAGCCCGGGCTCGCACCTCGGATACCGACCTGTCAGCAGGCAAGGAGAAGATGTCCACCCACCCTGCCGCTGAGATCCGTGCCATCGATCTTGGGCTGCAGGGATTCTCATTAGATCTCGACAAGCGGACCAGCCGAGGAAAGAGGCTGCCGCGCAAGAGGATCTTAAACCCGATCAATGCAACATTTCAGGCTGGCATGCTCAACGTCATCATGGGCCCGTCTGGCAGTGGCAAGACGTCCCTGCTCAATGCCACGGCTCTGAGACTGCGCAACTCGGTCGGAACCAAATATCTTCCCTCTGGAAAACTGACTTTCAACGGAGCTGTGCCTTCCGACACCGTAATCCGGTCCGTATGCTCGTACGTCTGCCAGGATGACGATGCCCTTCTTCCGTCGTTGACAGTCCGTGAGACTCTGCGCTTTTCGGCTGGTCTGCGTCTCCCTTCCTTTATGTCCAAGGAGGAGAAGAATCGACGCGCAGAGGAGGTATTGATGAAGATGGGACTGAAAGACTGCGCGGATAACCTTGTTGGAAATGAGATGGTCAAGGGTATCTCTGGAGGAGAGAAGCGCCGCGTGTCCATTGCGATCCAGGTGCTGACGGACCCACGTATACTGCTACTCGATGAGCCCACATCCGGACTCGACGCCTTCACGGCAAACTCCATCATGGAAGTGCTCCAGGGGCTTGCCAAGGAGGGCCGCACCTTAATTCTTACTATTCATCAGGCCCGCTCCGATCTTTTTACACATTTTGGGAACGTCCTCCTCCTCGCACGCGGTGGCTCACTCGTCTATGCTGGTGCGGCCGAAAAAATGATTGGATACTTTTCTCGACAAGGACTCGAGTGCCCACAGCACAGCAACCCAGCTGACTTTGCTCTCGACATGATTACGATTGATCTGCAGCAAGACCAGAGAGAAGCAGAGAGCAGAGAGCGCGTCCAGAAACTCGTCGACCGATGGGAGACCCACGGAAGTGCGGGGGCAGATACCGCGAAGACGACATCAGACAATATTCACGAGACGGAGACGACGGGCAGCACTGACGATCCGGATATTTCCATGGTAGAAAAGTCTGATGCGATGCCCCTGTCCACACTGCCCGTTTTGTCGATGCCCCCACGCAAATCTTTCAACAGGGCCAGTCTATCAAGCCCAGCGGAGCTGGGTGCTCTCGTACGCAAGCGAGCGTCTCTTGGGACAGCACTGCCGCTGCTCCTACATCGTGCCGCCATCAACACAATCCGACAGCCAGAGGTTATCGTGGGGCGCCTCATGCAGATCATCGGGCTTGCCATTATCCTGGCCCTTTTCTTTGCCCCGCTGCACAACGATTACTACTCGGTACAGAGCCGTATCGGGTTCGTGCAAGAGGTCGGCGCCTTTTACTTTGTTGGAATGCTGCAGAACATGGCCGTTTACCCTAACGAGCGCGATGTGTTCTACCGCGAGGACGATGACGGCGTATATGGGGTCGAGGCTTTCATTGCATGCTACACCTTGATCGAGGTGCCCCTGACAATTATTAGCTGCCTGGTGTTCGGCGTGCTGGGCGCTATTGCTGTTGGCCTGCCGCGAACGGTGACCATGTACTTCACGACGGTGTTTGCGTGCTTTGGCATCGTTTCGTGCGGCGAGAGCCTGGGGATCATGTTCAACACGGTAATGCCGCACACGGGCTTCGCCATCAACGTCATGGGAATTTTCTTGTCGGTGGCCAACAGCATGGCAGGTATCCTGTCCATCGACATGCCCGACCTATTCAAGGCTTTCAACTACCTGTCACCCATCCGGTACGGGACGCGAGCAATGGGCCCCTACTCGCTGCGTGGTGTTGAGTTTACCTGCAATGACGAGCAGAGGCTCCCCAACGGCCGATGCCCCATAGAAACGGGTGAGGACGTGCTGAAGCTGTATAGATTCGACGTGGACCCGGTAGTCAACATTGCTGCCTTGGCTGGGTGTATCGTCGTCTATCGGCTGTTAGCATGGGCGTTGCTCAGAGTGGTCAGGGGACGCTGGAGGGAGAAGATGCAGTCCGGGAAGAGCAGGGAGTGACAGGTTTTGGGAATTATGGATATGAACGTTGCTCTCATTTGGAGCTTTGTGAATAGAATATCGCAGAATACCGCGGATGGCTGAGTAGATGGTGGGCTGCTGGCTGCCGCTGTGAATCATGAGTGCCTTGCGCGCTTTGCAACTTTGATTTGCGCTCCTTCCTCTGGTGTCTTTGGTGTGCTACTCGGCTGGGATATAGGTGCCTTGGAAATTTGCTGATGGATGCCACGATATTTTGCACATCTTTTGTGTCATGGGGTTGTATGTTTAGCTTAATAGTGACGATGCAATGTTGAATGCTCTGGTCCAGTCCAGGCTAGACGTGTCTGCTTGTAGTCTCTGCCTTGTAACCTGTCTAACTACCTATGTCTCCATCAAAACTGTATACGTGTGCTCGTATCCATCATAGCTATGGTGTATCGTGCTGTCATCTCTGATGCCTTACCTTGTTGGTTCTCGCCATGCCGTCATGGAGAGGGACCTTGCTGATGGAATGTATGCTTGTGTCTAGCCGTGCTACATCTGGCTATGTCTGGCCGTCGTCCCAGGTCTCTTGAGTTATGATCGAGTGCACGTGTTGATTCCGCAAAGGGGCCATGACTCTCAATGCTTCCCTCATTCTTTGCGCGCCATCGTCTGACGATCCTGGTGGAAATGTGTTCCCCGAACCGAGTCCTCCCACCCCGATCGAGTCCATCGAACTTATTACCTTTGGATACTCCGTCTCTATCCCTTTATACCAAGGTTGACGTCTTATAATGGTGAGACTGCCACTGTTCACATAGCTAGCTGATCTGCCCATCTGCACTCTCACTATGTCTAGTCCTGATGCCTCCCTTTTCCATTGCCAAGTTTCTTATCCCCTTTTCTTTTTTTTTCGTAGACCACCAAGGAGAGCATGATGACGATATATTAGACACATGGAGATACTTAAAATACAGCGTATACTCCCTATCTCATTCATCCAGACACCATCATCAGTCCATCTGATCTCAAGCCCATCCATCTCCCAAGGCCAGCAGCTGACGAACCTCAGGCCTCCCATAATTCTGCCATCTTCAGCCGAGGAAGGAGCGCCCTGACAGACAAAAAGGATTCTCATCATTACTGGGAACAGGCGGATAGACAACTGTCGAGGAAGGAGCATCCAGGGGAGGATAGCCCACTCGGGACACCGCGAGGAAAAGAGGGAAGGAGCGCCCTGACCTCCCCTTGGAAGAAGTAAAAAACATCATCCTGGTCCTTGGTCCTGTCAATCTTTTTTCTTCCCTTTCCCTCATCCCTGCCAGTGTTACCCACAACAGCGTTTCGAGGCCCAGCCCACAGCGCTGCTTTCTGTTTTCCATCTTCTACTTTCATTTTATCGTCCACATTCTTACTCCATCTTCCATCCCATCTTCCTCCATTCCAACCCACGGGGGACTCAGTGAGGGTTTATTCGAGATCCTCAGGGAGTCTCGGTCCTTGTTCATCATAGTCCCCCACCATGCCCTACAACCCACAGTCCAGCTGTTCAGTGCTGCGATTGAAACCCAGCTAGGGCAAGATTGATAAGTTGTCACATGATGACTTCGTCCTTGAATGCACGGATCATATTGACACTGGCTCTTTATGCCTGCTGTCACGGTTGCGGTCAATGAACATTACTTGTGATGCTGCATGTGTATGCATGATTTCCCCCATGAATCCCTCTTTCGCTCGTGGGTAAAGTGTCCCCATGCGAATGTTATTTCCCACTGTCCCACTGTGACTGTCTTGACACGGCCCATCCAGTATTGTAAGTTCCATGTCTGTAATGGTCAGGAAGGCAGAAAAGAAGGAGGAAAAAGAGGGGACAGGAGGAGAGGCGGGGAGGTGCTTCTATATTAGGTGGGCTTGGCTCCGTGGGGAGAGGAGGACGGGTTAAGGTTGGTCAAGCAAGAGAACAGTTTTTCAAGGTGGGAGCCCGTTAGATCGGAAAGAAGATGTAGGGAGAAAGGAAAAGGGGAAAGCATGGCAAAGTTTGGCTTTTGTGTTAAGGGTTGGAGACAGAGTTCGTATGATAATGGGATTGATATGATTCACGATGGGAACTACTCGTACAGCTAGATAATGGTCAAGAGTGCTATCATCATCTACTAGGTATTACATCTATCACCAGTAGTTGCACTCGGTACTATCACCGATATCAGTACTATTCATATCGAATGATGCGTAGAAATATACGTCACAAGAATCCATGGACGGATGTGGGCTCGTCCACGGTGTGAAACTGGTAATATAAACTCCACGGTCTCGATATCAAGCTTTGCGTCTACGAGACAATAGACCATCCAGTTACTGAATGCTAAATGCAAAAATCATTCTTGTATTGATGCTGATTGCTGAATGAAAAGAGGTAAGCAATCACAGTTCTGTTTTGGAATCTCTTGGAATCTCATCGTCGGTGGTTGTTGTGGTCCCTGACAATTCAGACTGTCACTCTTTAATCCACATCACCACCAGTATCACCGCTAAAATATTGAACCAACCCGACAACACCCTTGCTATCATCACTTGAAAGATATAACATCTATATTCTTCTCCTTCAAGTACCAAGATGACCATCCTTCTTCTCTGTTGCTCTCACACGACTAAACATGTTCCTAGGGCCACGGCCATGTTGGCTATGCGTGTCACAGGGTAGAGCACTTCCTCTTTTGCCACAAACACCAAAACGTGTTATCCTCGTTGATATCCTAGGTATTATTGCAACCATCCATCAATTCTGATGAGAAATAGCAGGAAAAAAGACCATGGCGAAGCCCCCATTTCCGATACTAGGGTCATGATATGACCCGATGTTGACGAGGAAACCCGTCAAGCCCTATCGACTGCATACGAAAATTCTAGGACATATCATCGAGGGACGAGATGGCATACATCCCACATGTACGTCCGATGCGATGTAATATCACGGCACAAACTGTACTTCTTGCGGCCGACTAGCAAAGAAGGCATCAGCAGTCTACACACACACACACACACACACACACTCAACGTTGGGCCATGTCAAGATCTACTACACTATTTGACAGGGACCTGTGGGACTCTTGTAGGACGATATGCACCTGTGTGGATTCCGAGAACGAGGCCAAACAGGCCACAGGCTACAGCTCAAGCTGCGTTCTGCATGTCGGATTTGTTACTCCTCCCATCGCCCTATCGGAGCGTTCTCTCGTCGTGGCAAGCAGAAACGACTAGTAAGGAGTAGCATTGTAGCAGTGGCAGACCCCAGTCCGTTGATGGGGCCCGTCTTACCATGATGAGTGTATCGGACTTTGCTATCAACCGAGACAGACACTCGGGCGTATATAAAGCCCGAAACCTTCCCTGGGCCAGTGGGTTTCGATCTCAATTCGTGTGTCGCGTCACTGAATTGAAACAATTATCTCTTCTTCTTTCTCTTCGTCTTGAGTGATCGATAACCCGAGAAACTCGGGAGTTATACCCGTCGCATCTTCAATTGCCCGCGTTTGGACTGCCACCGCACCAGGATCAGTACATGCATGGGGTCACAACAGGAATTGCCAATCATGTCGTCCAAGGCGCTCCCCACACCGGCCTCGTCCACTACGAGGAGTGCGCATCAGGACGAGCCATCGCCCAGCCTCAACGCAGAACCGCAGCAGAAACAATCGTCGACTCGCGAAAGATCAAAGAGAGTCCTCGCCTGCCATCTATGCCAGAAGCGGAAAATCAAGTGTGACAGACGCTTCCCGTGTGCCAACTGCACGAAGAAGGGCGTTCAGTGTGTCCCCGTCGCCCAACCCCGCCAACGCAGACGTCGGTTTCCCGAGCACAAGCTGCTGGAGCGCCTTCGCGAGGTCGAGGATCTCCTCCTCAAGAACAACGTCAAATATGAGCCTCTACACGGCCACGGCCACGGCAACGGCCCCGGCCACACTGATCGCGCGGATGACGACTCTGGTGAATCGGGAGATGAGTCCGGACATGAGCAGAGCAACAAGATAGACCACGGGGCATCGTCGACACCCGGCACAGTGAAATCAACGGACACACAAGAGGCCAAGTAGGAGAGGATCCACATATCTGCCTCTGTCTAGGTGCATCGGCTAACATGGTCCTGTTCGAAATAGGAGCATGTGGTTTGCCATGGGACAAAAAGTGAGAAACAACCCATGGCATCTTGCTAGCAATGCCAGTTGGTAGCGCGGCTGGAAGAGACACAATCGACTAACAGCTATACCACCAGGAACTGGTCTTCCAAGCACCCGAGGGCAGCGAACCCCATGTTATAGGAAAGAAAGCATGGGACCAGGCCTTTGCTGACGACGGCCACCTCCTCTTATCCAGCCCCGTCAACTCGTCCGTGCAACTCTGGGAACTCCACCCCGAACCCGTCAACATGTTCCGGCTCTGGCAGATCTACCTCGACAATGTCAATCCCATCATGAGGCTAGCCCATCCGCCCACTCTCCAGGGCCGTATAATTGAGGCGGCCGGAAATGTCAAGGCTATCGAGAGTCCGCTGCACTGTCTCTTGTTTGGCATATACGCCATGGCTGTCATGAGCATGACGGCCAGCGAGTGCCAGGCTACCTTTGGCCTGCCTAGGGATGAGCTCTTGGAGAGGTACCAGTTTGCATGTCAGCAGGCATTGAGGGCGGGTTCCTTCTTGCGGACAGACGACCGGGATTGCCTGACTGGCTTGTTTCTCTACCTGGTGAGTTGTACAACTGGACGACCTCTGCCCCTCAACTCTCGCTGCCTAACACGCAACCGTCATAGATATCTGTCAGAGAAAAGTCGCACCCCCAGGCTCTATGGTCGATGCTGAGCGTGGCACTGCGTATCGCTCAGAGGATGGGAATGCACAGCGAGGCGACCAACTCGCGACACAACGTTCTCGAGGCCGAGCTGCGACGACGGCTGTGGTGGGCCATGGCGTTTATCGACTCGCGCATGACGGAATTCACAGAATACAAGGCCACGGTTCTCAACCCGTCGTGGGACTGCAAGGTGCCGCTCAGCGTCAACGATTCGGAGCTGCACGCATCCATGACGGAGCCACCCGCGGTGCGCGACCACGCGTCCGACGCCATGTTTGTCTCGAGCTACAGCCATATAGCCGACTACGTCCGTCACAGCAACTTCTACCTTGACTTCACCAACCCGATGCTCAAGCCTCTGGCCAAGCCGCGGGGTGACATGGACTCGCTGGAGCGCATGATTGAGACCAAGTACCTGCAGGCGTGCGACCCCAACAACGCCTTCCACTTCATGACCATGTGGACCATGAGGACCTTCTTCTCCAAGTACCGCCTGGTAGAGCACTACTCACGCTACTCGGACCCATCCATGGATCAGACCGAGGCGGACCGGGAGGCGGCGATGCGTCACGCGTTCAACGTCCTTCGGAATGACACTAGGCTCATGGAGTCGCCCCTGACGAGCCGCTACAGGTGGTTCCTGTGGACGCACTTCCCCATGGTGTCATTCGTCCACGTTCTGCTCGGGCTCAGGCGAAATCCCCTCTGCCCCCTAGCAGATGAGGCCTGGACCGTCCTGGCAAACGGGTACAGGGCGCGCTTTGCCACCATCGTCACCATGAAACCCGTCGTCTTCCTCTTCTTCCGCAAGCTGGTCTCCCAGGTGTGGGGCGTGCTCAAGACGGCCCTGGAGGATGCCGGCCAGACAGCCGTCACCGAGCCAGACATTGTGCGGCAGATCAAACAGCACGCCTCTGTGGTGAAGCCAGAGGAGCTGGCATCGCCGGGATGCACAGGAGCGGGGGCCGAGCAGGACAAAGAGCTGCACGGGGATGAACCGGGCATGAATGACTTTCTCACATCGCTGTCGACCGACTTCAACAATGAGGTCTTCATTTTTGGGCAGAACGACTATGGGAACACTGGGGGACTCGCTGGAGGTGCCACGCAGCAGCAGTTTACGAATTGGGGGTTGATGGAGTGGGGACTTGGACAACCACGGACGAATTGGTGATGTTTTGTACGTACCTACATTCACTTTTCCTCCTTCTCTCTTTTTTTTCTCTTTTTTCTTTTTTTCTTTTCTGATTCGTACAAATTGCCCCCCTCGTTCTGATATACATTTTCCTACAGATCGACTTAATCGTGTTGTACTTTGCGCGAATGATGACAATGTTGCACTGGTGAAATGACAAAATGTTTTAATGGGCCCGTCGCGCTTTCTATCGGGGGCCGGCACCTGCGCCTGACCCTTGCTGGCCCACCAGATGCCGAGGATCTACCGCGTGCCTCGGCATGTGACGGTAGTCGTGACGACAGCTTGGTGAGCTCATTAACAAAAGCCGAACGCAGCCCACTCAACCTCGACCTGTTCCTCCCCGAGTATCATCTCTTCTTCTGCCGATATAATTATTCACTCCCTAGCTCTCAGGAGGCATCGTACGTCTTTTGCAGGCCCGAGGCTCCTATCTACATACCTTCGAAACCCCCATCCCCCCGCTCCCTCCCACTACTATGGCAATCATCAAGGGAGGCGCGCGCCAGTCGCTCACAGTGGTGGACAACCGCACGGGCAAGACGTACGAGGTGCCGATTACGAGAAACTCGGTCCGGGCCACCGACATCAAGAAGATCAAGGCCTCAGCCCAGGAGGGCGACCGACCGGAGGACGAGACGAACCAGGGCCTGCGCGTCTTCGACCCGGCGTACATGAACACGGCCGTGGTGCAGAGCAGCATAACGTACATCAGTGGACAGGATGGCATCCTGCGGTACAGGGGGTATCCGATCCAGCAGATGGTGGACCGGAGCAACTTCCTGGAGTCGGCGTACCTGCTCATCTACGGACAGCTGCCCACGGCGTCGCAGTACGGGCAGTGGCAGGACGAGATCATGAACCACACGTACATCCACAGCGACATCGAGGGCATGTTCAAGTCGTTCCGGTACGACTCGCACCCGATGTCGATGCTGACATCTGCCTTTGCTACGCTGGGCTCCTTTGCGCCCGAGGCGAACCCTTCCCTCGAGGGGTCGAAGATGTACACGGACGCGGCCAAGGGCGACGCTGCCGCGCTCGCGGTGCTGGACAAGCAGATCCTGCGCATAATCGGCAAGGCGCCCACGCTAGCCGCGGCGTCGTACCGCATGCGTCAGGGAAGGCCCTTTAACCGGCCGGCCCAGGGCCTTTCGTACACGGGCAACTTCCTCTACCTCCTCGACCACCTGTCGGGCCACGAGTACCGCCCCCACCCCGTGCTGGAGAAGGCCCTCGATGCCCTCTTCATCATCCACGCCGACCACGAGGTCAACTGCTCCACCGCCACGGTCCTCCAGGTGGGCAGCTCGCTCGTCGACCCCTACAGCGCCGTGGCGGCCGGCTGCGCTGCGCTGTACGGCCCCTCGCATGGAGGGGCCTCGGAGAGCGCCATCCGCATGCTCATGGAGATCGGGTCGCCCGAGAACGTCCCCGGCTTCATGGAGAAGGTGGAGAAGAGGGAGCGCGTGCTGGTCGGCTTCGGCCACCGCGTCTACAAGAATGTCGACCCGCGATCCACGGCGATCCGAAAGCTGGCCGATCAGGTCTTCGAGGTTACCGGTCGGAACAACCTGCTCGATACGGCGCTGGCGCTCGCCGAGTACGCCAACAAGAGCGAGTTTATGCGTTCGAGGAACCTGTATCCCAACGTCGACTTTTACTCGGGCCTGATCTACCAGGCTATGGGATTTCCTCTCGAGTGAGTTGTTTCTTCTTTTTTTTTTCTTCTCCCGGATGAAGAAGATGGATGATAGTAGGAAAGAACAGCAGGAAGGACGAGAGACGAAAGCTAATATGTGACCATCAGCTTCTACCCAGTCCTGTTTGCCGTCCCCCGATGCGTAGGATGGCTGGCCCACTGGAGACAGCAGATGCTGGACAAGGGCGGTGTCAAGATCTGGAGGCCTCGTCAGCTGTACGTCGGCAGCGGCGAGAGGGACTACGTCGACATTTCCAAGCGCGAGGATGCCGGGGAGGAGTTTGGCGCGCCGACAAAGGTCAATCACGGCGGTGATTCCAAGAGAAATAAGCTTGCGACGCTGAAGAATGAGCACGGTGAGGTCATAAAGCCCAGACTGTGAAAAGGGAGAGGGAGGCGATTTTTCCTATTGTAGCATTAGGTACACACAGATTATGTGTAGAGTGGCATCTTCAGTAGCACAGACATGTTGATTTCATCGGATATAGAACTGTTGAATAGATTCATTGGATATACTAATACCACTATAGAGTTGTTGATTGCAATGACCCGATCCATACATGTGTACACGCTACCTTATCCGACGATGTAATGCCAATATAAGGGGGAGGGGGGGTTGTGGTGATGGCCGGATTTGGCGATCTGTACCATGCCCACGAGGACAACAAGTTGCAAAGACGTAACAAGCTGGAAATGAATATTGATATGAAAAGTCATGTTAAAGAGAATATAAATCAACAATGATATAAGAAGGAAAAAAAGAGGAAGAAAAAGATGGAGAAGAAAAAAGAAAGAAAGAGTGAAGCCGTCGTCTGCTACTAATCAATTCCGTCTTGATTCCGTCAGTACCCCTGACCCCCCCTCCCCTCCCCTCCCGCCAAGGCCGGACCAGATCCAAGGATCTAGAACCCGTCTCTTTTGTTCTTGTCCATGTATAGTATATGTACAGTATTATTATTGACATGTACCCCTCCTATATATCACTATATACGCTTCCGGCCCAGTCCAAAGCCACAATGTTAATAGATAGAAATCATTGGACGCCTCCTTGTTTGCCATCTTCATGTGCCAATGTAAAAAAAACGTAGGGAGTTGTCTGCGGACTAGTTTCCAATGAAAATGGGGGTGGGGGCTAGAAAAGAACTCCTTCTGGGCAGCAGCTTTTTGTCTCTTCTTCTTTTTCTTCTTTTCGAGAAGTCCACTTTGCATCCATGTGTCTCAGATTGAAGATGGATTGTACCTCACTGCTACTCAAGATTCGGTCTAGTCTTGTCGCCCTATCTATGAGGAAAGATGAGGAAGGATGAGGAAAGGGGAGGAGAGGGAAGGGAAGGAAAAGAAAGAGGCAGGTGTTTCAGTTCCTTGAAAAGCGCGGTGAACAAAGCATTAGGACGATGGGAGGGAGGCCCTGTGATTCAAAGTCTGACTCTGGCCGCAACATGTGATGACGAGCCAATGTTCTCCCGAGATGAAGACCAGAAACGAGCCGTGGCCCATACGAGAAGACTTGTGATGCATGTACATGGTAGTCCCGCATCCAGCGGGGCGCCACATGTTCTCACTTCAGCACGGGACGTGTCCGGTCTAACGAATACTGTGGAGTCTAGGACCGCCGCCGTCTGGAGAGGTATTGATATCGTCAATCAGTGTCAGACCCAAGGTAGAAAAACAATCCTGCTGCCTAGAGACGGATCTGACCCCCTACGCAGTCTTCCACTGGACCGGATGCTAGTATGTGTGAGTGGGAGGTTGAATTGAGATGCTACGATTCGTTGCACATGCACGACGGACACTGTTCTCATGCTTCTCTACGGCATATACGATTGCTGATGCTCTCAAGGAGAAGGAAAGATAGGATACGCAGGGAGTAGAGGTCCCTGGCTGCTTTCTCTCGACTTGACAATTGAAATGTAAAGAAGAAGATAGAGGAAAAGTTTAACAGTCAGCCATGACCTAGACTCGGACAGGAAACGATCACGCTCTCTGCGTCGATGATGGCTTCATGATGCAGAACAAGCCATCCAACCGTCAATCCATATTGCTGACGACCCCCTCAAGTACATGGCTACCGAACCAGGTGATCCCGTTATGCTTCGTGGTGATGCGACTCTTCAGAAAAGAGGGCTGAGAGAGATGTCACGAGACCGAACAAGGTTGACGAGGAAGTCTACGAGACGGCTACAAGAGAGCATATCAGCAGGAGCATCATTACTTCGAGGCTGTAGTTCCTAGCGAATTGCTTCTGGAGGGATGCCTTACCTTGGCATACCAAAGGTATACCAAGGCCGAGAGGCTTGCCAAGCTTTTTCCTCCTATGCCTCCCCCCTCTCTGGAGCTGTACACCAATCCCTGATCGCCGGGTCCGGCCGACAGCCATCAATGCGATGACAACTCTAGCTTCTTTGGGAAACCGAGAGTTGATGTCTGGCGAACCCCAGAGAGACGAGAGGAGACTCCCAAGGGCAGCTTTTCTTCGGTTGCTATCCATGTGGTGGGATCAAGTACAAATAGCTGATACTTTTCCCCCTCCTCCCTTCCACTCTTGTTCGGTAGGCAAATCCCCTATCCGTTGTCTGCCATACATATATAATACCTCTTGATATCCTGACTATCGGCTTATACGCAAAATCTTGGTCAACATGCGCTCGTACGTGTTTCACTTTTCTACTCACCATCCCCACCCACTATATAGTGAATGATGGATCTCCTATCGATGTTGACAAGATACCAGAGAGGATGGAGCCACCAAGGCTCTCGGTGCTCAGACCATCGAGACGGTCGATCACCAGCCTGATTCTGCGGCGAGTGCGATGGCCCAGAACCTCGAGGCCAAGATCCGTAACCCCCTCGAGGGTATACCTAGGGAGCAGCTGATGCGCGATGTCGAGGAGTTTGCCCGCCGCAAGAACCTGACTTCCCATATTGCCGTGCTCAGGAAGGGGGCCCTCGTTGCGCAGAACCCGGGCGCCATAGACGAAATCGACGGCCCTGAAAAGCTCGATGCCGAGGAGCTTCGCGTCCTGCACCAGGAGGTCACTCACAAGTGGCGCATGCCCATGCGTCTGTTCCTCACCATAGCCACGTGCTCCATCGGTGCTGCCGTCCAGGGATGGGATCAGACAGGTACCAATGGTGCCAATCTGTGGTTCCCAGAGTACTACGGTATCGCTGACGAGTCTGTCCGGTCGCGTATCCTCGTCGGCCTCGTCAATGCTGGCCCTTACATTGGTAGCGCGTATGTACCTCTCCCGTCCGTCCTCCATGCCCTCGCGTCTCTCAGCGGCGATTGCTGACCCACTCCTCAGCCTCATCGGTTGCTGGCTGTCCGATCCCATCAACGATCGGCTGGGACGTCGCGGCGTCATCTTCGTCTCTGCCCATTTCTGTCTCTGGCCGGTCATCGGTTCCGCATTTTGCGAGACGTGGTACCAGCAGCTCGCCTGCCGTCTTCTCATGGGTATCGGTATGGGTGTCAAGGCATCTACTGTCCCCGTCTACGCTGCCGAGAATGCCCCTGCCTCCATCCGCGGAGCGCTGGTCATGTCATGGCGTGAGTCTTGCAGCCTCCCATCGCCAATCCTCACTTCAATGTATACGCCGTCGATGCTGACTATCTCCCCCAGAAATGTGGACGGCCTTTGGTATCATGATGGGTACCGCCTTCAACCTGGCCATCTTCTACGCCGAGTGGCAGTGGCGCTACATGCTGGCAGCCCCCTTCCTCCCCGCCGTCCCCCTTCTCATCCTCATCTACTTCTGCCCTGAGTCTCCCCGCTGGTACATGAAGAAGGACCGATACGCCGAGGCGTGGAAGTCGATGAACAAGCTGCGCTTCAACGAGATCCAGGTCGCTCGCGACATCTACTACATCAGCTCCCAGCTCGAGATTGAGCAACGGATCGTCGGCGAGACGCACTACGCCCAGCGTTTCGCCCAGCTCTTCACCATCCCGCGCGTGCGTGCCGCCACCCTGGCCGCCTTCACCGTCATGATTGCCCAGCAGATGTGCGGTATCAACATCATCGCCTTCTACTCTACCAGCATCTTCAAGGAGGCCGGATTCGACGACTTCAAGGCCATGATCGGCTCCCTCGGCTTCGGCCTGGTCAACTGGCTGTTTGCGTTCCCGGCCTTCTGGACCATCGACACCTTTGGTCGTCGCTCCCTGCTCCTCTTCACCTTCCCCCAGATGTTCTGGACGCTTCTTGCTGCTGGACTGTGCACTCTCATCCCCAGCGACGAGGGCAACAACGACGTCCGCAGCGGTCTCGTCTGTCTCTTCGTCTTCCTCTTCGGCGCCTTCTACTCCCCCGGAGAGGGGCCGGTCCCGTTCACCTATTCGGCCGAGGTCTTCCCACTGTCCCATCGCGAGGCAGGAATGTCCTTTGCTGTTGCCACCTGTCTCGGCTGGGCTGCTATCCTGTCCATCACCTTTCCCTTCCTACTCGAGCGTGCCTCGACCGTCGGTGCCTTTGGCATGTACGCAGGCCTCAATGTCGTCGCCTTCATCATGATCTTCCTCTGGGTCCCCGAGACCATGCAGCGTACCCTGGAGGAGCTCGATTGGATCTTTGCCGTCCCCGTCACCCGCTTCATGGGCTACCAGGTCGGCACCGTACTGCCTTTTTGGATCCGCCGCTGGCTACTGGGCGGGTTTATCTGGGACCGCACCGCAGTCTGCCCGCCTCTGTACCAGTTCGAGTCCGTTGCCGAGACTGTTGCTCAGGGTAAGGAGGGCATGAGGGCCGAGGCGGGACGCGCATGATTGTAGAGTTTTCAAGTGGGACGGCGTTCTTGTTATTCCTCTAGTGTAGCATCTTTCGTACTTGGGAAAACGAAATGGAAGAAGAAGAAGAAGAAGAAGAAGAGACTTGATCTGTTGACTATGCACGGCATCTTTCTGCTTGTGCTCGTAGCCGCCGATGATCTGGGTGTCCCTTGCACTGCTTGATGCGTGCTGCATGCATTACGTGAAGTAATACTAGGTAACCGTGGGGAACAGTGAACTCATCGTACGAGTAGGGATCAAAGACCTGCGACTACCTCTTCGGAAGCAAACTGTCTGCCGATCCCGGAAGAGTACTCTACGTACTTCTTCTCGGCCCTTCTAAAGTACGGCCACCAGGCCATGTGGCTCCGGGCACGACGTCATTCCGCATGTCTTTTGGGGTAGAGAGAGATCCGGCCCCAGATACCGTGTAATCGACCCAGTTCTTCTCGTATGTCTGCACAAGACCGCAAAGGTCAATTGATTGACTAGGAGTGCCGTATTCAATGCATCGCGCACCCATTCAAGCTACTTATGAAAACTGAGCGCGGTTGGTCACGACTCACGTATACATTAGAGTGTAATATTGGACTCTGCAGTCTACAAGAGTCCAGATATACGAGTACGTACCGGATTTCGGACGTCTACTATTACGTACGGGGATGTACTCCGCCGTGGGGTAATGGGGGCATGGAATTGGAGATGAATTGGACGAATTGAACTACCTGTACATGTTCTCCGTACTCGTAGACCGCTTCGTCGTATTGTTATTGCTCCTACTCCGCATTATCCGGCGGTATTCTGTGGGTTCCAACTGCCGCACCATGCCAAGGGCTCGTAGCCGTCCTCAAGGCTCATAGTCACCCGACTATCAGTCTTTAGACGAGGTAAGTGCCATGGCCCACCGTAGAGGGATTTAACGGCAGTCTTCATCCCCTTCATGGGCCGGATCATCACATCATCACGGTCGAGGACATGTACCCGTTACATGTACCGGTACGCCGTAGCGAAGCACGAGTTCCCCGACGTATCCACAGATACAAACACCCCAAGCCCCAAACCCCACAAAGTGGGCTCGTCTTAGTTCGTTTCTCCGACTTCGAGCAGCGCCGTGAGTGCAGTGGCGCAGAGAATTGGATGATGAATCCTGCTACTTCCCCTCTTTTCATCTCTCTTCACATCTCTACTCTCTGATGTACTGTGCTCTCAACGTGATTGCGTGTTGTGTGGTGGTGAGCAAGCTGTACGGAAACATTGACCCAGACAACTCCCAAACACCATTCTGTCTCTCTCAAAGAGCGAGATGGAATGCTGCCATACGAATACAGGTGAGGATATCCATTTCCGGTTACCGTCTGGGTGTTTCCTAGCATCGACCATTGGCCAGGCAGATGTCTGCTGTCGGATGCATACATTGTCTGCCATGCCAAGCTCGACCGAGTCCCGCCAACTCGCCTGAGGTTTCCGCATATGGCATATACCGGATAAGCCTCTTCTGAATACCGGATAAATGTCTCTTAAATCTCGGCAGAGGCCGGGGTAAGCCGGCTCTTGTCAGTTCATGTGAGAGATCATTCTGCGGGGGCCCACACGGAGCAAACTTGGCGGGGGTAATACTCCGTAGGTACTCGGCTACGAGTTGTGGTCAATGATCGAACACATTCATCTCCATGATCGTACGTATACGCTGCATTGCTATGGAGAGATTACTCTCCACCGACCGGATGGAAGGGCCTGTGGAATCATCTTCTCCGGGTATTACCCTTTGAACCTATAGGCCCTCGACAGTTCAAGCTATTCGTCACTATAGCATGATGCTTTATCATGATGAAAGTCACGAGGTTGAATGAGAACACTTCTCTCCGCTATATGATGGTAGTTATAGGTCCAGGATACATCAATCAATGCATATCATGTGCATTCAACGGCAATGATGGGCCGAAGAAGCAAAACAGAACGAAACAAAACGCAGCAGCTAAACATACATTCGATAACCATGTTCTCGACCGGCGTCCTGTGCAGACAACATGGAGATTACACAACAGTCCCAACGATCCTATACTAAACTAGCGAACAAGGTCAGATCTCAGATATGCGCAATGGTCTGTTTTGCCACGTGACCTTGTATGTGGGCCAAACATCCTAGGACATATTCATATTATTACGGAGCATCGTACGGAGTACGGAGTACATGATAATATACACCAAATATCACTCCAACCCCGCCCGTGTCTAGTCCGCTGTTAGCTTCGATAGAGCCATCAGACCACTTGCAACCATGCTGAACCGACCTACACTCCACTTCGCCCCCCACAACCCCGGTTTCGGCGCCGTCGAGAGCTGGGATATCGGCCGCAGCCAGTAGTTCGAATGTCTGGGGTAATAACACTAGCCGCAGACAGCGGTGTCCTGGGGTCAAATTAACCGGCTAGATGCCATGTCCCTGTGCTGCTGTCCTCGTGATGACTTTTGTCGTATACAAGTGCAGCGAGCCCTCTATACGTAGAGCTAGAGAGACCGAGGTAGAGAGACCGATCGAGTCTTTCGGCCCGATACCCACAATATAGGATGAATACCAAGCTTTCGCCCTTCTCCATCCTGACTCTGTCATTACGATTATCCCCAAATGTCGGGGGGTCGGGGTAGCTGACGGCTGCGTGCCAACTCAGCAGTGTACAAGAAAAGAGGCCGACTATATAATACGCCATGTAGCCCGGCGAGGAACGAGGGGATGGACATCATCCCTCTCCATCGACCTCACACGAGCACAGCTACGTCAACCGGTCTCTCACCATGGCCCTCTCTCGTGCACTGTGGCTCTCGGGCCTCTTGCTCGCCCCCTCTGTTGGCGCCCAGGCCTACGAGCCTGGTGATCGCAACGAAGATGCCTTCCAGTGGATCCAGCCTCTCGACACTACCATCCTCGGCCAGTACGGCCACAGCCCGTCCTTTCTCCCGACTCGTATGTATCAGCCGTCTTCCACCTCCGGCTACCACGTAGACCATATGCTGACATGAGAACTCGTTCACCACAGCCAATACCACCGGAGCTGGCGGCTGGGAGGCGGCTCTCGAAAAGGCCCGCGACTTCGTCTCCAAGCTGACTCTGGAGGAGAAGGCCGATATGGTGACCGGTGTCCCCGGTCCCTGCGTGGGGAACATCCTTCCCATCCCTCGTCTGGGCTTTGACGGCCTCTGTCTTCAGGATGGTCCTCTGTCGGTCCGCGTGGCCGACTACGCTAGCGTCTTTCAGGCTGGCGTCTCTGCCGCCTCGACCTGGGACAAGGACATCATCTACGAGCGCGGTTTGGCCATGGGCTCCGAATATAGAAAGAAGGGAGCCCACATCGCCCTCACACCCTGCTCCGGACCCCTCGGTCGCTCGGCCTACTCCGGCCGCAACTGGGAGGGTTTCAGCCCGGACCCTTACCTGTCCGGTCTTGCCATGGAGAAGAGCGTCCAGGGACTTCAGGATGCCGGTGTCCAGGCCACCCCCAAGCACTTCATCGGCAACGAGCAGGAGACTATGCGCAACCCCGTCTTCGACCCCAACGGCACCGTCACAGACGTCCTCTACGAGGCCCTGTCCGCTAACATGGACGACCGCACCATGCACGAGCTGTACCTGTGGCCCTTTGCCAACGCGATCCACGCCAAGGCCTCCAGCATCATGTGCGCCTACCAGAGGCTCAACGGTTCCTACTCCTGCCAGAATTCCAAGGCCCTCAATGGCCTCCTCAAGGAGGAGCTCGGCTTCCAGGGATACGTCATGTCCGACTGGGGCGCTACTCACTCCGGTGTAGCCTCTATCGAGCAGGGTCTCGACATGAACATGCCCGGTGGCCTTGGCAACTACGGCACCGATTGGGACGCCGGCTCCTACTTTGGAAAGAACGTGACCATTGCTGTCAACAACGGCACCGTTGCCGAGTCGCGCATCGACGACATGATCTTGCGTATCATGACGCCCTACTACTGGCTCGGCCAGGACAATGGCTTCCCCAGCATCGACGCCTCTAGCGGTGACCTCAACACCTTCTCCCCCAAGTCGACCTGGAGGTACAACTTCACCTTCACCGGCGAACGTAGCCGTGACGTCCGCGATAACCATGGAGATCTCATCCGCAGGCACGGCGCCGCTGCCACCGTGCTCCTGAAGAACGAGAAGAAGGCTCTGCCCCTCAAGGCGCCCAAGTCTATCGGTGTGTTTGGAAACGATGCCGGCGACATCACCGAGGGCTTCTACAACCAGGTCAATTTCGAGTACGGCACCCTCGTCACCGGCGGTGGCTCCGGCACCGGCCGCCTAACCTACCTGGTCAGCCCCTTGACCGCCATCAATGAGCGTGCCAAGAAGGACAATGCCCTGGTCCAGCAATGGCTCAACAACACCCTCATAGCCACCTCTGACGTGCGCGATCTCTGGGTCCCCACCCCACCCGAGGTCTGCCTCGTCTTCCTCAAGACCTGGGCCGAGGAGGCCGCCGACCGTGAGTCTCTCAGCGTCGACTGGGACGGTGACGACGTGGTCCTGTCCGTCGCCAGCCAGTGCAACAACACCGTCGTCGTCACCCACTCATCTGGAATCAACACCCTCCCCTGGGCCGACCACCCCAACGTCACCGCCATTGTGGCCGCCCACTACCCGGGCCAGGAGTCCGGCAACTCTCTCGTCGACATCCTCTACGGTGATGTCAACCCTACCGGCAAGCTTCCCTACACCATTGCCTACAACGGAAGCGACTACAACGCCCCGCCGACCACCGGCATCAACTCTACCGGTGTCGAGGACTGGCAGTCGTGGTTCGATGAGAAGCTTGAGATCGACTACCGCTACTTTGACGCCCACAACATCTCGGTCCTCTACGAATTCGGCCACGGCCTCTCCTACACCACCTTTGAGCTCGGAAAGCTCGAGGGCAAGCCCGCCGTCGAGTCGATTACCTCCGAGCCCGAGAAGCTTCCGGTCCAGCCCGGTGGCAACCCTGCCCTCTGGGAGACCGTCTACACTTTCACCACCGAGGTCACCAACACCGGCGATGTCGACGGCGCCACTGTGGCCCAGCTCTACGTCAGCTTCCCCGACAGCACTCCCGAGGGTACACCCGTCCGCCAGCTACGCGGCTTCGACAAGGTCTTTCTCGCCCCGGGAAAGACGGCCAAGGCCAGCTTTGACCTGCTGCGTCGCGACCTCAGCTACTGGGACATCAAGTCTCAACAGTGGCTCATCCCTGAGGGCGAATTCACGCTCTCCGTCGGCTTCAGCAGCAGGGACCTCAAGCAGTCCACAAAGGTGACTGTTGTTTCGGCGTGAGATTTCATGCTCGACGAGAAATGAGGAAAGAATACTGAACGAAAAAAAAAAAGAAAGAAAAAAAAAAACAGAAAAAAAAAGTCAAGATCTCATCCGGGGATAGGATGTCTGTCCCGTTGTCATAGCTCAGAGCGATCTCTTTATTTTGCCAGAAGCGACACTATGCAGTATCTGTATATCTTGTACATAGCAACTAATGCGTCCATATAATATTAGATGACTTGTCCACTTTCTGGAATACCAAATGTAACTACTAATCCGTGTACGGAGTAATACTGAGTACCAATGGCCAGAGTCTGGATCAATCCTTGCAAAACCAAAGACAGACGACCGGTTTCTTCCCGGGAAATCCCGTCCTCGTCGCATCCCAGCCAAGCTCCTTGATCGCCTTCTTGAGCATGTCCTTATCGGCGCCGGTGAAGCTGATACCCTTGTACCATGCACCGTTGCTACCGGCCACAATCTCATAGCATCTATTCTTCTTCGGATCGGGGCTGTCGCACCCGAAACCCTTGAGGAGTTCGGCCACCGTCACGGAGCACGGCACATGCGCAGCCTTGAACTGGATCTGCGCGCCCGGGGGAAGCTGCCAGGGGGGGGTGCTGGACCGGAAAACGTGGCACTTTGTGTGCTCCGCGGGGAAGAAGTAATTGTACCCCGGCTCGCAGCCTGTGCCTCCAGACGAGTTGGTCATCTGCGCTGCTGGCATGCTGGTATCGGAGTAGGGAGCTGGTTGCGGCTGGCGTGCATGCATGTTGCCCGCACCGTTGGGGTACACCGGGTACCATGGTTGCTGATGCATGTTATAAACTGCAATGGATTGATTAGTTTTCAGACGGAAAGAGAACCAACGAATGCACATGTACACAGTTTGTTGTTTCACTCACCACATGGACCCCAGACTTGGGCATAGCCGGTATACCTCATTGGTGAAAAAGGAGGCTGTCCACCCTGGGTGTCGCGGCCGGTAACCGGGTTCCAGCCTCCAGACATGGCGATTGTTTCTTCAAGAAATATCTTTCTATCTCTATATTCAGTGTCCAGGCTGCCAGGTATTCACCCAATGCTGTGTGCTTGGGTCGAAAGCAGAGACCCAGTATCCACGCACTGGTTGTTGCTGGGAGTAGACAGCTGGAAGCCGAGAAGGAAGAGTCGTCGTCGAGTTGTGGCCTCGCGTTCTCGGTGTCTCTTGTGTATCTCGTTGTCCTGTAGAGGCAGCATGTCGGAGATGTTGTAAGAGTGATGCCACATGTACATGTGAATTCTTCGTGGGGGACAGAGATAGTGGGAGAAGGAAGAAACTGTACCTTGCGGCGGCAATCTACGGTGGACACGAGTCCTCTCCAGATATCCAAAAAAGATTTCAGTGCTCCAGATGATGTTGTCTTGGGCGTCGAAGAAAGCGCCGACAATGATCCAAGCCCAATATCGGGGATGGTCCAAGAAACTGTAGTACTGTGTGACAACAAGTTTGGTGGCAGGGTACGGCAGAAAGGTCTCGTCAACAGCAGCTATAGTTGAATATGGCTCGACGTTGAAGGACATTATAAAGATAAAGAGCAAGACATGCGAGGGAAAGGGAAGAAAGAAAGAGATGTTGACGACGCCTCCGCGGAGTCGGCATTTATGCTAGTTGCCCAAGTCCAGAATACCCATGTGACACTCGACGGTTTACTCTGAGCCCATATAATCCATGAACTGATGGAAGTGATTGCATGTGGAATTCAGGACACAACAAGCCCTCGTGCTTCTGAATCACCGTCGCGAGTCATCACGCGCTGCTTCATCATCCACGAACTCCATGACTGATGATGCGACTGATTAAAGGAGTTCGTATTCTCTAATTGATGACCATCACAAGTACCAGTCGATGGTCGACTTCCTTCGTCAAAGTGTTCCATTCAAACTTTCCATCGCAATATTTCCCCTATCAACGTGCATCAGCTTCCATTCCTCTCATGCATCATCCATTGTTCGACACAAGGTCCATCTCGGAGACAAAGTGCGATCCTCCTGCGCATCTCCAACCAGAGTCTTGACGAATCCAGTGGTAGCCTACTGGGCACCTTCCTGAGAGCTCAAGCTTTTTCTTTCTTTCCTCCTCTTCCTTCCTCTGCTCTTCTTCAGCCATCAATTCCCTGATTATCTGCTCCCTGAGAGCATCATCTTTGGCCTCCCTCGATGCCTTGACCTTGGCCTGGTACTCGGCCTCTCGTCTTGCTTCCTCATCAGCATCCTTCTGAAGTTGCTCCCAGACCTCGTTGCTGACCCCTGGGTCCCGCATGCCGAGTATGTCACGGCCCCTGTGTCTTTGGGGCTCGGGTGCTTCTGTGGGGGCATCAGTTTCCTCCACTTCTTCTGAGAGGTCGGTACTGAGCCACGGATCTTGAACCTTTGTCGTCGTCGCCGTTGAGGTTGCAGTACTTGTCTCGCGAGTACTTGGGTCTGCATTCTGGGACTGGGGCTGGGGCTGGGACTGGGGCGTTGCTCGAGCTCGTCTCAACGAGGTCGGCATTGGACCGTTTGCTTGCGTTGCTCTGCCCTGCCGTTCTTTGAGCATCTTTTCCATCTCTGCAATAACCATTTCCTCGGAAACAACAATTGTTTTTCCAATATTACTCGCATCGACCGTCTTGATGGCCGCTTGGGAGACCCCCTTGCCCAGTGTATCCACATCCCGGGCGCTTCCCCAGCTGGGGAGCTTCGATAAGATGTCAAATATCCCAACCGCCTGGTCGCGGAACTCCTTCGAAGGTGTTTGGAGAGCTCCGACATTCATCCGGCCTTTACCTTTCTCTTCCAGGGAAGATTTTCTTTTGGTGAGCTTATTGGCAAGAAGCTGGAAGCATTCATCGGGATCCAGACCGTGAAAGTCGATGGACTCTGGGAAGCGACTGGTGAGACCAGGGTTGACGTTGAGCAGGCGGTTGATGTCGTCGTCGTACCCTGCCAGAACGATGATGAGCTTCTTATGGTACTTCTCCTTTGTCACCGCATCGATGATTTCGTCAAGTGCTTCCTTGGCAAAATGGCCCTCAGCTAGGCGATAGGCCTCATCAATGAGGAGCACTCGCCCAAGTGCCTTGTCGAGCTGCTGGCGGACCTTGGGGCCGGTCTGCCCGATATATTGGCCGATTATGTCGGAGGAAGAGCAGTCGATGACTTCCGGTGCAGCAAGAAAGCCAGCGTCGTAAAAGACTTTCCCCATCTTCCGAGCTGTGGTCGATTTCCCTGTCCCGGGGGGTCCGCGGAAGAGAAAGTTGAACGGGATATCCTCCTTTGGATCCATGCCGAGGAGGCGCATCCTCTGTGCCGCTTCTTGATAGCCTTGGAGGGTGGCGATGAGACGTTCAAGGCCGACGGTATCTTTGAAAAGATCCCTCACATTCGTATCCGAGCTCTCCGTGCGCCTGTAGTTCTCGTCAAAGTCCAGCGCTTCCAGGTCAGATACACGCTTGGTCTCTTTGGCGGAAAGCCGGCGCTGGTGGCGACCCTTCGCTTGGTCTAGGAGAATGTCAATCTCTCCGGCATTTCCAAAATGCGGGCGGTTCCTCGCCCGATCGAGCATGTCGAGCGCCACCTTCTTGGCTATTGCAGTGATTCCAAAGCCTTGTGTCTTCAACTTGGCGTCCAGTATGGTGGCCAACTGCTCCTGGGAGAAGTCTTCAAAAAGGAAACCGGATGCCAGTGGGAAGCGCCGCGACAGACCTGGGTTGACGTTCTGGAACATGTCCTCCATCTGGTCCTTGTATCCTAGGAGCAGGACGCATCGGTCGTCACCAGGGACACTCTGTACCTCGGCAACAATTGTGTCGATAACCGCTGTCTTGTATGGATCCAAGGTAGATCCTCCTCCTCCGTACAGCCCGTAGGCTTCGTCGATGACCAGAACCTTGCCGATGCAGGCTGACAGGATTCCTTTTGTCTGTTGCTCCGACTGTCCAAGGACGCTGCCGACAAAGTCGGCAGGGTTTTTGATAACCACCTCACCTTTCGACAAGAGGCCAAGTTCGACAAGGATCTTCCCGTAAATCTTGGCTACAGTCGTCTTTCCCGTTCCAGGGTTCCCTAAGAAGACGCGATTGAGGCTGTACTGGATGATAGGTTTCTCCTGCAACTCGCGTTGATAGTTGGCCTGGATGCTGTCGACAAGGGACTTCACCGATGATTTGACAGAGCCGAGGCCCGTGAGTCGTCCCAGCTCCTTCCACGCCTCGGAGTGCGCGAGTGCGTTGGCCGGTTCCGGTCCGATAATGTCGCTCTTTGTTAGGAGCAAGTCATCGGGTTTCTTTTTTTGTCGGCGCTCACGCCTGAGGCGCTCACTCTGGCGTCGGTAGACTGTGGACAGCATATTCTCGGCTGCTCGGGCGTTTCCGAAGCCTTCTTTTCCACGTCCACGGCCAAGTCTTTGTGCGATAATCCGAAGATAGAGGCCATCGATACCATCCTCAATCTTCATTCGACCTTTGTACCTGCCATTTATCTTGGACCCCAGGATCTTCAGCAACTCGTCGTCGCTGTAGTCGGCAAACTTCATCTCGTGCGGGAAACGACTCGAAAGACCCGGGTTGTGGGCGAAGAAGGCTTCCATCTGCTTCGTGTATCCAGCAAGGACGAAGCAGATTTTCGAATTCAGGTTCTCGACCTCGGCGAGCAAAAAGTCCAAAACAGCTTTTCCGCCGGGACTGTTTCCAGATGAAAGCTGGTATGCCTCGTCAATGAAGACGACCCCCCCGCCCTTCTCGAGCATCTCGTCAAGAAGTTTCTGGGATCCGGATACACCCATATTGGCCAGCTTTGAACCCGTCGTCTCTTTAAAGCATCTCCCAGAAATGACACCCATGGAAGTCAGGAGATTGCCATACAGCCTCGCAACCGTTGTTTTTCCTAAATGAAATAACAACACGTCAGCCTCGGGGGGGAGGGAAACAAAAACAAAAGGGAAATCAAACGTAGAAAATTGGAAAGAGAGAAACAAAAAGCAAGCATACCTGTTCCCGGATTTCCGAGAAGGCTGCACCCAAATCTCTCGTCCTTGATCGGCACGTTTTGTCGCGTAGCCGTGTCAACCACCGACTTGATATTTAGAAAGGCTTGCTTCACATCTCTGAGGCCAATCATTGTTTGCATCAGCAAGTCTATAGCTTCGCTTCTTGCGAGCTCTTCTCGTTTGAGGTAGTCCCACTCCTCCTCGGGTGTGCCGCGCTCGAACTGGGGCTTCTCGCCATTGTCGCTAGAGACAGGGGATGAAGGCGTCTTCGAATCAGCCAATTCTCTTGAATCCTCGGCCCTTTTCATTGCTTCCTGTCTCTTCCTGGTTTCTTTTAGCTCTGCGAGCTCAGAGCGTCGTTGCTCCAGAGTGCGCGACCGGTAGTCACGCTCCCTATCTTCTTTGAGAAGCCTCTTCTCATAGTCCAGCTCGTCTTGAATTTCTTTCAATTCTTTGCGGTACGCTTCTTGGCGCTGCACCCTAGCCTTCTCAAGGTCGAAGTTGCGCTGAAGACGCCGGCGCATGTCTTCTTCCTCCGACATGCACCGGCAGCATCGAACATTTCGATCCTGGCAGCCGACCTTGTATGTGTGGTTCTTTTCACAAACCTTGTCAACCTCCTCGCCACAGGTAATCTTTGTATGATCGGTAATAGTGTGGCAACGGCGCTTGCAGACATGAAGGCCACAGCTGAGCTGAGCACCACATAGCTCTGAGCAGCCACCATCGGGACACTTCAGTTCAAAGTCCTGCGGGCTGGCCAGTGTGGATGTTCGTTCGGGATGCTGCTCACATCTGACTCTGATTCCATCTTGAAGATACTCCTTGTCCTTGAGAAGCTGGAAGAATGGGACCCAGGTGTCCTTGCCCTGCAGGGAATTGATAAACGTCGCCATGTTCCCGATCATGATCAGGCAATTGCGTGCCCTAGAGACCAAGACGTTCAGACGCTCGGGGGCTTTCATGAAGCCGATGTCTCCTCTTTCATTGCTACGTGTCAGAGACGCAATGACTATATCTCTCTCTTCGCCCTGGTAGTTGTCTATATGCCCATCCGTTAGCCAGTATTCGGTGATGATTCGGGATCAGAGCGGCTTACCGATTGTGGACAGTCGAATTTCCCCCCGGTCTACATTACCAGCAGCAGAGGTGAGCAATCCTGCTCGAATGAGCTCGCCCGAGTCGAAGTCGCTCAAGATGGGATCCGTGGTCTTGATCAGCGCATCTCTCAGCAACCGTAGCTGACCGAGATAAGGGGTAAGTATGACTATGTTGGACGTATTGTAGCCTTGTTGGCCCAGGTATTTGACAAGTTTGAGCACCATCTCGACCTCAAAACTGTTTTCTTTGCTGAACACGGTCCCGGCATCGCGTGTATCCTGCAGTTGGCCGACATCGTTCTCCGGCTTGTCATGGTTCATGAAGACGACGCGGCCAACGATTCCGCGAATAGCAGGTCTGGACTTTGTCTTGTAGTCGTCAAGGAGATCAGGGTATGTCATATGGCGGACAATTTGTGAGATTTCGGGGTCCATCCGGTGCTGATTTTGTAGGGTAACATGCAGGTGGCCCTGCTCGATGAGCCTCTCAAACATGGACTTGTTAAAGTCGTACCCGTCTCCCTTCTCGACGCTCAGGTCATAGTTATTGTACCTTGGTCTCAGCTGCTTGTGGTCGCCGATGAGAATGAGCTTTTTCGTCGTGTGGTTCAGAGCAGTGAGAACGTGGGCTTCCAAAATCTCTCCGGCTTCCTCAACCAGCACGCAATCCACCTTGGCAGCCTCGATGAGGGATGAATATTTTGCAGCAGCTGTTGTCGTGCATCCTATGACCCGCTTCTCGGCTATGAAGTCGCATTTGACGTGGTTGTAGTACATATCAATCTGCTCTTGGTTCCTGTTGACCTTATCAACGAGCTTCTCGAACTCATCAGCTCGCTCTTGTTGGAGGGCGCAGGTCCATTTGTCCATGTAAGATTTTCTCTGTGGCTTGGGAATGTCCCAGATGAAGCGGAAGCTGGCTGGGATGAGGTCTCTGAGCTTTTCAGGGCCCTTTCCCGCCTTCCAAGCGTTGATGAGATGATCCTCCTGTATAGGTTGGCCCCCTTTCCCCATGACCCTGAAGCCATTTTCCGCACGACGAACTTGGAAGGCGTCCCAGAACTCCCCATCTCGGGGATCCTCGGAAAATTCGAGGTAGGAAAGTATGTCGGAACCAGAAACTTTGGTACCGACTTTTACAAACATTCTCTGAACCTTTCCCCTCAATACGTCGCCTTGTTTTTTGAGTTCATTGATGTGCTGAAATGCAGTTTGCGACTTGGGGGTACTAGAGGCTCGGAACTGGTTTTTGAATAACAAGGGAGCAGTCACTGTTGACGACTTGGATCCAAGGCGAGTCATGCTCTTTGTAACGCCAATATTGATGAGATCTTCAAGAAACTGGTCTAGAGCATGATTTGTGTATGAAAGAACTAATATGCGTATCGAGGGGCCCTCGAGCAGCAGCTTTGCAACAAGTGCCCCGACGAAGGACTTTCCGGTACCTGTGGTTCATGTCAGACGTGCGTAAATCGGCTTCAACCACCAAAGAGCCTGAGAGATCTTACCTGGCGGTCCTTGGATTATTGCAAGTGGTGATCTCAGAGCGTACGAGACGGCTTTGCCTTGTGCTGCATCGAGGGTATACTCGTCTCCCTCATGGGCGAAAACGCCACCTGCCGCACTGCTCTCCAGCACTTCGAGCTTCTTCAGAAAAGGCAAAACGTATGGAAGAGGACAGAACCCGTCAAGGTTACCGTCGCTTTCCACATTCAAGCGAAGTATTTGAGATTCAAGAGGGAGCTGCCTGATTTCCTTGAGACGCTTTAAAACAGGCTCGTAAGCGAAGACGGGAGTGTTGATAAGAATAAAGCGGAGGCTCTTCATAGTGCTGATTTCACCAACGACTTTAGCCAAAAATTTGGTGTTGGTGAACTGAAGTCCGACCTTGGGATGCTGGCCCACCAGGAGATCGTTGTCGATATGTATTGTGGCGAACCCAACGACATCAGAGCCCGAGCACAAAGCTCCAAAGGCCTGGTTCCGAAGGAAACTGGGATTCTCCCGTCGGAAAGCCCTCACCTTGTCAGGACTCCTGTTCTCCAGGACTTTTAGGCCAGAGCCAATGACGACGATGAGAGCACACGGGCGACCGCTCGCGCTGTCCCCCATGTCCAGTTGAGATATGCCAGATATACCGAGAGTCCTCGCAGGGCGCCTGCGAGACTTCTTTGTCCCAGTGGCAATGTGCAATTCCTCGCGAAGTTCGTACAGCATTTCTTCGCGATAAAGACGGTAGAGATTGTCGACATAGTCCTTGAATCTGCAGGACGGATCCGCAGCGGTGATCTCTGCAAGCGTCCGGTAAAACGGCTTCAGCGTCGAGGCAAGCTCGTCAGTTGTCGGATAAATGGAAATTTCGCGGAAGTTGGCAAAGTCATTGTCGTGTCTACCGCCCGGCGCCTCCATTCCCAAGACAGCGTCTGATGCTTGCTGCGAAAGCCGGTTTTGCAGAATCTTCTGGATTCGGTAGGCGTACTCTCGGACCTTGTGGCTGGCGTGCTTGAGCAGTGGTCGGGTCTGGAGGGTTGTGCTGAGTCTGTCCGACAGCTCAGCGAGCTCAGGAGCATCGCCGCTAGCAATCTCGAGACAGAGCCATGCGAAGGCAACAGCACTAGGCTCTGAGTCCTCAAACCCCGTCTCGGTGTAGAGGGCTAGCAGGGGTGCCCATGCCGTGGGAGGGTCGACAATGGCGAGGATGATTTTTTGAAGAAGTCTTCCCCCCGACAAGGCCTTCACATCCGGATCAGAGATATATCTGGCAAAGGGCAGGACGTGGGAAGTGATGTGCTCGGTGGTATCGCTGGCTCGGACTGCTTGTCGTACAGCCTTGAGTCCAGAAGGACTTGCAATGATCTTCTCAACGAGAAGTGAAGGCGACGGCTGCTTCCGGACAGCCTCTAGGAACAACTGAGCTTCACGGGGGGCCAAGATGCTCCGGGTTCCTTTCAGAAAGGCCACGAGGACCTTTTGAAGGCGAGCGTCGCGCTCGTCAGCGGACACCGATTGTGGCATGGTGGGGGTTTGTGCCCCAAGATCGAGGCAGTCGGCTACAGGAAAACGACGAGTTCTCGGAAAAGTTGAAAAGGGACTGGAAAAGTATCAGTAGGATGGGGAGGGCTGACTTGAGTGACTCGCAGTGACTCCTCGAGACGGAGCGGGGTGAACTTGCTTGTTCAAGCGGCACGCTCGTCTAAGGCAGTACAAGGACTTTATCACGAGGAGAATGCTACCTCTAAACAAACAAGGCCAACAGGGTGAGCACATCTACATGTGGTGTTAGTACTGACATCCAAGCATACATGCAGTATGTGCATATAGACCCCGCCCCTGGAAAGTAGAAAAACTCTTATGGAAAGTCATGGAAGTGATAAGGCCATGCATGTGCATAGAGATGAAATGCTTCTGGCTAGCAGTGGCTAGACCATATATATGCATTGATGTTTGTTTACTTGCTGTTTGAGTGGTCAGCTACATGTGAATGATGAGGTGTGGCACGGCACAGCCAACGAATGGCCCTCTTCACACCGGCAAACCCCCACGGCTGCGTTGGCCTGATCGCATCTCATATGTTCTAGCCGGTTCCAGTGAGAAGATTGTCTGGATATCGTCGATTATTGTCACTACTTCCGTGTATATATGTCAGTGGATTCGATCCAGTGGTGGTGAGACACATGTATGCACATGTCCTTGAAATCTCGTACCGGACATTAATCAGAACCAGATCCATCCTCTACCGCATAACAAGACAAGTCATGCTGCATAAACGTGGACATGTACAGAGCTTCCGCGGAGCGAGAAGAGGAACCTGGGGTAGTGGCTCACCGCGCGGCGGTCGCGGCGCATGCCAACAGCCAAAGCTCGTCGAGGAGACACCTCCACCGCCGTGTGGACCTCTACTTGAAGAGATATCTCTCGAAGACATCCTTGACCGCTCCCGAGGCGAGCTCGAGAGGCACGGAATCACCGACTGCGAGCTTGTCGCGTCATACAACTGGCTCGACAAGCCCGGTCGATCCATGATCATCCCCGGTATGATGCCGACACGTATGGATCTTACAGCCCACAAGACTTAGACTGACCAGAGCACATAGGGATGCCACCCAGGTGGACACCACCACCCTTCCCCTCAACCCTCAAAAAAGACTCTGGTACCTACTACCGCGATCAGAATGCCTGTTGGTACCCGGCCCACCCCACGGAGCCCGGAGCCGAGGCCATCATGAGGTTGAAGGCGGATCAGCAGGACACCCGTGACTCCTTCGACGTGGACATATTTGCCTGTGGAAGCACACTTGGAAACCTTCTTCGATTTGTGAACGGGGGCGACATGAAGTTCCGTATGCTAGTGGAAGTCGTCGGAAAGACAGTCCACCTCATCCGACGGGAGAACTCGCCCTATGATACCATACCCGGCGTTTACGGGTATGGACACACGTTCCCCGAAGCCTACACCACCTGGGACTCGCCTGTCCGTGGCTCCGATTCGCACCAGCGTATCGTCCGCTACCGGCTGGGCGGGATGCACTTCCTTGTGCGGTCCAAGGGGGATGGGTACCTCCCTGACAAAGTCCCCGAAAATCTCCGTAACGTTAGCAGCGATACGGGGGAGAGCCACAGAGCGTCTTCCATCGACAGTCTTGCGTCTGCCCTGGCAGGAAACTCTGTTTCTCGCAGGGCGCAGTCTTCAGAGGGACAGCCAAGCCTCCAGATCTCAGTTGCTGGACAGCTAATCCCGCAGGAAGCCGTATTCAACTTGAAGACGCGAAGTGCCATGAAGAAGCTGGACGGATCCACCGCAGTGGAAGTATTGGAAGTAGAGGTCCCTCGTCTGTGGGTTTCTCAGATCCCCAACCTCGTCCTAGCCTACCACAAACGGGGCCTCTTTGACGACATCGAAATCCAAGACGCCCGACCGGCCATTGCCAAGTGGGAATCTGACAAGGAACCAGAGGTGAAGAGGTTTGTCGTCCTTCTCCGGAAGATCGTTGAGATTGCCCGGAGCAAAGACGACGGGAAGTTCGAGATTGTGCGCAACGATGGGGAGAACGTCATCCGCATCATGCAACAGATGCCCGATGTGGCTCCTGCCTTTTCCCCAGAGACAGCTGAGAGGTGGGAGAGATGGCTGGATGCCGGTGGGAACAAGAGTGACAGCCATTCTGACCAGCGTTCCTATGAAGAAGAGTCCAGCCGGTTCGATCAAGGCTCTGATCTTAACGACACGCTCAATCATGGGTGGTCGGATGACAGCGGCAGCGAGAAGGACTTGACAGCCTGTGACGAGGAGTGCGGGTACTGCGGGCGATGCGTGTACTGATCTGTTCACGGTGGAGATTATGGATTTGTTCTGCTTCCCGCCTGCTGATCATCTGTAGATGGTCCTTATTTCCTTTGCCTCCGTCCGGTTTCCTATTCTCCTGTTTTACAAATTTTGTGACGGACGAATGTGTGTACGGCCTAGTTTGAGATTGAATATCAGAACCGGTTTACAGTGTACAGGCACATGAGGATGTAGATTCCGTACCACGCCGCAAGTGCACGCCGCAAGTGCAGGTGGAGGCGGCACGGGAGCGAGCTCGCGAACTGCATGGGCAATGTCATGTCACCCTCCTATCAGAGCCGGATGGTTGCTGCCCAAGAAACTAGGAAAACGAACGCTGGGACACGAATAGAGGAGGTCCGTAGCAACAGGAAAGCGGCCGACGTCAAGCAGAGCGGCAGGCAGAGTCGCGTATCGCATAGATAGTACATGAACGTACCATGTTTCCGCGTCAACTGGACAGCCCACGAAGCGATAGCAATCGGTGTAGAAGGAACAGATTGAATAGCTTCTAACACGACAAAGCTCTGAAGGGGAGAATAGAAGAGGACAGAGCGATAACGCAGCACGAAATCAGTAGAGCAGTGGTAATACAGAGCATCATCATCGTCAGACAGCCACATCATCAGTTACAGCCCTGAGGCCTCCAGCCATCTTCTTTGGCGGCGCGGCCGCCGTGGCAGCAGCATCCTTGCGGCTACCCTGCTGCATCTGTCGCCTCCCCATCTCGGTGACGAGTCCCTTGAGATGGACCTCGGCCTGGACAGTGGCACTGTACGCCGAGGGCGGCCAGTTCCAGGCGTTGCGCTTGTCGACGTTAGCTCCAGCAGCAAGCAGGGTACGCAGGACGAGCAGGTTTCCATTTCCACTGGCGAAATGCAGCGCCGTATTTCCCTCGTGGTCGGAACGGTGGACGGCCTCGACAGGCCCGCCGGGCACGTAGGTGAGGAGGATCTGGAGGCTGGTGTCGTGGCCGCCCACGCTGGCCTCCATTATCGCATCGCGGCCGCGGGCGTCGCGTCGCAGGATGCACGTCCGGTCTGACTCGCAGAGCAGGTGGACAACGTCGGTGTGCCCTGCACGGGCGGCCAGCATGAGAGCGGTCTTGTGTTCTTCGTTGAGGGCAGGGCAAGGCTTTTCGTGGCCGGCGTCGATGAGGACCCGGCAAACCTCGACCTGGCCGAGAGAGGCTGCCAGGTGGAGATTCGAGTTGGAAAGCCCCGAGGGGGATGTGTCGGGGTTATGTAGTAGATGGGGGGATGACTTGAGGATGCGGCGGACGAGGAGCGCGTCGCCGGCATGAATGGCGCGCCGTAGACGGATGGACGGTTCGATCCTAAGAGAAGGTGGTGGTGGAGGAGGAGCAAGGGTTAGCGACCGATGGCTTTTTTTCCCCTCTACTTCTTTAGTTTTGAAGTAGTTTCTTGGCTTGTGCGGTGCGTAGATGAATCTTCTTACATGGCCGTGGATGCCTCATGGTGACCATCGGTTTGAGCGAAACGACAACAGACGGAGCAAAGATGATGATGCTGTGTCAACGTGCAAGTTCCGACAAGTTGGAGGAGAGAAACTACAGGGAACTTGAGGGAAATCCGGTGCTATCATTGGCATGTTGCGGGCCCTCGCTGCGCCCCTCATAACGTCAGTGTGGGGGAGGGAGTTGTTTCAGCTTTCCCCTACTCAACTCTGGTTTCTGAATGTCAACCGATTTGGCTTATCTTCTCTTCGGCTTATTATGTTCAGTGTAGTATGAAGTACTACTTGTGAATCGCTACAGATATAGATGACAGTCACCGAAATAGGGACCTATCAGTTGACTGGAGTCATTGGCCTCGTGGATATCTCAACTCTCTGACGTACGTATCCGTATCTGTGCATCATATCGTATTTCCCATCAAGGCCCTCGAAGAAGTCTTTACATGTCATCGGAATACAAAGACTAAAAGTACCGCAGGTGAACCCGAGTAAGTGTGTATATAATGCGATAGTGAAAGAGATAAACCCAGGACGTTATTCAACATCCCGTGAACCTATATGAAGGGGGGATTCCGGGTAGCCCCGCGCCGTCTTACATGTAACTGCGATGAATATCCCGGACTCACTTTGTTTTCTAGATATCGATAACATGATGGGCAATGCTTCCATATGAAACTGGTACATCCCCAGGAAGTAGGGACAATATGATTCACCAGATGCAACCAGCCATCGAAGCATTGGCTATCTTGTTCCGGCATGCAGGTCGTGGTTTAGTACGATGTTGTAGCTGTACGAGTTGATGAATCGGCCAAAGTAGCCAAGAGCAGAAACACATCGCCCTCCACTTTACCAACCTAGGAAGGCATTGGGCCGCTCACGAACAAGAGCCCAGAAATGGGTCCAGTAAACGATGATGAAACCAAGGTTCGCGGACATGAGTGCGGATAGCGGCCGTTGCTAGCGGGAACCGAGAGGAGATGTATCCACCCAGAGGATGAAGGCCAGCAAGGAGCTGACATCGATGCTAGTTTCCTTAGATACATATCAATATGTGGCTCTCGTGCGTGAGAGCCACACTCGTCACTCGTCATGATTCAAAATATACAGATCGCGCATGCGCAATACCCTGCTCTACACTCCTAGAAGATTTCCGAATCCTCAAGGAGATCTGAACCAATGAGTTTCCTGTATCTCGGAAGAGAGACGACCAGACGACCAGACGAACCAAGAACCTCGGTGAGATGCAGAGAGAGTAGATAGAAAAGGGCAATCGAGGGCAATGGAAACTGAACTCTTTGGGGAATGAAGAGGCAAGGTTTAGCCTGGTTGGACGCATACATTCATTGGGTCTACTAAACCACTTGAGACTAATGACACCTGACCCAAGCAGGGGCTCTTTCTAGATAACTCGATGATAGGTGTCCATAGCGACGAATCATGAACCAGTTGGAGTCAGTGTCGAGGATGAGAAATGCTTAAATGACCATAATGAGTGGTGGGTTCCTTGCCACGGAGGAGACATGCATCCTCGCCTTTGCAAGATTTCATAGATTGCACATTACAGACCTCATCACCGCTTCACTATCGCAACCAGTACAGAAGAAAAGACGCACTGTATAATGAGAAGATTCTTCTTCAGCTATCTTGGCTGTACCTTTTGCTCAAGAAGGATATCTCTCAGGGCTGTACGATACCCGAGTGCATCTGATGCGGACTATCGCGCCGCCTTTCCCGGCCATGAGTGCAATCATGATCTAGTAGAGTGCGGTCATCATGTAGAAGTTGTATACAGTCAAGCATAAGGCCTTTAGCTCTTCCTCTTAGATCCCGTGTATCTGGGTCGCTGACAGCTGAGGAGGATGATATTTCTACATGTCGCTCAGCTAAGCTATTCCAGAAAAGGCAGTTCCCACGAGAACGGATGGCTATTGTCATCCTTACTAGTCAGTGTATGCAGACAATTGTACACTACTAAAAGTAGCCAAGGGTCGTGTCTATCCATACAATGAACACGATACATCCACACACCCAAACAGGTGTATTCTTCTCGTCCACTTCCATGTTTGAATGTCCATCCCATTACTGTATATTAGTCCCGAGCTTCATGATACTCGTAGCTGTGGATCTGTAGCATGTAACGGCGAGGACCATGGATGTGGGCTGCTGGTTATCATTATTAGTGTTAGCGTAGCGGGCATGCAAGGCACCGGGGCGATATCTGCTCATCCTCCTGAGAGCTAACACACATGGCGCGGATCCAAGATGCAGCCTCCTCGTGCAGTTGCGTCGCACCGAGACAGCGTGGTATATTGGATCCAAGCTTAGCCTGAACATGGCTACAGCGGAGTCAGACGAATCTGCACCTATGGGTGTTGCCCTTTTGCATCGCTGACTCGTAGAGTATCCCTGATTCATTCACTTGTGTGTGGTATACCATGGTTGGTAGTCAGCTCCCCAGACACTCCCGGATTCTGTGCCCCCCCCCCCCCCTTGCCTTACCGAGAGCCCTCAGCTTCAAGCTGAGCCTAAACTATAAGCCTGGTCTTCTGGAGACCAGCTCATGGATGATGTTGGGAAAGAAGAATATAACAGGCTAGAAAGTGGCCGAAATACAGATATAAAGGGAGGCCCCTTTCTCATTGTTTTATCCACGGGGCTCGCTGATGTACCCTCATCAGCCCTTTCTGATACAAGACAGCCCTTCAATAATCATCCCTATCACACACAATCATGTTCTCGCTCAAGACTCTCCTCGTCTCCATGGTGGTTGCTGGCATGGCCAGCCCTATCGCCGACGTCGAGAACCGCGCACTCAACCCCGGAACCTTTGTCAACGACATGCTCAACGCCCACAACTACTACCGCAGGCAGCACGGCGTCTCCGATGTCACCTGGAGTGCCGATGGTGCCGCCTATGCCCAGAAAAAGGCCAACTCCTGCATTTTCGGTCACCAGGTTCGTATATTTTACTTGCTCCCTCCTTCCCTATGTGAGACAAGGTACATGGATGGGAAGGGTAGAGCTTACAGATATACCCAGAACCCCGTCTCCGGATTCGGGGAGAACATCTTTTCTAGCTCCATCGGTGGCGGCTCGACCTTTTACGATCCTGTCAATGCTTGGGGCCAGGAGCGTAGCTCGTACAACTGGAACAGCCCCGGGTTCAGTATGTCTGCAGGCCACTTCACACAGCTCGTCTGGGCTAGCACCCACCAGATTGGCTGCGCCTGGAAGGACTGTGGTGATGGCGGTGGCGATGGCACCCATGCGTTTGGCGCCTACGTTGTCTGCAAATATGCGCCCCCCGGAAACGTTGAGGGAGGTTACAAGACAAATGTGCTGCCCCAGAGAAGCGGCAGGCCAACGGACAAAGCCCACCCTTGAGGGTATCTACGTTTGACAGGATAATTTTGGTGACACCTCTATCTTCTCGGTATATGATTTCTCTTAGAACTAGTATATATGTCACTTTCAATTCAAATCCCTCGTGACATATATTGCGTGAACCTCTCAGAGCTTCGATGCGTGTATATCGGTCGCACATTGTGCAGCTGTACTAGGCCAAGCTGCTCTCTATGACATTGTAAAGACATAGATGAATTCGCAGAGCCCTCAGCAAACCACTCCGTAAAACTCTTTCTTGTTGATAAGACAGCTATCATACATAATTTACTGCTTTCTCACTCGCACCCCCGAGTCAAAGCATCAATCAGTCGCTGTCCAGTGCAAAGCAGCGCTCACTGCTCTGTTCGTTGTTGCCCCACCAATACGGCATTTTGATGATCTTGCCGGCTCCGAAGAAGAGGAAGATTAGCAGCATGTTGAAGTTGAATCCGGCGTCAAAGGCAGCGGCAAGGATATAATTCCACCGGGCCCAGACATCGTAACGGTAGCGATAGGCCCAGAACATGACGACGAAGCCACCGATGAAGGCACTCGTGTAGCCGGTGCTGATGTTCCCGTAGAAGCTGGACATTGTGGAGCAGAAGATGGTCGTGTTCAGGAGCCTCCACTTGAGGCGGGGGAAGAAGCGCTGCAGCGTGAAGAGCACGAGGGGGGCCAGGGCGCCGAGCAGAAACCCGTAGGGGACGTACTTGTAGATGTGCATCTGGAAGAGCCGACGAGGTCCCTGCTCTTCATGTTAGCTCCATGATTATGTATTGATGTTGCGGGATGCATGTTGGGGGGAGGGGAAACCTACAATGAGGACGTATTGGACGCCCATAGTCAGGTTCGACGTGAGATCCTGCGCCGTCCACTGGTGCGTGGGGTCTTCCTTGGCGCCAGTGAGGTAATCGAACTTGGTGTCGAGGACCCAACGGACGACACCGTAGTTGATGGGGATTCCGATGAAGGATCCGAACACCTGCGAGAAGAAGACCGCCTTGGGGGGGATGTGCATGTAGTGGCCAATCTTCATGTCCTGCAGGTTGAGCTGGGCACGATACCAGGCGTTTCCGGCAATGCTACCGTAGACCGAGGCACCGACGGGGTTCTTGTGGCCGCTGACGGCGTTGACCATGAGTCCGTATAGAAGCTCGTTGGTTGTCCCGATGGGGAGCTGGTAGTTGGACAGGGCGTAGAGATATCCTAGGGGTAAGACAATGATGGCGCCGGTGGCAATAGCGACGAAGTAGGTGAAGACGGGGATGTATAGGCTGTCGGTAGCCACAATGGTGATGAGCGCGACGAAGGAGGCCAGGAACAACGTCGCAAACCACCAAAAGGGTACTTCGTTATAAGAGCGTTGTATGATGCTGAGCTGGTCACCGTACTGCTCCGAAATCTTGGCGTCCTTGTGCCTGATACGCTCGTACAGGTTGACGACTGCGGTGCTGACCTGCTTCCAACCGAAGACGAGCATCCATACGAGGCCAGACGCGTACGAAGCGTAGTCGAAGAACATGGTCCACAGGACCTGGGTACTGACGTAGGGCGGGCCGAACTCCTCGTACGCAGTCTCGTTGAAGGATATATCGGGTGTGAGGATGGAATTTATGGGGTATTCAGTGCCATTCTCTGTCATCGGCGTCAGTCATGTTTTTGGGTGCGTGAAATCGGTGGCGACATCAGGAAGTGATGATGCATACTGAGGAAGGGCCGGTTGGACATGAGCTGCAGATTCCACTCGCCGAGTCCACCATACTTGGCAGCTGGAAGCAAGACCCAACAGGCAAGGGCGTAGCCGGAGAACATGACAACCTGCGTCCACCAGGGCGTGAGGAACAGGTTGTAGAAGCTAGACAGACTGGACCAGTCGAGGGACAGATTAAGGAATCCCATGCCCCCGTAGCCTGCACCGACGAAGTTGGCCACCGAGTTGTGCGGCGCAACCCAGCAGAGGAATGCTAGTGAACCAAGCATGGGGAAGACGTACTCGGGAAGGAACTGCCAGAGGATGACGGCAATAAGCACTATGAAGAAGACCCTGGTCTGCTTGCGCGAGAGAGCAGTGGGATTCTCGCGCTGCTGCTTCTGCGTCTCAAAGAGGGCAGTCTGACAGAGGCTACCAGGTATCAGCACACCAATGCATGAGACGAGATGCCTATGCGGAACATGATTCCCAAGGAGGGGTCACTCACGAGGTAAACCAGGGAAACTGAGGGTCGTAGATGAGAAACTGGCGCGCAATGGCCGCGAAGCTGTATCCCGTCCACACGATACCCCACATAAAGAAGATGGCAACCGCAGGGTGCACCTTCTGACCAAAATATAGCTCGGCCATAGACACGGGGGCGTATCCGAGGTTGTACGTGGCACCGGATGCGGCAGAGATGGTGATCAGCACATGCTCCTTCACGCTGAATGGTCCCGGGTTGAGGCTGAACTTCCAAGGAGTAAGGGGGATCTTGACGGTCCATGCGGGCGTGTACTTGGCCATCCAGACACCGGCATAGCTAGAGGCGATCTGGACGAAGAAGACGGAGTAGGGCGCATACGTCGTGCGGAAGTGGCTCATCATGCTGAGGAATGCTCCGGGGCTGACGAAGATGATGGTCAGGACAAAGTAGCGAAATGTCAGGGTGGGCAGCTCGGGGTCGTCGGTGAGGCTGACGACGCGGCGCACGTACGGCGGGATGTCGCGAACACGCGGGTCGTCGTCGGGGATGGCCTCCTCCCCATCCTGACCACCCCTGCCTTTGGTCGTGAGGATGAACGGGGGTTTCTCCAGATCGTTCTCAGGTGCCGTGGGGTTTTGGAATGGCTCGTCCGCTCCCACAAGCACCGCGTCGATGGTTTCATCCGACTTGGTCATGATCGGCACGTGCTTCCCTAGAGAATTGGAAATAGCACGGACTAAACAGGTGTGCTTCCCATGGTCTGCCGATCCACCGGGGCCTCATTATCCAATATATACATGTCCGCAACTGTAGTGGACGCATGTATATGTAGGTTGGAAAGAAACATCGATGAGATGTTGAAACCCATGATCCGAGCACAGACAGCACGCAGTCGTGCCCCGCCATTGCGTTATCTCTGACCATGCAACCAACCATGACAGACGATGATCCCATGAAGCAATTTTTCCGGGATGCTACCTTTGATTACTCCCTTGGCTCCCATCGTCGTGGCATATCTAAGGCTGGTTAGGAAGCTTATCTTGGCACGGATTGCGACATTGCAAAAGTTCTTTCTTAGCGTTGAACCCCATACGCAACGATGAAATATATACTGTAATGGATTGCATGACCTGTCAAGATCAAGCCACTACTGCTACGGGGTATTATTTTCCTTCCCTCCTGACGAAAGATATACGACGACCTGCCGCAGCTCCGGTCTAAAGGTCGATCGTCGTGCTGGTATCGGAGCAACATGGATTCTGGTGGTACGACTATGCAAGGACGGCAACCGGGAGGGGATGAGGAATGCGGAAATAGCAAACAATGAGATTCGCAGGATATAGGCCGTCACTCGTCAGACATAGGGCGGATTCTCCATGTTCCTAGACTGCTACCATCATTTCTTGGCGACGGTAGTCTGTCCCGAGTGGCTTCCAGCCAACAACCGCCCCACCGACAGCCAAGTCCATCACATTGACGCGTACCAGATCGGGCAACTGGATCCTGGCATCACGCCCTTGGCACTGCATGAATGGGCCGCTTAGCCGGTAAGCCGGCACTTGGACCAGGCCAGATCCGTGTGCCTTACGGCCATGTATTTGCCGGGCAGTTCAATATGGGAGGGACTGCAAGAGGAGAAATTGGAAGATGGGGTCGCTTATACGCCACCTCATCGTCTATCATCACACAGACGGTTTCAAAGTCCATGATACAATTAATTCTCTGACATAATTGCCAAGTTCAGTGCGACACGCAGGACTAGTTCATTGCTACTTACTACGACAGCGAGAAAAAAAAAAGTACGTGACAACGGGGGAAGGGAAGACAAAGGCGATCAGGTTACAGCTTAATACCAGCAGTATGTCATTTGTCCTGTGCAAAGAAATTTTTGGAAAGCCCTACGACCCCAGAACAGCGGGGATGCTACTAGAACATAGATAGAGATCGGACTGTCCATATGACGTTTTGGTGCCGCCCATGACCCTTGCAGAGTGGTATAACCAGAGGTTGACGTAGCAATCGGCAACGGGATAACTCGAAGTCAGCCTTGCCACCGGGGACAAGGGAAGCAGTCTGTTGAGACTAAAGGGAGATCTTTGCACTCCGTCAAGTGGCTCATTGCATGTCACTCGGGAGCGGCACAAGGCCAATTGCCTACTTCCTAACTCATGCTGCCACTGCTGTATGTAGTCTAAGCGAATAGCACGTCCTGACTCTAACCTGTCTTACAATTTCTCTGATCTGCAAAATGCCTGCACGGATCAGGTGGTAGGGCCGTCGTAGGCGGTGGAGAGTGTAATGTGGTAGGCAATGTAGTATCAGATCTATGGCTTTTCGAGGCCACCCACTCAATGCAACTGAGCCCGCCGGGCGGGATGGTGATAGATGCACCAGGGCGGCGTGGACTCGCAGCGGTTGCTCGAACATGACCAACAGATGAGAGCTAGTGGATTGTAAGTCCCAGATGATATCACCACTGTCGTTTGACCAAGGCTACATGTATCTTCCACTATTTCACTGACCCTAGTATCTGAAGAGGGGCAAGTTATCGTGATGTAAAGTATCGGCGCCTTGACGCGTACGTGAGGAATCATGTATTGAACTGAAACCTGCATATTCTGCTCGATGGGATTTATTTCCCACTCAACTATGCTATTCAGAAGATGACCTGCGTGCTATTTCATATCTTTGACCAATCCATCTCGGCCATTATCTCTCAAAGAATCGTAATTCGCTAACTGCTGACCAACAACGTCAAATCATTCCGTTACTGAGTAATACTACTATCTCACCAATATAAAACTTCTTCTCTATCTACCCTATAGCTCAGAATCGGACCCAACGTCACAAGACATCCATAAAAGCGGCAATGCTACCAGGGGGGGGGGGGGCAGAAAGTCGAAAGTTGATATTGAAATTGAGAAAGAAAGAGTGCTCATGTATTCATTATCAGTAAAATTATTATACCCCATGCAAAGGGTCACCTCAAAGCTTATGCTCGCAGCACGAGGCATCAGTCACAAGCACACTCCTGTTTTTCTCCTGCGTCGAGACGGCAACATCAATTCCAGGGTTGCCGGTGAAGAAGTTGACGGGCTTCAGCCCAACAACCATTTTGTCGGCAGGCATGACGGGCCAGTCCTCGATACGCGGATTATGCGTTGACCCAAACGTATGCCAGACAACGATATCCTCGTCGCGCACCGAAGTGCTAGTCCCCGGACTAGCCTTTCTACGTTCAATTCCCGAGGCGATCCCCTCGCCACCAGTAGACTGCATGGTGTGCCGTCCCGAAGGGAAGATCTCTTCGTCATCGTACCGCGTAACCCACACGGCATGCTGGCCGAACTCGGATCGCCTGGCATGGTACGACGATGGGTGAGCCAGGAGCATCTGGCTGTAGCAGGGGATAATCTTGAACCCCACCGGGGTGCGGGTGATGGGATTGACTCTCTTCTCGTTAATCATCTTGAAGACGCGGTTCTTGTTGAAGTCGAGATCGAGACCCTGCTCATCCTCCACGACACGCGACTTCGTCACGTACCCCACACCAATGGGGTTTTCGCCCTCACTTGGCGCCATGGGCTCCGTCTCTTCTACCTGTAGAGAGTTGGCGTGGCCGTCAATGGCGGGGTCGATTCGCAGGCAGAAGAGGTGTTGATGGTAAGGGGCTAAGACTCCGGGGGCAACGATGGTGCCGTAGGGCACACTGTCCGTGATGTTGATGGGGGCGGTGGACAGGATCCCCGTGGCGCGCACCTCGTAGTGAATCGAGGCATCCTGACCGAGCTGGAAAGCAAAGATGTACTCGTAGTTGCTGACGGTGATGATGGTCTGGAGAACGAGGATGCGCGACCGCGTGACGACGGCGTTTTGCGTCCGGAAGTTTGTGTGTTTCCAGAGGATACCGTCGTCTTGCTCGTGGCAGCACACGACGTTGGGGAGCTTCATCGGCTCTCCCGTGCTGGTATTGTGCCATGCGTCAAAGTACTTGATAGTGCCGAGGCAGTCGCACCCGAGCTGCAGGTCGTTGGCGTTGATGCCTGCTCCGTCGTTGCCCAGGTCAAACGCCCCCTTGCGCGGGTACGGAGTGCGTGGGTCGCCGTAGGGGACGAACATTTCGGACAGGGAGAGACGGTAGAAGACGGACCGGCCGTCGTAGCGCACGTCGTGCAGCGTCAGACCCTCACGATAGTTGAAGCCAACGCGCAGAGTCCATTTCTCCCACGAAATGGCGTTTCCGTCACTGGTGAACGACGGACCCTCGGGCTGGACGACCTGGTATGGCCTGGTCGTGTGGCGAGGAGGCGGGCGCAGATCCGGGTGGTATTCGCTGGCTGATGCGTCATGGACTTTTTGCTTGTCGTATGGCTGCTTTCTGTCGTGGATGCGCTCGTCGGCGGCAGAGGGGAGTCGGTATATCTTGGTCACGCGGAGCTGCTCGGAGACTTCGGCGCAAAGGTCCAGCGGGTAGGCGTAGTAGTTCGCGTCGGGGCTGTCAAGCAGCCTCATGTAGAACCAACACTGCACATTATCAATACGACTCATCTTTTTGGAGATGGGGGCCGTGTATGCCATACCATGCTTGTCCGTTGCGCCGTGTCGATCATGCCATCGGTAGCATACGCCCACGGCTCGACGCACACGGTCGCCCCCTCCGGAAGGTGCAGCGTCTTGATCTCTTCTTGGATTCTAGGGTCGGATATGCACGCCTTCTCCACAGACTTCATGTACGCTGCATCAATATAAGAGTGCTTCCCCTTTAGATGCTGCCTGCTCGCGATGACGGCCAGGTCGAGATTAACAATAAGCTCGACGAACTGGTCGTCGTCATCGACACGGGCGATGACTTGGACCCTCGCTTCGCGTGGCGGACGAGTTCCGTATTTCCCGGAGGTGTGGTAGTCTTCGAGGAACGGCACCATGTCCTTCTTGGACGGCTCTTTGAGAGTGATGACGCGGAAATTTGGTTCATGACCGGTAAAGTGAGACCGGACAATCGATGCCGTCTGCTTTGTGTGAGAACATTGCCTAAGTCAAAGGGCTGCGTCGTATTACCTTGCGGATCTCAGCCGGGGTGAGCGGGTCCAGCGGATGAGGCGCCATGATGCCCGTGATCAGAGTTTTGTGCTGTTGTATCTCTCTTATTTCTCCTTTGATTGTCTCTCGTATCGCTCCTCTTTTCTTTCATTCCGCTGCCTCTTCTCTAGATGAAAAGTGAAAGATGTCTGCCCGAGATTAATTAGCAATCACAGCGTGTCAACTCAACCTTACAAGGTCCCTGGTGTCACGATTGGACGCGACCGGCTCTTGCCGGTCCCGTACATCTCCGCCTGCGGGGTCGGAAGGGCCTGATATCGGTTCGGAGCCCAACCAGAGATAGGCTCAAGGGGGATATGCACCACCGGAAATCTGTACGCAGTAGCAAAGCGACTAACGGCATTCTGATAAGTAACGTTAACCAGCGCTAACATATGCCTTCGTTGAAATGACGGCGGGGATTCGGCCCGCATGATGTCCTTCGTCCGGCCCGATGTAAAAGTAATACTTTATAGAAGACGTCGTGGGACGATGTAGGCCGAATCGGGTGCCGTCCGTGAACCAATGCATACATATATCCAAGAACGGGGCATGTGCAACCGTTCAAACCGTCCCTGGTCCGCCGCAGTGATTGGAAGTTACCTGTACCGTTGCAGCAATCAATGAGGCTCCTTCTATCCAGACAATGAAACGCCATCGACAATATAGCAACCATGCACGCCGAGTTCGGCGGGCCTATGCCGCGGTAGATATCGAGGTAGAATAAAATGTAGACCGGTGAGGAGTGGCACTCCCACACTGCACTCTCGGGCCCTGGCCATCATCACGGAAGATTAGATATGTTCTTCGATGCATGCCGGCTTGTTGGACGGACAGACCACATCGTATACGAATGGGAAAAGGCTACTCAACGGCCTTGTTGGGACAAGAGTGGTAGATACATATCGCGTGAGGCCAATGCGTTAGTGTCATATGACATAGAGTTGCCGTTCCAGTGAGAAGGCATAAATAGGCGCTTATAGGCTTCCATTAACACCTGGTTGAAGATGTTCCACCCACGATTCATTACGGTCGCAAATAAAGACACAAGTCCGATACGGTCCTACGAGACCAGTCACATATCCCTCCAACGCCGCGCTTATCTGTTTGAAAGATCCCAGGTGGTCGACAGATGGTGCAGGTAAATATGAAGGGGGAAGGAAGAAAGGGCGGGAAAGGAGAAATGCACAGGGTCAGAATACAACCAATCCGTGCATCTCTTCATACCGGATACGCGCCCAATTGACAACCTCATCAGTCCCCGCTGACTGATCCCTCCTGGTCCAGACCCGCTCCACCAGATCCCGCGCATTATACACGTATCCGAACCCACACGTCCGTTCCATGACCATCAGACGGTCCTGGATCACGGCCCGCTGCTCCAGACCCCAGCAGGCCCCACCGGCCATGACGAGCGGGAACAGTAGACACGGCTCTAGGGGGCTTCCGTAGCGAATATTCTGAACCGACTTGAGGATGCCCTCGACGTTGGTCACGACGCGCAAATGGTTGAGGTCGTAACCCTCGACAACCTGGTGCAGCCGCAGCCGCAGCGCGTGTTCGAATGCCAACGCGGCGTTGAGGGCATCCTTATCCGCCGATGCCAATGTCGTGACGGCTCGGTCGAGGCCCCCATAGTCGCGCGCCCAGTTGTCGATGTGCTCTTCCACTTCGGCTGCCAGGCTTCTGAAGACGGCCTCCGAAGCCGCATCCACTCTGTCCTTGCGTTTCTCGGCGAGGCTGTTTATCCGGTCCACCAGGTGGAAGAGCTCCTTCGGAATGCCGTAAACAGCCGAGTCCTCGGTGTCGGCCATCGGCGTCATACCCTCGATCGTCGCCTCTTCCCTAGCCTCCTCCTCCATCAGCGGTGGACGGCAGGTCGAGACCGTTGCTGCCGAGTCGAGGAACCGCGACAGCCGCACCAGGAACTTGTAGTGTCCCGTCGAGAGGTCGCTGTGCTGTTGTCTCAGCGCCGCCAGTAACTTCTTGGCCCCCTTGAGGTGCAGTCTCCAACCCTCGCTGGTGCCGTCAAACAGCTCCGTCATGCAGAGCAAGAGGCTGCTCACCAGCGCAATGTCGGCGCTCGTTTTGTCGACATGGGGCAGCAGGCAGGCGAGCGAGTGCGTCGCCTTGCTTTGGTGCATGAGCCCGCGATTGCCCATTCCGGGCTGCATCTTGCGCCAATGGTTGCCTGCGAGCCCCAGCAGACAGTGCAGCACAAGCTCGTTGGACTGGGCCATGGGTAGCAGGTAGCTAATGTACGGGTTCGTGAGGGTGCTCGATCGACGTGAAAGCAACGGCGACACGATGGTCGAGTAGTGGTTGAGGAGAGCTCGGTCATATGGGGATGAGAGCTGCGGCAGCAGCTGTGGTATGTACAGAGAGAGCGACGGCGCATCAAAGTAGTCGAGCGAGCCACGGTTGCTCGTAGGCGACACCATCTCGTACCACGGCGGCGTCACGACGCTGGGCACATTCTGCTCCCTCTGCCATGCTGCCACCCCGCTCACCAAGGCATCATAGCCCACAGGTGGGGGCAGGTCAGCAGGGACCGTGTCGCTGCCGGCGGAGGGTTCCTGCTTGACGCTGACGGGCGAACGCATCTGAGGGCTCGTCGAGTGGATCGGCAGCTTCTCATATGATGCAGTGGGGGCGAGGGATGAGTCGGACGGTATCTCTGATACACCCGACTGTATTGAGGACAGTTCTTCTGAGGTTGCCGAGGATTGGCTGTCTAAAGAGCCATGCCTGGAGATCCTACTCGTGGAGCTCTGCTGCCGCGGTGGTCGCGGTTGTTGCTGTCGCTGCCGTGCCGTCGCCTTGTCGGTAGCCATGACAGCCTTGTAATCCTTCGGTCGCTCTACTGGCCAGTGGCACTCGAGGCAGAGACGGCGGCAATCACCGCACCTGGGTTTGACCTCGTCGCACTTCTTCTTTCGCTGCTTGCACATCAGACATCCCGTCTGAACTCGGCGGATCCGTGCTTTGGGGGCTTCGGCGTCGTCGGTGCTGGGGTCGGGCAGGACGTTATCGCCGGTATTTCGAGGTCGACAAGGCAGTCCGAGGCGGATGCATCGTGAGCACGGAATGTTCCCGTCGCAGGCCTGCTTGATCTGAGCGCAGCGGTGACACACGGGACGGCGGCCGGTGGACATGGCGCAAGATATTATGGGATATATATATGTGTGCGTATGTATGTATATATGGGCGGTCGAGGTTCTCGGCGCGTTGATGTCCGGATTGTAACTGGGTGTAGGCCGTGGCCATGAGCTCGTGAGGGGCGATTTTCCAGTGTGTGCCGCAGAGCTGGTAAGGTTGCCAGGTGCACATGCGGGAAGAGAAGGATGGGAACACTCGAATAGTCGGAGATCGGAGAGGGAGAGAAGGAAGAACTCAGATGACGAGATCACATCCGTTTTACTCTGCTCAGTAATTCAGTAATAAAACAGGAACAGGACCCAGGGAGTCGACGCTGAGACGCAGAGCAAGCCAGTGGGGGCCGTTTCGAATGGGCTCGCACCGTTCGCTGTATCCTGAGTGCTTCGCCGCCTGTCCTCGCAGATGACAGGGGGGTCGGGCTTCCCTAGGACTAGGTATTATTGACAATCACAGACAGCTAATCCCGGCCCTGGTCTCTCCGTAAAACTGTATCACGACGTAATAGTCAGTAATGTCTGTACTCCGTACGGAGTAATCGGTAATCTGTACAGATTACTCGTACTCATAGCATCATGTACTATGCATCATTAACCTTTGGGGTGGGACCTCTGGATGGCCCGGCCTGGGACAAGTATTTAATATCAGTCAAGCCAAGCCGTTCGACTCCCAAGAAGACAAGAAAAATACCATCGGCTATTAGTATGCACCGACGTTTCGGTCGTAGGAGCGCACGCAGGCTGCGCAGTCGAGTCGTCAGACCCATGCCCCAAACCAGCCAGTCGCAACGTACATGTACGTTTTTGCTTTGTGCTAATGGCCAGCCCCCCAACGAAAAGTGGCTCTCCCGCAGATTTCACGAATCCACATTCCTGTGCTGTCGCTGGCCCTCGGTTTAGCTTTTAGCTACTATTCCGTAGAGACCAACCAGGTGGGAGAGGAGGGAACATCCCCGACGACGATCCCCACGGCCCAAGGGTGTTGCCAGCGACAGGATCCACATAGTCTTGATTCCCACCTACCCTGCCGTGTCGTTGGGTGGGTGGAGGGCCAACCAGAGACAATATCGCGCCGTCGGGGCATGCAACCCCCGCCCCCCCGGGCGCGCATGTAGCAGGGGAAGTGTCTAGCGTAGTGGTGGTCGACTAAGGATTAGCCCGGGCCTAGGCGTTGCGACGTTGCGAGCAAGCTCGGTTGCCACCAATGTGCGTTTGCGTTTGCGTGTGTGCGTTTGCGTTTGTGGGTGTATGCGTGCGTTTGTGGGTGTGCGTGTGTGTGTGCGTGTGCGTTTGTGTGTGTGTGTGTGTGCGGGAATACGCTGATTGTCGCCTCAGGGTGGGTAGTCCATGAATGAGCCGCTAGCTAGTCCATGTGCCTCCTCCAGCCATGTGTCCGAACCATCAAGGAATGGCTCAAGGGTGTGGCTCACCGTTAGGCTTTCGTACCGCATTGCTTGTCGAACCACGCAGATTTCCCCAAGTTCGAACGTGAATGAGTCGTAGATAGAGTTTATCGGTCTTTGCCTCCAGCCCAAGAAATGCCCCAGAATTAGTGCCATCATCTTTAGCCACCGATCAAGTGGCAGAGTGCGGCCGCGCCAAGGGCCGACCCAGGAAACGTGTCTCTGATTGCATGCGTATCGCTGACTCGTGAGGTGACAAGGCGCGGCATATTGCATCCTAGAGCCGCACAGTCGTCATCACAAGCATCTGTCAATCTCACCTCCTGCTCCATTATAAATGTCAACTTGCTTGATCGCCAGCGGTCTAGGAAATCCATCAAGTCGTTCCTGGCACTAGAAGGAATATCCCGCGAAAGTTGTCGAGAGATTTCGGTGACGATTTGTCTCCTGGCTCGTACGTCGTCGTACGCAGGGAGAGTGCCACTGCCAAAGGCCAAGGCCAATGCAGAGAGGAGCAGAGCGCGGACCATGCCGACGGTGCGCGACAGAAGGTAGCCCAACGCGTAAAGCTCTGATCTCTCTCGCGGAGCCCAGCTAGGACCCGGGATAGGAAAGGGGACTTTTATACTCATGAAGTAAACAGAGCGATTCCTTTATGCCGTCTCTACTTAGAATGTTAGTTTATTGTATTCATCCTTACCCTAGGCTTGTCACGGGCCAGATGTGAAGCCTCTGGGTGAAGGTAGGTGAGTCCTGGAGACGCATGATTTGTCACGTTATGCGATGTGTATTGTCGGACGTGGCAGCAGAATAATGTCGTTACGACGCTCGTCTAAGGTTCCGCATCGGAAGGAGATCTATCTAGATAATCATTCACTATCGATAGAATTGGTTGCAGGGGATCGAATTCCAGAGACCCAACAGGGCAAGGGGTCAGGATGTCGAAGACACAAGAAGGAAACACCCAAGAAAGAACGTAGACAAGCGAAGAAATGAGTCGAGAGCTAAGAGGAATGACACGAGAGACCTACAGGGGGAATCCTCGAGATTACGAGTTAGAAACAACCCTATAAGTCGAGTCCTGACAGTACGATGCCTTATAAAGTAAAAGACTAGCTCAAGTTATAGACATATATATATATATACACTCTAGCTATAATATTGCTTTAGGGATGCGTACAATAACGCAGATTAGGTACGTACTGAAAATCAGTTATACTGTCGAGTTTTTATAGCGTTTTCAGATGCTCCCTACGGCGCAACCGTAGTTATACCATCAAGTCGCTATTGAAAACCCCGCAATAGGGAGCGAAAAAGCCGGCAACAACTAGCCCTTCGAACATCAGATAATATACCAGTGAGGATAGCATTTCACTTACCTGTGAAGCAAGAGACAGATTCCTACATATCGTCCCCAGAGAGCTGTTTCCCTCCTCGTATCGCCGAGAGAAGGAATTATCATGACGCCACCTTCCGATCCCGTCATCATCATCGGGGCAGGCGTCGTCGGCCTCGCTCTTGCCCACGGATTGGCAAATGTATGTGCTCTGTTTGCACTGCACCTTTTGACATTTCTACAAGCACCGTCATCGTCATCGTCTTTTTCATACTATCACAGTCACAATCCTGTTCTCTGTCCCTCGTTTCTCACACTCTTCCCCTGTTCTCGCCCGTTTCTCTGTGATGAAAGCTACTAAGAGACGATATCAAGGCTGGCATCCCGTTTGAAATCTACGAGCGAGATGAAGACGCCGACTCACGACCCCAGGGCTGGGCCATTACTCTACTTTGGGGGCTCACATTTCTTCGTCGTCTACTCCGACAAGACTCTCTTGACGCTGTGGATGGTGCTCAGGTCGACATGGACATAGCTCGGAACGACACGGGCAACTTTCTCTTTCTAAATTTGGCCACGCTTGAGACCAAGTTCCGCATCCCGCCCAGTGACCGTCGTCGCGTCGGCCGCCAGCGTTTCCGCAAAGCACTCCTCTCTGATACACGAATCCGAGATCATATGCATTGGGGTAAGAACCTTTCGGGGATCGACACGTTGGAGAACGGCAGCGTGAGTGCCCGGTTCCATGACGGCAGCGCCGCCAAAGGTGCTGTCATCGTGGGTGCCGAAGGAGCCAGTTCGCCTACTAGGCGGTTCCTCGTACCCGACAATCACCACAATCGAAGTCTCAACGTCAAACTTATCGGAGCCGCAGTCGATATGACGCCGGAGCAGGCCAGACCTTTGAGAGAGATCGACCCGCTGCTCTTCCAAGGCTGCCACCCCGATACCGATAGCTTCCTGTGGGTCTCGACAATCGACACGCCCGAGACTAACGGGAGCATCGGATCCGACAACGAGTACTACAAGATGCAGCTTATAATCTCGTGGCCCGTCAAGGTGCCACCAGATGCAATGGTGCCCTCGACAGCGGCGGGTTGCATAGAGGAGATGAAGCGCCGCGCTGCTGGATTCCATCCGAAGCTTCTTGGTGCCATCGATCTTGTATCGGAGAAGTCCAACCCGTCGGAGATTGAGCTGAAGGATTGGCCATGCCACCCCTGGGACAACCACGACGGCTCTGTGACACTGGTGGGCGATGCAGCCCACGCGATGACCATGTTCCGCGGCGAGGCTGCAAACCATGGCATAATGGATGCGTACCACCTGGCACAAGCGCTGCAGGACATATATGAAGGCCGAGCAAGCCGCAAGGATGCTATAGACGCTTACGAGTCTGAGATGCGAGAGCGGACAAGAGTGGCCGTTGAATGGAGCAGGGAGGCCTGTATCGGTGCGCACGACTATCACGGGCTAAATGAGAAGTCAGCAGTTCTACGGAGGAGAGCAATCAAGATGCCGGTCGACTAGCAGTCGCCTTCAAGTCCGTGCTACCCCCGCTGTCATTGCCTCCACATCGGCAGTTGGATTCCGGAGGATGATACGTCTGATTACCTGAATTTTTGAAGGACTTGGAAAAACAGGATTCATGTGGGCCATTGGCTGCAGACGACTTGAATATAGGATCTATTGATGTGTGGACCCATTTGGAGAACTATATAGTAGAAGTAGGGCGAAAGGATACCGAAAGCGGTATATAAGTAGTCACTAACCCCGATTCTATCAAGGAAGAGGGTTAACGGTTGATATATATACACTAGCACGCCAGTGTACATCTTATCGCTATAACGCTTCTACCTCGCCTCTATACGCAGACCTTGTTACTTATCTCGCTACTGCCTTCCCTAGGTAGACTCGTCTGACAATCGAGGATCAATATACTCAGTGGTGTCCTGTCTTGTCCGATGTCCGAGACGTGCCCATGTCTTTCCATTTTTCGACCACCTCAGCTGTCGAAGGGCGTCTTTTGTCTGTCTCACTTAACTTCTGCCTACATCACCACCGATACGTCTCTCCACCGGTGGCACTAGCCTGATTCGCGCCTTCACCAAATACGATTTCCCAGAGGACCCTGACCGCATCCTTCTTACGAGCTGGGGTGAATGGTGGCCCGCGTCGATCATGAGCATGTCTCTCGATAAGGACCTGCAGGACAAGGGGTCCTGGAGCAGAGAGGATGTTGAGCAGGCGGAAGGCCTGGCGTAGGCCCTCGATGGCAAACCATGCTTAAAGCATGAAATTTGACAAGAATCGTGTTTCCGGACCAGCCCATGAACCTCTACTACACCAACTATGTATAGGCCCTCTCTGAACAGCTCAAAACATTGCCACTCCACATGGAGGACTCGCAACACCACCGGGTACCTGGCATCACAGTCAGTCAAGTGAACACAAAGGTAACGAGATGAAGGACACACCCTGAGAGGCATACTGCTAAAGAAGAACGTCCAGCGTTTTCTCTTGGCACACTCCTCACTCAGCTTCTCCAGATCAAATAATTCACCAATCGGCATCCCCCAGCCCGAAAGCAGCCATTCGTGCAGCATAAAATGCTTATCTTGGCACGGCCAAGCCTCCATACTTGGATGGTCGCCCACAATGGCCGCAAATTCATTATCCCACAACCAGCGCAGCGTCGTCTCGGATGATTCCACACCGATAGCAGGCGGCGTATCCTTCTCAGCAAGGGCTTGGCGGTCGCCTGGTGAAGCAGAGTTGTATCCACGCACGTACCCTGAGCGCACAAACAGTATATCCCCCTCACGGAAAGAGGTGCCTTGGTGAGAAGCTACTTCTTTCAATGCGGATACAGGAATACTGGTCGGGTCGAAGATGGCGGGTGTAAGACCCTTGATGCCTGCCCAGGCGGCGTAGTCGAGAAGAACGCCACGACCTACGATACCACCTCTGTCTACCCAGGCTACGTCCCAAAAAAAAAATGTTAGCTGAAGAGCTCGAGAAGCGTTTGAGCTCACTTCTCGGTGAACTAACCGTGGATGCCCAGAACATTGCTGCTAGCAATATCCTCGACGGTGCGCCCATTGTAGAAAAGACCAGAGTCCTGATATCCGAAATGCCGGAACCCGTCCCACTGTGAACTGCTCTGCGTGTTGAGAGCCAGCTCGTCGTCATGCACCACCCGCGGCTTCTTCTGCCAGACACGGTGCTTAAGAGGCGCCCTGCCGAAACAAGGGGGTGTCAGGTGGCCTAGTTCGAGGTCGACGGATACGCGGCCGCCGTCGATGATTTCTTCGCGAGCTGCTCGTGCGACCCTCTCTGGTGTTAGGAGGTGGATAGTCCCAAGCTCGTCCGAGGAACCGTATAAGCCCCAGGCATTGCCACGGGGGCCGTCTTTACGGAGTGGAAGAGAGTCGAAGGATGGTCGTGGTGTCATCTCGCTTTCGAATTGTAGACTGGTTCGACTGAGCGATGGGATAGAGCCGAGTATCAGTTACGCCTTTTGCTCCGTACACTACACTGAATAGGCGACTGCCAATGGACCCCTCAATGATGCATGATACAGACTTATTGTGATCATCTAGATATATACTCGTAGTCCGAGCCGAGAGATAATAGGCCAGTTTCTTCTCCGCCTCGGAAAGACGATTACGCATCACGGTCATCCTATCCCACAACCAGATGCCGGCCATTGGAGATTTCCAGGAAAGAACTCTCACTGGGGTTAAGGCAGCTAGCTATGCCACTTGAAACATTCGAGTACTCGCTCATAGACTGTTCGGGTGAGTAATACCCGAGAATGATGGGAACACACTCCATTTGGACCAATCTCCTCCGCACAAACCCCCGCATGAATGTTTCATTTCCCTCAGTTAGAAGTGGGGAGATTATCTGACCAACGAGACATTCAATCACGATTATTGTTGTTGTATCTGGGCGAATTCTAATTCGTGCTGTTCGTTGGCACTGTTCGGCACATCTGCTACCGCGGAATGGATAACAGGGCCAACAAACCCAGCTCGTGATCAGGGCTTGTGTCCTAATAGCAAGTGATGTATATCAAACGCTAGGTTTCCGACATGAGTGCGCCTCTTACTGTAGACTCGATGTGAGAGAAATCTATTATCTCTCTGATATCTTGTCCTCGCCAAAAAAAAAATGAACGACTCCGAAGCTGTTGCCCGTGAGCTTCGAGGACGAGTAGCGGGGGCGTCACACCCCCCCATACAATCACGCTCATAGTAGGAACAACCGGCTCCACTTCCCAACAATCAGCCGCGATTGAGTACATCCGGTATGGTGTAGTGGCTAACATTTCGCGCTCTCATAACCTGAGGGATCACAATCCGCGGAGCCCAGGGTTCGATTCCCTGTACCGGAGTAACATTTTTTTCTTTGCTCCTGGTTATGATAAAACTTGTGCTTATTCATCCTCTCTCTCTCTTTTTTTTTTTTTTTTGTGTTTCTCGTGTTCGTTGTCAACCCTTGCATTTCTCATCTTCCTTGTGCCTTATGTGTTTGTCTCACATTCTTATTTTTTATTTTTTTTGTAATCACACTCAACTACTCGTACTTTGAGTAATAATACTATATACTATAATACTCCGTAATACCCGCCCATTAACCGTAGAAAGTATCTTGACAAAGTCGAGAACTTTCTCACGTAGCAGGGAACATAAGTCGCAACCTCTCCATTCTCCTGCACACTCAATCAGCCAACCTTCTCCGGTATGGTGTAGTGGCTAACATTTCGCGCTCTCAAAACCTGAGGGACGTATTCCGCGGAGCCCAGGGTTCGATTCCCTGTACCGGAGTTAATTTTTTCACGTTTTGTACTACTACCAATGAAATGGCGCCTGCACCTTTCTTTTTGTTTGGACTCGGGCCATCATGTATGTGGCCTTATTCAGCGAGGTAGATAGACTTCTCTTTCTTGTCCTCTTACAATGTTCACTTTCGAAATGATCTATAGTGTCGATACATCAGGTAAATGTAAAGCAATTGTTGGCTTGGCATGTTGCAATGTGCATCAGTCAAGTCTCACCACGTCATGATGCTGTAAAGTGAGAATTTTCAAGCTGGAAACAACCTACCGACAAAACCTGTTACTCTTTCCCAATACTCATGCAAGCCGTCTCATGCCTCTTGTGTGACATTACCAATGATAATGCAGCTGTGTTGGTCGCTCCTTCCCACAGGGTAAATTGTTTCCTAGAGGCACCGCATCATCATGTTCCATTGTATACTAACAACTTGAAGCGACGATCATTATATGTTAGACAAGTCAAACAAACGTCATGGTCGTTGTTATGCTTTTATTGATATACCTCTTCTCAATGAGTACATACGTGCCATTTATTCTACAGCATCGTGTTTTTCTACGGACACTCGACTGTGCACGCATGTGAGAGGAGACATGGTGCAAGAACATATTTACCCAGACCACACGATGGCAAGTACCGAATATGCGGCCTAATCACGTCGACAGTCCTTTCAAGGGGGAACTTGAACAGCATGGGTCAAGAGTTGACTACGAGTGGCATCATGTGGCATTTTTCAGGCTGTGCCGCTACCCATAAGCTGACAATGACCAACCAATCTCAAGCAATATCCTGCAGAGCCGGGGAGGGGGGGGGGGGGAGGGAGAGAGGTCGATACGACAACGACGTTGCCTCTGCTTCCCTTCTTCAATCATTTACACCGGTCTATGGCGATTACCAAGACTGACACCACATTGCCAGATTAGTTTGCTGAATGGAGAGCCTCGAAATCACGACTACAAATAACGACCAGGGGACTCAAGTTGGAATGGCAACTTGAAAGAGCCATGGTGATATGGATCGCACAATGAACTCAACTTCATCGACTCGGTATGTTGACAGTGCGGGGATAAGAAGTTTGAGGCCACTTCCCGGCAGTTACCCCCAGGAATATGACGGTTCTGCTGTTCTCCCCTCAGAAACGTCATGTTCGGGTACGGTGCTATTTTCCAACTCGGGCAATTAAGCACGTCGATCCTCGAGCTAAGACAACCAACACCGGCACAAGGCAAGAATTCCCCAACAGCTGCTGCGCTCTGATACGTGCGCTTTTGTCCACCGATTTACCCCATATTACCTCCCCGGAATTCTAATATGGAGTATCCCAACCAATACTTGTACTTCCTTGCGTGAGGGGGACGAGGGGCCCCGAACGAGCAAGGCGATTTGTGCGGTTGTTCCAATCTCGAAGCATGATTTCGCGTGGAGAATGGCGTCCCCCAATGTTGTATTATTTATATCCGAGGGATCAGTAGCTATGGGATGAACACTCTTTCCTCAGTTCCTGAAGCTACCCATCTTGCTGTTTTTGTCTCCATCTAGCGTTTTGAGAGAAAAGAGAAGGGGAAAAAAGAATCACCAACAGGTAGCACCAGGCCGGCGTCAACAGCTGCGACAGGAACCGTTGCCCACCATGTATCGCATCTGGAACATTTATGGTAAGAGGAGGCCCTCTCGGTTACGGGAAGTCCCTCGCCTCCAGAGGTGCTAACATGTTGTCCTTTCCTTAGTGCTGGCCGCCTTTGGCACAATTGGCGGCATGCTCTTCGGCTTTGAGATCAGCTCCATGAGCGCCTGGATCGTCTCACCCCAATATCTCGACTACTTTAACAGCCCTGGCGGTACTGACCAGGGCGGCATCACAGCCTCCATGTCGGCTGGCTCGTTTATGGGCGCTCTCGTCGCAGGATACCTCGCCGATAGGCTGGGCCGTAAGGGCGCCATTCAGATCGCTTCCATTATCTGGATCGTGGGTGCCATTCTGCAGTGCTCCGCCCAGAATAGGGGTCATCTCGTCGTTGGCCGTATCGTTGGCGGTCTGGCCATTGGCATCACCAGCTCCCAGGTGCTCGTGTATTTGGCAGAGCTGGCGCCGTCAAAGAACCGCGGCGCTATCGTCGGTATCCAGCAATGGTCCATCGAGTGGGGTAAGTTCGACATGCCGTGTCCCCTTGAGTGCCACAGAGCACTACTTCGATTGCTGATTCTCAACCTACGCAGGTATCCTCATCATGTACCTCATCTCATATGGCTGCTCCGTTTCCATCCCGCACCCGTCCGCCTTCCGCATCGCCTGGGGCCTCCAGGCCGTCCCTGGAATTGTCCTCTTCTTCGCCCTCTTCTTCTTCCCCGAGTCGCCGCGCTGGCTGGCTAACCATGACCGCTGGGAGGAGGCCCACGAGATTCTGGCCAACCTTCACGCCAATGGAGACCTTAACGATGCCGTCGTCATTGCGGAGCTCGAGGAAGTTCGTGAAGCAGTCAAGATTGCCGCCGAGTCCAAGGACATTGGCTACCTCGGCCTGTTTGCTCCTGGCGTGTGGAAGCGCACCCTGGTAGGCGTCAGTGTCCAGGTTTGGCAGCAACTCTTGGGAGGCAACGTCATGCTCTACTACCTTACATATATATTTAGCATGGCTGGAATGGTGCGTCGCGGTCACTTGTCCCATCGCATGTCGTTGTATGTATGCTAACATTCATCGTGTGCAGACTGGAAACATTGCCCTCAAGTCGTCTATCATCCAATACGTCATCTTCCTCGTCACAACTGGCTGCGTTCTGCCCGTGATTGACCGCATTGGTCGTCGCTGGCTGCTTCTGGTCGGTGCCTTGATCTGCGGCGTTCTTCACTTTACCACTGGCGCCGTCATGGCTGTACACGGTCACCACGTGGACAGTGTCGATGGTACGTCGAAGAAGAAAAAAAGAGGAGGAAAAACGAAAGTTTCGCAGTCGGAGATTCCCCACAAGCTAGTAATAAGACTGACATGATGCCAAATGCATGCAGGTAATGAGATCCTCAAGTGGTCTATTAGTGGGGCCCCTGCAAAGGCCGTCATCGCCCTAGCCTATATCTTTGTCGGTGTCTACGGTCTGACGTGGGCACCGGGGGCATGGATCTATGCAGCCGAGGTATTTCCTCTCAAGTACCGAGCAAAGGGCGTCGGCCTCGCTGCTGCTGGTAATTGGATGTGAGTGCTACCATGATCCAATTAAAAATGCAAGAAGGGAAAGAAGGGATGAATTGATCTGACAGAGGAAATCTAGTTTCAACCTCGCCCTCGCCTTCTTCGTTCCTCCGGCCTTTACCAACATTCAGTGGAAGACGTACATGATTTTTGGCACTTTCTGCATCGCCATGACGGGCCACATCTTCTTCACGTACCCCGAGACGGTCCAGAAGTCCCTCGAGGAGATTGACACCATCTTCGACGAAAACATCCCCGCTTGGCACACTACGACACAGGCCACGTTTGAGCAGAAGGTTGCCGAGGTGCAAGCTACAGGTGGCCTCAAGGAGAAGGCAAGCATTTTCCACAAGGAAGAGGGGCAGGTTTAAATTGTTAGCGGTTGGTGAGAGACGGGCCCTTCTCAAAAACGGGCCGTGACGTCGGTACATCGTTTCCCAATGCGTGGTGTTTGGGCGGAGTAGAGTTTGTTACTACCTTTCTTATCATTGAATGTATCGAGGTTGTTACTCGTAAGACGGAGGAGGCGTTTTTCCTTGGCCTCGGCTCCCGGGCAATCCGAACGGGCTGAGTTACCAATAAAGGAGCCAAAACTTGAGAAAGATGGAACCGTTGTATGGAGCGTGTCATATCGTGTGTGTGTGTGAGAGAGGGTGCATTGACAATACGCCCGTTAGGTCTTTTTTTTTTTTTTTCCAACATTTTATTTTTCTTCTGTTTGTCCTCTTTTCACGTCTTGCCTCGGCTTCGGACAATTTTCACCCACATCCAGTGACAGGTCAAGGACCCTCAAAAAGAGAGAAGAAAAGAAAAGGGGGGCAATTTTCCTCACCTCTCCTCTTCTTTACCGCTCCCTTCCCCGCTGTTGTATCGGAAATGTAAAACGTGTCGAGTAAAGAAAGAACGGGCGGGCACTTGAAGTGGAAAAGTCGTGTCCGGTGATATATCCAGGTTCGGGAATCTGGCCCCGTGGTAGAGTGGGTCCATACCCGGCGCCGTCGCCGTATCGGCATAGTCTATCCGTCCCGATAGCGTCATATAGAGGGGCCGAGGGAGGGGAGCAGCGTCGAACGTAGCAGGAAGGAGGGGTTAGAGAAGAAGAGGGAGGCTGGAAAACGGAGTTTAGGACTAAGTAGTAGTATTAGGATTGAGCAGTATAGAGAGAATTTGTAGTAGAAATGGTGTTTTTTGTTCTTCTGTTGTGGAATCTTTTCTTCCTTTCCTTTTCTCTAGTTTTATACAAAAAGATTGGCCTCTCTCCTTGCCTGGCTTTACTTATCGTCTCCTTTCCCATCCTCTATCTTTTCTTCTTCTATCTATTCTTCTCTTAATACCAATAATAATACAAAGTTTCCCTTTCCGTTTACTGTTATATCTTTTTTTTTTCTTTTAAAAAAACATCCTTGAACTAGGAAAAGAACAAGACAATGTCGCGAGACAACCTGTCTATCCGCCTGGCCGAAAGGCCGACAGAGGAGATCATCCCTGGAACGACCTTTGTCACCAAGACTACCCCTGCTCCTTCGCCTAGTGACCTCAAGGAAGGGGAGATCCTCGTCGAGCTCCTTTACCTGTCTCTTGACCCTTCTCTCCGTGCTCAGCTCAATGGTAAGTGATATATCAAATGAGGAGAAGGAAATAAAATGAAAGACGGGCCTTTTACATAAAGGAAAAAAGAAAAGAAATTGACCTGGCTAACTCGTGTGTATGACAGACCGTCGATCGTATGTTCCTCCGGTCCAGATCGGCGCCGTCATGACGGGCATCAGCGTTAGCCGCGTGCTGGCGACCAAGTCGAAGCTCGCTGCCGTGGGCCACTTCGTCGTCGCCTCGGCCGGGTGGCAGCAGTACGCCATCCTCAAGGACGGCACATTCGAGCCCCAGGCCCTGTACCCAGGCGTCACCAAGCCCGAGGAGATGCTCTCGGTGCACGGTCTTACGGGCATGACGGCCTGGTACGGCATGACGCAGATTGGCGACCCCAAGCCCGGGGAGACGGTGGTAGTGTCGGCCGCCGCTGGCGCCACCGGCAGCTTCGCAGGACAGATTGCCAAGATCAAGGGCGCTCGAGTCATCGGCTTGGCTGGCTCCGATGACAAGTGCAAGTGGCTGACTGAGGAGCTGGGATTCGACGTCGCCCTCAACTACAAGGCTGCGGACTTCAAGCAAAAGTTTGACGAGGCCACCAAGAATTTCATCGACGTCTACTTTGACAATGGTAGGCTCCGCCCTCACCCCCCCTCGTCCATGTTCAACAAAGGCTTCCAACCACAGAGAAGGGAAAAGAATGGGAAAGAGAAGAAGATCGTTAGACTAACGGTGTGAACCATTTCCAGTCGGAGGAGAGATTCTCGACATGTGCCTCCTCAGGGCCAAGGAGCACGCCCGCTTCGTTGCCTGCGGTGCCATCAGCCAGTACAACTCTTCCAAGCCGGTGGGCATCCGTGCCCTGTCCCAGGTCGTCACCATGCGCATCCGCATGCAGGGCTTCATCGTCTTTGACCACCGCGACCGTTTCGCCGAGGCCCGTGCCGAGCTCAACAAGTGGCTCGCCGACGGCAGCCTTAAGAAGTCCGAGACCATCGTCAGGGGAGGACTTGCCAAGGCTGAGCAGGCCCTCGTCGACCTGTACCACGGCATCAACACTGGCAAGCTCATGGTTGAGGTCAAGGACCCCAACGAGACGCCTGCCAAGCTGTAAAGGTTGAATGATTTATCATCCACCAAAGCTTCCTTTCTTTTTCCCTCTTGTCAGAGCAATCATGTCATTATGAAGTAAAGAATATGAAATGACCCAGTACAGCATCATTCCTTCTGGGCGCAATGCCATATTCTGTGTCTATCTCGAATGTTCATATTAACCTCTCGTATTTCATCCACGGTCGAATGTTTTCGCCTCATTGTTGCCGGCCTTGGTTTGCGTCTCTATATGTCATAGTTTGTATATACTCTACCCTCCCAAGGAGCGAGAACTGGTCTGTCACCGATGTCCTCCATACCCTGCTGTCCTCTAGTGCTGGTAAGTAGACGGGGCTCGTCACCGTCCATGGCAGCCCTGACATCTGGCCCTGTCTGCTCCTCCTTGGACATGTTGAGCACGACGACAAGCATCTGGCCCGATTTACGTCTTGTATCGCGCTTGACATAGGAGAACAGGGACTTGTGGTCCGGGTCGATGAGGGTGAATGTTCCAAAGACAAACAGGTGCTGGTGCTTCCTGCGCAACCTGAGAGCCATCTTGTAGAAATTGAGGATGGACGAAGGATCGTTGCGCTGGCGGGCAACGTTGATGCTGGCATAGTCGTCGTGCACGCGCATCCACGGCTCCTTGTGTGCATCGGCCGGGCTGAAGCCCGCGTAGGGGCTGCCGTCCCACTGAAAGGGGATGCGTGAGTGGTCCCGCGCGAGCAGCTTGAGCCCGTGAAGCGTTTTCCTAAGACGGTCCTCGTCGCCCAACTCGACAGCCTCGGAGTAGAAACCGCTGCTCTCGACGTCTTTGTACTCCTCCATGCCCCATGACTCGGGCATGTTGGTCATGCCAATCTCCTGGCCCTGATAGATGAACAGGGTGCCAGTGAGTGTCGTCTGCCACAGGGCAATCGTCTTGGCCGAGGCCGCCCAGGACTCGGGAGTGGAGACGTCGCCGAAGCGGTTGACGCAACGCGCGTTATCGTGGTTCTCGATGAACGCCGTGGTCCACGCATCCGTGCCCTCGATGAAGCTTTGCCACTTCTCCGTGAGGTGCTTGAGCTTGGACAGTGTGAAGGGCTGGTATATGTACTTGGGACCGAGGATGTTGCCCGTGCCAAGGCGGATCAACGAGAACTCAAAGACCATGTCGAGCTCCTTGGCGGCCGCTGAGACGTAGGGCACCACCTGGCGCGGCTCGGGTGTGTTGGACAGCTCGCCCACCGACACAGCGCCGTATGGGGCCAGGACCTCGCGGTTCATCTCTTGGATGAACTCATGGATGCGCGGCCCGTTGCACCACATCTCGGGCGCCGACTGGTGCGGCGACTTCGGGTCTGTGACGGGTGCGTCCACAAAGTCCTGCCTCTTCGAGTACTTGTTGACCGTGTCGATGCGGAACCCGTCGGCACCCCGGTCCAGCCAGAATCGCATCGTGTTATCGTAGATTGCCTTCCGGCACTCTCCATTCTCCCAATTGAGGTCAGGCTGGTCGGTCGCATACAGGTGTAGGTAGTACTCTTGCGTGTGCTCGTCCCACGTCCATGTTGGGCCGGCAAAGTATCCGCGCCAGTTGGTTGGGGGATGGCGGTTGCCGTCCGAATCGTACCGTGCTGGCTTCCAGATGTACCAGTCTCGCTTGGCGTTGTCCTTGGATGAGCGTGACTCTTTGAACCATTCGTGTTCCTGCGACGTGTGGTTGACGACGAGATCGAGAATCACCTTCATGCCGCGTTTGTGAGCTTCGGCCAGCAGGGTATCAACGTCCTCGATGCTGCCGTAGGGTTTATAGATCTTTTGGTAATCGGATACGTCGTAGCCCATGTCCTTTTGCGGGCTGTCGAAAATGGGCGACACCCAAATCACATCGACACCTAGCTCCTCGAGGTAATCAATTTTGGAGATGAGACCTGGCAGGTCCCCCCAGCCGTCGCCGTTCGAGTCCTTGAAGCTGGCAGGGTACACCTGGTAGAAGGTGGCGGCCTTCCAGTACGGCTCGCCTCCCCAGCCAGACTCCTTGTCCCAGGTAATAGACCCCATTGTAGTTGGTTGTCGTCTGGTGTTGTCGTCGTCGTCTGGTATTGTCGTCGTCGTCTGTGTTGTTGTCGAGAGGAGACGGACGGATAAGGATGACTAGGGACCGCACATTCGTGTTTCCGTTTGGTAAATTGCACGAGACCCATTGAAGGTAACGTTTTAATGCATCGAGCAGTCGAGCGTCTCCGGCCGCTGATCTCGACCCCGAGTGCCTAACTCTCACTCACCCTCTTTCAACCCGCTGTGAAGCCACATAGTCTTGGCGGCGGAGTCTCCGCCCATCACCGGATGGGCCCCAGGCGGAGTCTCCTGTTCAAGTCGTACCCCAATACATAGGAAATCTCCACATCCCCTCAATCGCCCCCCGCCAAATCTCCTTGGTTTCCCCAGACAGTGGAGAAGGGAGAGTGCCCCACCCCCCCCCCATCTCTCCTTGATTAGGAGAGCCTCCAGGTTGGGAGGGCCCCCGCAAGAATCTACACCGAGTGAAGGGTTGCCTTTTGTCCAGCCCCGTTCTTCCCAGTAATATCTTCTTCCTCATACGAGTCTGCGTCATTCCCCGATTGGCCCAAGCTGAGAGAAGCTCTTTTTTTTTTTTTTGGCTTGACCAGTTCTCCTCACTCCTCGTTCCCATGTCGAGAAGAGGCCAATCAATAAAAGCCGCCCAAGAGGGGCACAAGTCTGCCCTTCCAGGAGTTGTATAAGAACTGCCTGTCACTCCGCTGCATCGGATTCTCTCGACTTCTCTGTCCTCAATCCCTTCCTCTAACATCACGCTGTTGAAGAACCGGGAACTGAAAATGGCTGATGTCAAGGCCCCCGTTGAGTCCCAGCACTATGAGCCCATCCAGGCCGACGTCTTGGCCGCCGAGGCGCGCAACGCCGCCAACGCTGAGCATGAGATGGGCATCTGGCAAGCTATCAAGACTTATCCCAAAGCTATAGGCTGGTCAGCTCTCCTTAGCAGCACCCTCATCATGGAGGGCTACGACCTCGCCCTCCTAGGTAATCTGTATGCTTCCCCTGTCTTCAATGAGAAGTACGGCACCTGGAGCGAGGCGGGACGGAAGTACCAGATTTCTGCCGCCTGGCAGTCTGGTCTCTCCAATGGTGCTCGTGCCGGTGAGATCATCGGTCTCATTGTTGCCGGTTGGATCACGGACCGATATGGTGCCAAGATGACGACGATTGGTTTCCTCGGCATGATGATCGGCACTGTATTCGCCCTATTCTTCGCGCCCAATATCCGCGTCCTCGTTGCTGGCGAGGTTCTTTGCGGTGAGTTACGGGGCCTCCGCCTTGATGATGTTGCAACTCCAGATACATGTGTTAATTGTGTGAGGGCATAGGCATTCCTTGGGGTGCTTTCCAGAGTGTCGCTGCTCAGTATGCCTCCGAAGTAGCGCCTGTTATCCTCCGACCCTACCTCACCACGTATATCAACATGTGCTGGGTCATCGGGCAATTCTTCTCCGCGGCAGTCAACAAGGGCTCCGTAAAGTACACGGATTCGCGGGCCTACCAGATTCCGTTTGGTATTCAGTGGCTGTGGCCCGTCCTCATTCTTTGCGGTCTCGTGTTTGCACCGGAGTACGTCATCTTTTCTTGATTTAATTCTTCTTTGAACCGGGCAGACATCCCTATTTGAGCGTCTCGTACTGAGGTTTCATGTTTCTTGCATCCAGATCTCCGTGGTGGTTTGTCCGCAAGGGGCGTCGCGAGGATGCCCGCCAATCCCTGGCCCGTCTCACCAACAGTAGCCAGCCCAACTTCAACGCAGATGAGACGATTGCCATGATTGAGCACACAAACGAGATGGAGAAGCAGGCCAAGGAGGGAACAACGTACATGGACCTTTTCCAGGGCGTCGACCTTCGCCGCACCGAGATTGTCGTTGGCATCTGGACCGTCCAGACCCTGGGCGGCCAGAACCTCATGGGTTACTTCTCCTACTTCCTCGTGCAGGCCGGCATGGATGCCAGCAACTCGTTCTCCCTATCGATGGCCAACTCGGCTCTCGGAATGGTCGGTACGGCGGGATCGTGGTTCCTCATGTCCCGCTTTGGCCGTCGCAACATCCACTTCGGCGGGCTGTGCTGCCAGTTACTCCTCCTCATCATCACTGGCTGCTTGTCATTCTCCAACAGCAATTCTTCTGTCTGGGCCATTGGCTCCATGCTCATCGTCTTCACATTTGTATATGACTTTGCTGTCGGGCCCGTGACCTACTCTCTGGTCTCCGAGCTCTCGTCGACGCGTCTCAAGGCCAAGACCATTGTCCTGGCCCGCGCCGCCTACAACGCCAGCAACATCTTTGTCAATGTCATGACCAATTATCAGCTTTCATCAACTGCGTGGAACTGGGGTGCGCGGACCGCCTTCTTCTGGGCTGGGTCCTGTTTCCTATCCTGCGTCTGGGTTTACTTCCGTCTTCCTGAGCCCAAGGGCCGTACATATGCAGAACTCGACATGCTCTTTGAGCAGCGCGTCTCTGCCAGGAAGTTTGCTGAGACAAAGGTTGACCCGTTCACAGCCCATGCCACTGGAGGATCCAAGGTGACGGAGCTGAAGGATGTCGATAAGATCTAAAGTGTATATCGGTATAATGGTATCTGCTGAGTAGGGAACAATTGTTGTATGCGCTCGCGTCAATGTATGCTTCTGTGTATTAAGATGGCTGTTTCTCCTTCTTTGATCACTTTCATACTCCTAAGATACTCCATTATTTCTTGAATCTCTCAGTGGCTAAATTCGGGGCTGTCTGCTGAATGTGCTTCTCAATCAAGTCATCATAGACTCCTTCTCCTTCAGGTAACTTTCGAATGAGGTTTCGCAAATACGACAAGACATCTTCGGGTAGCGTGTCCATTGCTGCGTTGCGGTTCAAACTTGGGGAGTTTATGGGTATGCGAGCGAGGACATCAACAAGTGCCGATGCCACGTCAAACAGTTTCTCGGTCATGCCGACACCATGAACCTCGAGACTGGAGGGAAGAAGATCGCTAGTTGATAGCATCAGGTCCTTGGCCACGTCAATTGGGTACCGAAATGTTAGATTATGCTGGTACGAGTCCTCGACCAGGTACCCCAAATGGAGGCGGAGCTTCCAGATGATGATTCGCAGCCACAGCTGTGTCACCCTCAAGTTGGCCTTTTGCGTGTCATGCAGATCGAGCCTCAACGGGCTCAGGGCCAAGTTGACCCGGGACTCCACATTGTCGAGTGATTCAGGGGTGACGGATATGGAAATCACCTCGTGGTTAAACACGGCGACAAACGACGTGTCGATAGGACTAAACAAGGCTGCCAGGCTCCAGAACCCGGCGAGCTGCGGGTCCGTTGTATCGAGAGAGGGAGTCTCGGCTGTGATTTGCATTGTGATGGGCCGTCGATATCGAATCGCATGCGACCGCTCGGAGATGAGAAGCACCCAGAACAGTCTACCATGAATAAGCCGGTCCAGATTGTCGGTCGCGTTGTTAAGCTGGAATAGGAGAAGCAGTGTTGTGGCCTCGCGCAGGAATTGAAAGGCTCGGCTGTGGTGAGAGAGACCAGTTTCGCAGGCGTAGAGAAAGAAGGACGTGAGGCACGATTGAATAGTAACGGGCGTGTATCGAGGAAGTATTTGGTACACCGATACAAGCGCATCAAGAAGCATTTGCCCAAAGGCCTGGCCACCCTCGGGGATGAGCCCCTGGTTGAATAAATCTTCGGACCCGCCAGTCTGGAGAAGTACCTGGCCGCACATGGCAACCAGAACACACAGACTCTTCACTCTGCCCAAGTTTTCGATGGAGAGTGACGAAAACGCATCAGCCTTGAGACGGGATATGTATTCGGGTATCAGGATGGGTATCGTTGGATACAGCCTCTCGAAGAAGATAGCGGCACAGTGGTCGATAATGGTGACGGAGACCAGCTCCGACAATCGACGGTACGCAGACTGGAGATCCCCAGGAGATGCATCAGAGGTAACAGCCGTGGTGACGACCTGACATTGGTCTGCGACACCAGCGTCCGTGCACCGCCGGCAAGGCCGGTATTCGCTGCAACCCCTCCGCAACCTCTTGCACCGATCACAAGCCCTCGGCACTATGAACCTCTTCTTGGACGGCGATGACGAGATGTCATGGTTCTCCAGGTCCATGGGAGTGTCCACATTGATGGTAGCATACTGTGCAACGAGGGATCCTGGTGACGTTTCAGGCGAGGACTCGGCCCATGTGTTGTCGTTTGTTGACGCTGGCTGCTGCTGCCGTGGCGGCATCGACGTCATTGTCATAAGCACATGTCTAGAACTTGGAGTTTCTGCCTCTTGGATGGGTTGGGTCAGGAAGGAGAGGCGTATATGATGAGCGTCAATGTCTGGGGAGATAGATTGCCAAGTGCACGGTTTATGATGGTCAAGCCTTGAGCTGATGAAGATTTAATGAGGGGAAACCAATTCCGGCAAGAGCTCAGCTCCTCACAGTAGCGCCTTCCCTGGCCTCTACTTCCATGTTTCCCCGGCCCCACACCGCACTAATAAGGCTGAAGCTTCAATTAATATGGGCTCCCGTAACCTGTGCAATATGCATGTGCCCGTCATCATGCCACTCTTATATCCTCGTGTTGGTTCGGTTCAAGAGGAGCAATCTCTTTTCTTTTTACTGTTTAGAGGCCTCTTTCATGTAGCAGCATGTGTCTATGGATACTCCAATGGATGAAATCCCATCCTTAGACCCCCGTTCTATCTCAACCCTATCCAGTATACTTGAGCGAGTACATGCCACGCTCAATCGATGAGACAACAATGTACTCCGACTCAAAGTACGGGTAAACGCTCCAGGCACCGTGAAATGTTGCCTTCCCACCGACATCGTCATCCTCCGGGCGGACATCGAAGAAGCCAATCTCCTCGAACCCAGCACCGCTGGGGTCGCTGCCGATGGACGAAACGTTAACCATACGGAGGCCGGAGCCGTAGTTGGCCTGGTAGGAAATGCCATCAATGATGTATTGGTTGTGGTCGATGGAGACTTGGGGGCTCTTATAGACGCCACAGAACACCGGCGAGGTAAGGCCTGAAAATAGTGACACTGTCAGCAACGAATGATCTCCCCTTGTCTGGGACCTTGTCAACCCTTACTGCTCACGTCGACTACGTAGGTGGTAGTATGCTGGTCTGCAGCGGGGCCAGTCTGTTCTTGCTCGTCGAGCTCATCGTCAAGCAAGAGGTACTTGTGGTCACTAGTCAGCCAACCCTGGTGGGTGTAAGTGGCACCGTTATACGTGGTACGCGAAATCTGGCTGGGCTTTTCACGGTCATCAATGTTGACGATCGTGAGGGAGTCTTCGTTGTAGTTGAAACAAATCTCCTGGCCCTGGAATTCCTTGTGAGGACCCTGGTAGATAACGCACTGGGCGTCGTGGACATAACCATCGTCGGAGACACACCCGACATCTTCCGGGTTCTCTGGGTCGGAGACGTCAATCATCCAGAGGCCAGCGCGGCACTCCAGTGACCGGTCAGTGCCAACTGCAGCAATCAAGTTTGTCTCCTCGTTGGCGACAATGTTGTGGCTGCTGCCAAACCCGTCAAAGTGCGCCGTCAGGTCGCTGGAGCTGTAGGTTGGAGGGTCTTCAGGATCGGCCTCGAGCACCTTGTTCAGGTTGAATATCTGCAGGCCGTGGTCTTCAGCCTCGGAGCCGATGTAGGCAAAGTCTCCAATGACCTTGATGTCTCGCCAAGTCGAGGGCTCCGTGTGGGTCGGCAGACGTGCCAGGTACCTGAGGCTTCCATCCTTGAGCACCTCTACGAATGAAGTGCCGTCCGACTGGCCAAGAAGGGCAATCTCACGTCCGGTAGGAGACGTCCAGCCTGAATAATCGTCAGCCACCTTACGTATTCTGTCCCCTTTCTCCACCTGCATGACACTGAGAATATACCCCAAATATCGTTTCCCTCACGGGTCTCACTGCCAGTGTCTTGGTGACGAAGAAAGTCCTTGAGGTCGACGTTTCCGCACTTGTACTCGCCGGCCTTGCCATCCGTGCACGCGGTTGCTCCAATCTTCTCATAACGCCCAACGTCAAAAACACCGGCGGCGCGGTCTTTGGCCATCTTGTCCAGCTTGCGCTGGTGTAGAACGGGCATGGCCACAGCGTTGGGAGCACTACTGGCCTGCAGGGTGGAGGCGTCGAATTGTCCGGAGAAGATGCTTTGCCTGGCCATGGTTCCGCTGGCCATACTGACGAGGAAGAGGGATGCCTTCATCCTGGCTATTTCCTCTGTGGTATTGGTACGATACTTTATTCAAAGTGTATCTTAATCCGGGATTCAGACTAGCGATCTACGGAGGGAAGGAATGGGTCCTTATATGTCGATGAATACTGACATGTTGCTCAACGTCTCCTTGTCATCCCCGATAGCTACCGAAGTCTCCAGGGAGGCACATGCGAACAAATACCTACTTTCCCCAGCTCAGTGCCCAGTCACCATATCTAGACATCATTCGTATCATCTACCGAATAAGCGTGGGGCTGTGGGGATGCTGGACCGCGCCAGCTTCGGCTGCCACAAGCATCAGGAACGTTGCGCAATCGGTTCTGTGATGCGGAGCTATACTGTGCTACCATAGATGCAAAAGTTCATTCCACATTCTAGAAACCACTGAAATTCTCAAAGTATCAAGGTGTAGCAGCGCTAAACTCCGAATGACGGCTAGCATCCTCTCTCTTCTCTTCAGTAATATCACGACATTGATCTTGGCTGCATAGATGTGCAAGCAAGACAAGCGAATGGCGCCTGACAAGATGCCGTCATAGAGCGACTACATGTATACAAACACCCAGAGAAAGAGAGAGAGTGCCACCCAGAGCATGAGATTTACAATTCATGACTTATGGCGACGAAGTATTCCGGCCGGAGGTTGGCGGTAACAGAATGAACTGCGGGGCAGAGGGAAGATAAGCTTAATTCCACATCTATGCATGGCGAATCGCCATATTTGGAAAGGATCTTATGCAAATACTACATCCATAGTGCCATCGCGAATGGGGTCTGCCGTTTTCCAGGGACCTTTTGTTTAGTGTTCCCTCACCTCGATTTCCATCGGCATGGACATATTGATTCCTTCCCTATAGACACTAGCGTATGTAACTGCGTCTGGGAGATGTTGCAGCTAGATTCCAATAGATATGTTGCATTGGACCTTGGAGGAGACGGTTGGATGACCTAGCGAAAGCTACGACACAAGGGATTCCTCTGCGGCCAAGGCTCGGCATGCATGGGGGCCTCAACAGGGTTTACCTTTAAAAGCACGTTGGCCGTCGCATTAACTTCGTCATGCCCCTTGTCCTGCGCCCGCAGATCTACAATTAGGCCCCGGGACCGGTTCCGAGCGCTCGTGTAATAAAGTCAATCGAGGCGAGGCTCGAGGACACGGACAAGTTGTCGTTTTATTTCTTTCAGAAGGTTTTACATATTAATAATACCCAAAACTCTAGTTGCACAACCCGCATCTACGTTTATTCACTTTCGTGAACCTGGTGGTCCCTTACCTCGACTCTCAAGCCAGCACTCGCTGCCTGTCTGCCATCTCGGTGCAACGGACCATTGTTCTCGGACATGAGTAGGAATTTGACATGGCCTTGCTTCCTCCAAAGACTCACGGCATAGAAAACTCCCTCGTTGTTTCCCAGGAGATCATTCCTGACTTACGACTGGGCTTTAGACCCTGTCTGCCATTCGCACCAATGAGGTGTCCACTAATAGTTCAATCTGTAGCAGTGATAATGGTTTGGGCATATGCAGATTTCGCCGTTTCTTGTCTACCAATGGTCTCGATCGGGGTTGTAGAGTATCCTGTCATATGAGAAATCATTCTCCAAAAGAGCAATAAACAGGCCCGTGAGATCCACCATCATTTGAAATCTATGGCCGTGATTATCGGGTCCGAGACCAGGCAGGTCCGCAACCGGGCATCAATAACCTGAAGAAGACGTGGCCGTTATGAGCCGGTGCCCGGTTCAAGAGGGCATCATTCATTCCAGTGATATATCCCATTTTGCAGATGATGTGAGCTAATGTGACTCCAGGAATAACACTGCATTGTTCATATTGGTATTTGTAACGGTATTGCTCTAACAAAATAACATCAGTAAAGCCAACTCTGCCTTTGACGCCGCTCTATGCTTTTCCCCAATACTAAGCACGGCACGAACAGGGCATCATGGTATGATTGCCCTAGTAACTCGTCGGTGTTTCTCTTGAGCTGGTGGTATCCGGATCCATGATGGCATGACAGAAAAAGCAATCGGGTCGTGGTGCTCACGTCTGGCGTCTCGTCCTAGTGCTGTACCATGCATCTCGAAAGAGACGTGCGACGGGAGAGCTCTCAAATGGGATAGCACTCATTGCGGCGTCGTCTGTCTAAGCTAGCTACTAGACAGGTGCACCCTCACGGACAGAGAAGAGAGCAGTAGTTTCCCGGAAGAAAATAGGGAAGAGCACTTGGATGGGTTCGTACAGTGTTGTCGTATATAGTCGCAAGAGTATGCTACCAATCATATCCTTCGGGTCGATTCCCTTGCGATGACCGCCGTCGACGGCTTGCTTTCTTTCCAGAGAATCGCCAGTTATAGTTCACAGACCCGGATGTCTCCGCGAGTAGGGTAACTGCCCGTACCTAGAAGAGGGGAAACAGTCAGCCATCACCAACGCTGCCGCTACGCCATATACAAAAGGATAGCGCAGGGTGAGAGGTATGGGCTTTTTCAGTCTGTTTGTCCCTTGGTCCCAGTCTTGATACCATCAAGAACAGGACCCCACTGGCCACCGCTCCTGATCTGGGCCATCTCCTCAAACCGATCGCCAGCAATCTTACGAACGAGGAGCGTGTCCTTGGCTTTCTTCAGGAGCCTGCCGTCACCATTCGTCAGGTATTCTTCCAGCCAGGCCTCCTCGTCGGCTTCAAAGGGCAAGAAGGCAACTTCACTGAAAAAGTCTTGGCTCTTGCCTCCCAGTGCCACAGATAATAGACGCTGGAACAGGGTCTCACGTGTATGTTCAGGCTGAGTACGGGAGAATAGAAGGGCCTCGGTGATGTTTGTCCTCGCCATTGCGTCAAAGAGTAGCTGAAGAGCCGAGGATGAATTGAGGATAGGCCGAACCGTGTAGTAGTACGCGAGGGCCGTTGGGTCGTCGGCGTGACGGACGAGGGCTGTGAGAATATCGTCGGCAAAGTCGGGGATAAGAGAGGGGTGTGCAATGTACTCGAGGGATTTCTGTAGTCCACAGAGTTAGCGAAAAAAAAATATATAAATATAGATACAAATATAACTAAAAGGAAATTATAAGGCCGAGGGGGGCAACAAGACATACCGAGAACTCCTGATGATCCAGGTGCCACAAGCCCTTCATCAGGATTTGGTAGTTCCTCGGCATACCAGACGACGAGGAAAAGGCTTCCGAGGGGAGGTTGCGGGCATTGGACTCGTCAAAGTCGAGGAGAATGTAGTAGAGGATAGAGAACTTGTGATGAAGAGACATGGAGGCTTCGCAGATTTGGCGGTGGAGCTGTCGCAGGCCATTATCCGACTTGGGGGGATAAACCTTTCCTGTCAAATATCAAATATCGCGTCAGTATTTTGACCGATTCAACTCTTTCATCATAGCTTCTCGAGACGAACCCTTTGCGAACCCCAGCGCCTTTATGACGCGGTCGATGAAGAGGACACCGCCAAAGGTCTTGCGGTTGTCCTCAATGTCGGCCTGCAGCTCGCCGTCATACGGCAGCTGAGAGCCGGCAGGAAAGACCTGTTGGAAATCATGGTAGTCAAACATTTTTGTCTTTTCTTTTTCTTGGAGTTTTCCAGACTCAAAAGGGACTGATTTTAGATCGGCCAGTCCACAAGGTCGTGAAGTTGTGGCCTATAACCAAAAGTGAAGCTCTCCCCATGTGGGTTAGTTACATATCGTGATTTACATATCGCAGTGTCACGTGAATTCGCGGGGCCGCTGGTAGTCAGCCTTGTCTTGTTTACAGAGCACCGATTCGGACAAATACAAACAAATCCACACAACCGCGGGGGTCTCATCTCCTTTGTATTACACTTGCGACACCACGCCCATCGAGCCCATTTGCGCTCCATTTCTGGGGTTCTCCCTTCATTCTGATTTCGGGGCTTCTTCGAATCCCAATATTCGCTTCTTGAGCGGCTTCCGCTACCTACCAAGAAAAAAAAAAAAAAAAAACCAACAATGTCAAGATCAACACGGCGGACCACCCGGCGCACGGCTGTAGTTGACTCAGACGACGAGCTGTCGATGGCTTCGGTCACGCAGTTCAGCAACAATGACGAGGAGGACGAGCTTGCACCAGACACATCGGTCGCCTCAACATCGACAACAACTTCCAGGAGGACAACAAGGGGCGCGCGTAAGTCGTCAGCCCCCGCTCCCGCTGCGACAACACGAGCAAGAGGCCGTCCCAAGAAGACACCCACGCCCAAACCTCAGCCCAAGTACGAGGAGAGCGCAGACGAAGACGAGCCCGATGTCGCGGCGCGCAGGAGCTCGACCGCTAGCAGCGCTACCGTGGCCGCCGACGACGTTGACGAAGACGACCTTCTCGCCGATGTCACCGCCGACGCCACGGTCTTGAAGTTGGAAGACCAGGTTACCCAACTCCCCTCCATTGCTGTCCGAGCCAGCACCCCCAAGAAGCGCCAGAGTTCCGTGCCCAGTTCCTCCAAGACAAACGCCGTCCCTCCCACGCCTCAGACATCCCAGAAACGTCCTTTTCCCATGTCGACGCCCATGCTGGCCACGCCCCTGACCAACATGACCACCAGCAACCTGGATACAGTGAAGCGGAACGATGGCCAGACGACAATCCGCGCAAACAAGTTCAACACGAGCATCATGGACAAGCCCCTTGACATCATGCTCAAGTCACGCACAACCGCCATCCCCTTCATCGAGGAGACGCCACCCAAGTCGCGTACCGTCCTCTCGTACTTGGTTCTTGAAAACTTCAAGAGTTATGCCGGCCGCCAGGAGGTTGGCCCCTTCCACGCCTCGTTTACGTCGGTCGTCGGTCCCAACGGATCTGGCAAGTCCAACGTTATCGACTCTCTGCTATTTGTATTTGGCTTCAGGGCCAGCAAGATGCGTCAGGGCAAGATCTCGGCTCTTATCCACAACTCTGCCGGGCACCCCAACCTGCCGTACTGTGAGGTTGCCGTATACTTCAAGGAGGTCATGGACAGGGTATGCTTCTTCTGATCCAGGTCTATAAAGTACGATGTCTATTTACTAACTTTTGCATTCTCCGCTGCAGCCCGGAGGCGGATCTGATGACATCCCAGACTCCCAGCTTATCGTCTCGCGCAAGGCCTTCAAAAACAACACAAGCAAATACTACATCAACGGCAAGGAGTCCAACTTCACCCAGGTCACGACGCTCCTCCGTGATCGGGGTGTCGATCTCGACCACAAACGATTCCTAATCTTACAGGGTGAGGTCGAGTCGATCGCCCAAATGAAGCCCAAAGCCCCCAACGAGCACGACGACGGCCTTCTGGAGTACCTCGAGGACATCATCGGTACATCCAAGTACAAGTCTCCCATTGAGGAATCTGCGGCCGAGGTCGAGGCCTTAAACGAAGTATGCGCCGAGAAGAACGGCCGCGTGCAGCACGTCGAAAAGGAGAAGAATAGTCTCGAGGACAAAAAGGACAAGGCCACGGCCTTTATGCGCGACGAGAACGATCTGTTCCTGAAGCAGTCAGCGCTATACCAGCTCTATATTCACGAGTGCAAAGAAAACATCTCCGTTACCGAAGAAGCCATCAACCAGATGCAGGCTCAGCTCGACGTCGAGCTCGAGAAGCACCAGGGTGGCGAGCAGACCATCAAGGATCTCCAGAAACAATACGCCAAGGGCAACAAGAGCTTCGAAGTTCAGGAGAAGGAGACGCAGAGCCTGGTCAAGGAAATGTCCAAGTTTGAACACGAGCGCGTCAAGTTTGATGAGAAACGCAAGTTCCTCGACGACAAGAAGAAGAAGCTTGACAAGACAATAACAAATGCTGAAAAATTGACGGCCGAGGCCGATGAGACTATCGAGCAGTGCTCCGAGGAGCTTGATACGCGTACCAAGGAGCTCGTTGATCTCGAGGAGCAGGTCAAGACCGAAGAGGCCGAGCTCGCCAGCATCCGTGAGGAGCTCAAAGGCAAGACGCAGGAGTTCTCGGACCAGATTGCTACCAAGCAAAAGGCCCTCGAGCCCTGGACGGAGAAGATCAACCAGAAGCAGTCGGCCATTGCCGTTGCGGAAAGTGAGCTCAACATCCTACAGGAAAAGGCCAACGCCGGTGCTGTCGCCATCGAGGAGCTAAAAGGCAAGATTTCGTCCGCCCAGGAGCACAGAGTGGCGAAGCAGAAGGAGCTCAAGGCCTGCGAAGCCGAAAAGGCCGGACTTCTCCAGGAAGCCGAGAGGATGAAATCGGAGCTGAAGGTGCTGGTCGAGCAAGAGCCTAAGATGCGCAACAAGATCTCGAATGCCCGCCAAAAGGCCGACGAAGCCCGCTCTAACCTCGCCAGTACCCAGGCGAGGGGAACCGTCCTCACGGCCCTCATGCGCATGAAGGAATCTGGTCGCATCGACGGTTTCCACGGCCGTCTGGGAAGCTTGGGCACCATTGACTCGCGGTACGACGTGGCCATCTCTACGGCTTGTGCTGCTCTTGACAATTTCGTGACGGAGACTGTCGACGCCGGTCAGCAGTGCATCGAGCATCTCCGCAAGAACAACCTCGGCCGAGGCAACTTCATATGCCTGGACAAGATGCGATCGCGCGACCTGTCGGCCATCCAGACACCCGAAAATGCCCCGCGACTGTTTGACCTGGTCCAGGCCAAGGAAGACAAGTTCCGTCCAGCCTTTTACCACGCGCTGCAGGACACCCTTGTGGCCAGCGACCTGGCCCAGGCCAACCGCATCGCCTACGGCGCCAAGCGCTGGCGCGTGGTGACTCTGGCCGGGGAGCTGATCGACAAGTCGGGTACCATGTCTGGTGGTGGCGCGACTGCCAAGAAGGGACTCATGTCGTCGAAGCAGGTGGCCGACATCTCCAGGGAGCACGTCACACAGCTCGAGGAGGACCGGGACTCGTGGGAGGGCAAGTACCAGGAGTTCCAGGAGTACCAGAGGGAGTGCGAGACTCGTCTGCGCGAAATCAGTGACAAGGTCCCCCGCCTCGATACCGACATGCAAAAGATCACCCTCGAGCTCGAGAGCACCACGCGGAACTTGGGTGACCTCCAACGACGCGTTAAGGAAGTGAGCAGGGAGCATCAGCCCTCAGCGACAGACGACAGCCGAGCTGAGTCACTCAAAAAGGAGGTGACCAAGCTCAACAGGGAAATCGAGAAGCTCCACGGGGAGACGTCGAGTCTCGAGGCCGAGATAAAGGCGCTGCAAGACAAGATTATGGAGGTTGGAGGTGAGAAGCTGCGTGCCCAGCGTGCGAAGGTAGACAGCATCAAGGAGGAGATTTCCTCGAACCAGGAGGAGATCTCCAATGCCGAAGTCAGAAGGGCCAAAGCCGAGAAGCAAAAGGTCAAGCTCAGCAAGGATGTCGCCAAAGCCACCAAGGAGCTCAGCGCCGCAGAGCAGGATCTCGAGAGTCTCGACCACGACGTCAACCACCAGGGCGAGAAGGCTGACGAGCTGCGCACTCGCGTCGAGGAGGCCGAGGAGGCTCTTGCAGCTACCAAGAAGGAGCTCAAGGCGCTCAAGACCGACCTGGACGAGAAGATGTCTGAGCTCAATGAAACACGCGCAGTCGAGATTGAGATGCGCAACAAGCTCGAGGAGAACCAAAAGGCCCTCACCGAGAACCAGCGCCGTCTGCGCTACTGGCAGGACAAGCTGTCTAAGATTTCGCTGCACGATATCAATGAGTTGACGGGAGGCCAAGCGCAAAGGCGGAAGAAGTCTCCCAAGGCACAGCCCCAGCCTCGGAAGCAGAAGCAACAGTCGGACGAATCAGGCGAAGAGGGTATCGAGGACGAGGAGATGGAAGATGCCTCAACGGGCGACGCAGACTCTGACAAGGACGTCGAAATGGCCGATGCCCAGTCCGAGGAAGGACAGGAGAAGGAGGCGGGCGAAGCCGAGGACATGGAAGAGGGGGAGGACGGCGACGACGACGACCAGTCCATCGTCGACCCGCAGCAGCTCCCCGTCTACACACCTGACGAGCTAGCGGACATGAACAAAGACAAGCTCAAAGGTGAGATTGCCGCGCTGGAAGAGAAGACGCAAAACGTCAACATCGACCTAGCGGTGCTGGCCGAGTACCGCAAGCGGGTGGAAGAGTACGCTGCGCGATCTTCAGATCTCCAGGCAGCGATCGAGCAGCGTGACGCGGGCAAGAAGCGGTGCGACGACCTGCGCCGCCTTCGCCTCGAGGGCTTCATGGACGGCCTCAGCGTTATCTCGCTACGCCTCAAGGAGATGTACCAGCTCATCACCATGGGCGGAAACGCCGAGCTCGAGCTGGTGGACAGTCTGGACCCGTTCAGCGAGGGTATCCAGTTTAGCGTCATGCCGCCCAAGAAGAGCTGGAAGAACATAAGCAACCTTTCTGGTGGCGAGAAGACGCTGAGCAGTCTAGCCCTCGTGTTTGCGCTACACCACTACAAGCCTACGCCGCTCTATGTAATGGACGAGATTGACGCGGCTCTTGATTTCCGCAACGTGAGTATCCCCACGGTCCTACGTTTGGCATTCTCGACTCGGTTGCTTGTGTTGTTTCGATATCAGTATAAGGCTAACACAATTGCAGGTCTCCATTGTCGCCAACTACATCAAGGAGCGCACTAAAAACGCACAGTTCATCGTCATCTCCCTGCGCAACAACATGTTTGAGCTGGCAGCCCGTCTCGTGGGCGTCTATAAGGTCAACCACATGACCAAGAGTGTGACGATTGAGAACAATGATTACATCCAGCGTCCTGGACGGCCATCACAGTCTCAGCAGTCTCAGTCGTCGCAGCAGAGACCTGGGTCGAGCGCTAGTAGTGGCTTGACGACGACTTTGGCGATGAGATAATAAGGCGCTGTTGTCTTTCTGGGCAAGTGTAATGATGGCTGTTGCCTGTGCTCGTACATATGGGATTAACGAAGGGTTTTTTAATGGATGCATGGGTTACGTCTTGGGCGGTTTGATGAGTATCTTTTCTGATATCACGTTATTATTTATATCACTCTGTTCTTTTATCACTACCATTCACGAATTGCTACTGAGATGAAGGTCAATCCGCGCCATATGGCAAAGTAAGTTTTGTATTCTATATACACAAATAGTTATCTATTTACTCTTATGTTGATAACACTAAAAGAGTTAATTTCACGCGTTGTCAACCTTCTGTGCATACATATTGTGACGTTGATGTTTGTACAGAATACAAACTATGAGACGCAACACAGCAAGCACGATCAATAAGACTAATTCAACGTAGAATTGATATTATAAAGTCCTTCTTAACCCTAACCCATATACAACGCTGTATAAACGTCTCATGATTGAATGATGGCAGAGAATCGCTTCCAGTTGTTGTCGCAGGGTAGGTCAATTAGCTGAAAGCAGATTGGGACTTGGTGGACGACGCACCGTTTGTCGATTTCTTACTAGCAAAAGCCGTTAGGAGCATCATACTACTAGTAGTATTTGATAGACTTTACTGGACGGTATATGAAAGTCATCTTCCTTCATCAGTCTCATGATGATGAGGCGGCTTCAGTCTATAGCGATAATCACAAAAGCCCACGAATAAGGAACATTCATGGATAAAGAACTGCAGCTTGACAGACATTCTAGCACGGAAAGCTCTACGATGATAGGAGGGCGGAAAATATGAGCTGTGCAGAACTTTTTGTATTTTTTTCACTCACGCGCTGCCGGCGCGATGCAAGTAGACATGAAACCGAACCCCGTGACGTTTTTCCATCGTCAATCGTTACTAACCCTCGCACCATGCGCCAAGATAAACCGAGACACTTAAGCCTTAGGAGTGTTGGGGACAATCTTCTTTCCGTCCTTGTTGTAGCGAACGCGAGGGGGGGGAGCACGGTTGCGGCGGCCGACGACGGAACGGACACTGTTAGATGAAGAATGTCAGTATTACAAGCGAATGTTTTGTTGTGGTTGCTGCTAGTAGTGGTGCTGTTTTTGCCTCTGCTACGGCAAGTGCACTTGCAACTGCCTGCGAAGCGGCCAATGCAGCGACCATCATGCATCGGGGTCGCGGGATCGACGGGCACACCGGCAGAGCAGTTGCTCGATGACAAGGTGCCATGACAGTGACGGCTACCACAGCGCCCAGACGACACCCGACGATGAAGCTGACCCCGAGATTCGCAACTGGTTGGCAGAAGCAGTAGCCGAGACCGCAGAAGCAGTATGACCAGCAACAGCAGCAACGCACGAGGAAAAGGGGAGTGTGTCCAAAGTACGACCAAGGCTCTTCTAAAGCACATACGCCACCAAGGCGCAGTTGTCACACTCCCGTGAAAGACAACGTACCGGACAATCTTGCCGTGGATGGCACAAGAGACACAGTACTGCAGCTTCAGGTACATCTTGGGTACGGTGTACTCGGCGAAGACCGAGGCATCAGAGATGTCACCTGTGAATTGTGTTAGTATTTTGATTGTGTGTAAGTTGGGTGAGAGGAGTCACAGCCATAAGAGGCAGACAAGACAGGGAGAGAAAAACGTACGGATGGCAGCAGACTCGACCATGTTACGGATGGTGAAGCGCTTGATGGCCTTGTCCTTGGGGGTGCATCGCGAGCAGTTGCTGCAGCGGACGGGCTTGACGTGGCCGCGGCCCTTCTTGTTGCGGCCGCTGTGAGGAAATTGTTAGTATTCGCTGTAAATACAGTGTGAAAGACGTCGAGTCGATCGAGACGCTCGCTTTGCTTGTTGATGCTGCCACAGAACTGATGCTGCATAGGCATCTCTCAAGAGTCGGCGTACTCGCGACGACGAGGGAAAGGAAGGGGTTGAACCGTACTTGTTCTTTCTCTTCTTGACCATCTTGACGGTATCTGTGATTGATTGTGAGTAAGAGAAGGAAGAAAAGGAAAGAGAAGAAATTTTGAGGTCAGGACTCACTGGTTAGTATACTTGTCGGTGGTTGCAAGATGGAAAGAAGTTCGGGGCTCCGTGCATTCAAACTTCAATGCATCAATGAATTGGTGGGTCTCCACCAGGGCTGGATCCTGTAATTTTTTTTCTGTGGCAGCCACAAAATTGGTGTGCGGTAGTGGCTGGCGTGGATTTTCAGCGGGGTCACGGACCCACTGTACAGAGCCCTTGGGGTTCCCGGTGGGCTACTGAGAATCCCCTCTGAAAGTGCTACAGTGCCAGACAGTACGGGGCAGGGTGCTAATACAACCCTAGTCATGTGATGGAATGACAAAGCTGCCCTCCCCCCCACGCCACGCACCAAGGGCTATTGGGGCTTTCTGTGATTTCCAGACGACTAGCTGGGCCGTCTCCAGAACGAACTTTCTCTCACCAACCCGCAAACACATCTGAGGATTGCTTAGGACGGCAATAAAACTATTGTCGAGGTATGTCTGAAAGATGCTGCTGCCTTGGTCATTTCGATACGCACACCCCAACATGATTGCCGCCTCTCGCTGTCTTTCCGCCGGCGACACCATCGTCGTCGTCGAGGTGCCGTCCTGCGCCCATCTAACGACATGAAGACGGGAAAAAATATGAAGCATGTTTTTGCGCATGCGGAATTACAGCAGAAGCAAGGCTTCTACCTCTTTTCGCTCCCCCCCCCCCCTAATCCGCGTATCGTGTGATCCAAGGCAGACCTGACATGAGAGAAGGCACTGTTCCGAGAAACTAACTCTACCAGCTAGGCAAGATGCAGATCTTCGTCAAGACCCTCACGGGGAAGACTATCACCCTTGAGGTGGAGTCTTCCGACACCATTGACAACGTCAAGTCCAAGATCCAGGACAAGGAGGGCATCCCCCCGGACCAGCAGCGCCTGATCTTTGCTGGCAAGCAGCTCGAGGATGGCCGCACCCTGAGCGACTACAACATCCAGAAGGAGTCCACTCTCCACCTGGTCCTCCGTCTCCGTGGTGGTGGTAAGAAGCGCAAGAAGAAGGTCTACACCACCCCCAAGAAGATCAAGCACAAGCGCAAGAAGACCAAGCTGGCCGTCCTCAAGTACTACAAGGTCGGCTCTGACGGCAGCATTGAGCGTCTCCGCCGCGAGTGCCCCAGCGACACTGTATGTTCCATTATCCCCCTTCTGCCCACCATCGCTCTCTTCACAATCCCAATTCTTATTTACTGACAAACTACAATAGTGCGGTGCCGGTGTCTTCATGGCCTCCATGCCCGACCGCCAGTACTGCGGCCGCTGCCACCTCACCTACGTTTTCGACAAGCAGTAAATTTAAATTTGCTTTCACTGCATTGTTTGATTTCGGCACAACAAAAAATGGGTAAAACGGGGCGACACGGGTCATGACATATGAGTTCTTTTGATCTTTTTTTCCTTCACCTCATTACGAAACACCAGGGGAAAAAATCGGGTGAAGCTTGAAAGAGGAAAAGAGAATTCCTAGGCGTTGATGTAGCAGAAAAACAATATTTTGCATCGGGTCTGCTTGATGAAAATAAAAAATTTGTAAACAAATATTTTTGTGTGTTTATCTTGGTGCTGCCATGATACTAGTAGTGATATTTCCCTGTATTGCCATGTTTTCTCTACTGGCACTCTTATGACCCAATATCTGTGCTTCGCACACTCGTATCAATAATGGCCGGTCTGCTGTATTTCTGGGATAATACCCTATGCCAACGTTCCCCACTATTTCCAGGGCTCTACCGTTCTTCCCCTCTGGTGCTTGAGCCGGATGGCTGTCCACCCTGAACCGCTTGGAGACCTCGGAGCCAAGAATACTAGATATATATATATGTGTATACGAGTAGTTAATTATGAGCACCACTTTGGTAAATGAATTTCAGCTTCATTGTCTGTTAAATGAAGGTGGATAATGGACATGCAGAGTAAATTGCCTCAGAACGCCTAAGATCCTTCCATTTTCTCTCTCAAGAACGTCGTTTCCCATAAGAGCAACAAAAAGGAAGCCAACGACAGCAAAGGGTAGAAAAAGGATGACTTATAAAGAAAAAAACCATAACCATGAAAACTCCACAGGCCATTATGAACAGAATAAATGGAGAGGCGGAGAAGAAAAAAAACCCAAGAGAAAACCAAATGATATGATGATAAACAAGAAAAGAACAAGTGGACCAGCAGAAGGAAGAAGACAAGGAGATATGAGTTGCTCCATCATACTAGGCATCGCGTTGGCCCAGTTTGAGGCCGAGCCTGTGACCGTCCTCTAGTCATCGTCGGCAGACTTGGACTTCTTCTTCTTCTTCTTCTTCTCGCTGTCGTTATCCTCGCCCTTACGCTTCTTATCCTTCTTGTCCTTCTTGTCCTTCTTGTCCTTCTTATCCTTCTTCTCCTTCTTGGACTTGACCTCCTCTTCCTCATCCTCTGCCCCAGCCATTTCTTGGTCTTGGTCCGGGTCCTCCTCGTTGAGGTCGGCACCATCCTCTAGGGCCTCGATCTCAGCCTTTGAATATCCCGTTAGCTCATTTTTGCACTTCATGAGAACAAGAGAGATGAAATGTGTATTGTGTATGAAAACGGAGAGGGAAAAAAAGACATACCATCACATCTGTGTTCTTGGCGGGACGCTTTCCAGTGGCGTAAAACTCGAGACGGTCCTCGATCTGCTTCTTCAGGGCACGACCCCACTTGATGGAGGGCTCCTCGGCAAAGTAGTCGATACGGCAGGCGATACTGCACTTATTGGCGAGGTAGCGCGAGATGCGGCCTTTGTCACGCTGCGAGGCGCGGCCGATGAAGCTGCTGTGGAAGATGAGACCGTACTTGGGCGTGTTGGACTTGGCCTTGAGAGCGCGGAAGAGGGCCTTCTCGGCACCGAGGATCTGCAGCGTCGAGGCGGGCATTTTGGCCAGGTTGTTGAGGCCCTGGGCGGCTTCGATGAGGCGGGCGGACACCATGGTGCCGACGAGCATCTGCAGGTTGGGGGCGACAGTGTCGAGGGTCTTCTCGAGGTTGAGCGCCGTCGACTTGCGCAGCTCAAAGGCGCCGTTGAGAGGCTCGATGAGGGCATCAATCATGGCGTGGTCCTCGACGCTGATCTCGCGGCCCATGGACACCTTGGCGGCGTCAATGATGGCCTGGGCCTTGTCACCATCCTCGCCCAGGAGGCCGGCAAGCTCATGCAGGCGCTCGTCGTTGAGCGTCTTCTTGTCACCGATGGCCTTGACCAGCGTTGCGTACGTATAGTGGTCGGGCTCAATCTTGCTCAGCTCGGGGAAGTGCCATCCGTACCACTCGCGCAGGTGCATGTAGTTCTTGTTGTTCATCTTGTCCAACACTTCGATGGTCTTGATCGACTCGATGATGCTGCGGTCGTTCCTCTTCGGGTCGAACATGATCCTTCCACGGGAGTAAGCGTGGCCGAGACCGCGGCCAGCCTGGAGGAGGTCGGCCTGGTCCAGACCCTCGATGAGCTTGCCGGCGTGGACACGAATGCCGCGGAGCAGCTCAGCCACGACGTCGGAGGTATCGGCCGTCTTGCACACGACGCCGGGGAAGGCCGACTTGATGGCACCAGCTAGGTTCTTCTCTGAGACACCGAGGATGATCTGCGCCTTCTTGCCGCTAGTCTTGGGCAGGTTGATCTCGAGCACGTCCTTCAGGTAGTCAGGCATCTGACCCTCGGAAATCTCGTTGACGTTCTCTAGCGCCTCCTTCTGGCCACTGTTGGGGGGGGGGGGGGGAACACATCGTCAGCACCTTCCTTTTTTTTTTCATTGCAAAGAGGCTAGGAGACCGAGAAAGGAAGAGAATGAGGACGAAAAATAAAGATGGGAAGGAGCCATCGCAACTGACACACTGCCCCTCGACAACTTCTCCTCCTCTTCCTCCTACCTCTTCTCATCCCCCCCCCGGAAGACAGAAAAAAAACATACCGGAAGGGAGAAAAGTTCTGCAGCTTGATCATCTTGCCGAACTTGGCCAGATCGTTGGCCGACTCTTGGCCCTCCTTGGACTTGAGCCCCACGACATCAGCCTGATGCACCACCTTGAAGAGGGCGTAGCCCACGGGCGCCTCGAAGAGGGCGTAGTCGACTTCCGACATTTCGGTTGCTGCCTTTTCTCTAATTGGTATAGGTGTTTCGATTGGAAAGTTGATACCAATTGGTTGAGGTTGCGATGTGGAAGGGGGGATTGCGATCTGTTTTTTTTTTCGTGATGTTTTTTTTTTTCACGTCCACTTTGCTTAGAGATTTTTTTTTTTACACTCTTTCAACCGGCTAGAGCCTTGGTAAATTTCGGTTTAGCGCAGTGGCGTGCAGCACTAGACCTGATACGGTATTTGTGGAGTGCGTCACGTGCAAGGACCGACATAGAAGCTACACCGTCTTTGACATTGAGCAATCTCATCATAGAGTCCATCATCATTCGACCGAAAACAAGCTTTTCCAATTTTTTATATGTTACCGCTTCGATTTTTAACTGTCTTTAATCCATTTTGGTAAAAGTACAGTCGTATATGGAGCCTATCCTCGATTTCCATACATCTCAGTTTCCAGGGAACCCATTCCGCAGATTGTCATATGACGAGTTGGGATACTCGATACAGTTATCCTGCTTGAGCAAGCCACCAGGACCACCGAACCCGTTGACAACAATCGTGATGAGGCTCTCGTCACCCTGTTTGTCGGCACTGCTCTCCCACCACATGGCGCCTCCGAGCCCCTTTTCGCGGATATACTCCGTCTTGACGCTAGCCATGGCGGGCGTGTCGTACGTTACCAGTTTCCTTTGCTCAGCACTGAAGCAGTACGACGCCCCGGCATCCTTGTCGTGGACCTCTCGGAACCCCGGGAGCGGAAGCTTCTTGTAGTCGTGGACTCCCTGCTCCCATGTTCCTTCGCCGATGCCCTGGAAAGGTGTGCCTATGCCGTCTGTGTTCTCAAAGGCCCGGCCGTACAGAGGCATGCCGATCACCATCTTGTCTGGCCGGATACCCTGGCCAAGATAGTAGTCGACGGCGCCTGTGATTGAGAAGGGAGTCGCGGCAGGCTGCTTCTGGTTCGGGTACAGATTGGCCTGGTGCGCGCTCACCTGGTCCCACGACCCGGCAAAGTCGTAGGCCATGAGGTTCCAGAAGTCCAGGTACCGGTCCATGCCGCGAATGTCCATGTTGGTGTAGTTGGACGATCCGGCGGGGCACGCCACCGTCAGCTCAAAGTGATGACCGCCACGTCCCTGTCCGGCAGCGTCCAGCTCGGCCCGCACAGCCTCGAGGAGGGAGACAAAGTCGCTCGCCTCGCTGGGGTTCTGCGGGTACTCCCAGTCAATGTCGATTCCGTCGAAGCCAAACTTTTCGAGAAGGGCCACGGCCGACTTGGCAAATGCCGTGCGTCCCTGCGATGTGCTGGCCGGTGCCTTGAAGTTGGCGCTGTACGTCCATCCACCGATGGACAGGAGAACCTTGAGGTTGCGGTTGCGCCTCTTAAGGAGGTTAAGCTGCTTGAGGGATCCGTACATGTTGTTCCCCGTATCATTCCACGAGTCGCCCTCGTAATGAATTCCCGTGTCGGACCAGTCATCCGTCATGTAACTGTCGACACAAGTGGTGTTAGCCATGAATACTCGGTCCAGAGTAAACTCTCCCAGGAAGGAACCTCTTACACCTCGCCACTATCGGGCCGCACATTGGCAAAAGAGTAAAGAACATGGGTTAGTTTCTCAACCGGCAGATCCTGAGGAGTGTGCTTGCGTCCGTAGACGGCCCAGTTGACAAAGTAAGCTACCGTCCGGTAACCCTGCTGGGTGTGATGGCCACTGCCAGAGTCCGCCTTGTGCGAGTTCTTCTTCAAAAAGTCAAGCATGCTGGGCATAAGAAGTCCAGCAGAGACGGTGATGAAGATGACGGCCGAAGCCTTGGATCCCAGTGTCAAATGCGTATTTACGGTATTGTCGGAGCCTCGTACGTTACTCAGTGCAGTAACACGTACGACAAGTCGGAGTACACGTATTGTAGCGGCAGAATAAAGTAAAGAAAGCGGGGCAACTGTAGAAGAAGGAGGGGGAGGGAGAGATAGAAGTTGGGGAAGGAAAGGGTGCCCGAGATGAAAAGACGCTCTTTAAATGACGGTATTATGTACTCCGTGGAGGCCCAAGAGAATAATAATTAAAGAGAATTCACACAAAGAAGACTGGGCTAAGCTTGTTTTGATGCATTCGTCTGCACGTCGTTGCTTGAATGGCGATGCATGTCTGTGTTGTCGTCAGCTCCATCCGTCTCCGCCCCTCCAGTGGAGCAGACAGAGGCGTTATTGGCGTCATGTGGCGGTGCGAGGTGCTGGCATGTTGTGGCTGTGACGCTGTTGAAATGAGGCTGGGTCTCGCAGACAGGAGGGATGATATTATTAGCATCAATCACCATGTCGATATTACTATTCTCGCACTGTAAAAATGATATAAACCCATTATTCATTTGATTTCCATTATCTCTCGTAAATGCTATGCAGGAATATACCTGCTGTCTATGACGCTTGCTTGATGCCCTGCCCAACATGCCAAGACATGCTCGTATACATGGGGAGAAGAAAAGAGAAGTGGAGGGAAGAGAAAGAGGTGGAGAAAGAGATTGTTGGAAAAACAAACCTGGGTATGATCAATAGACATAGACAAAATCCTCATTTTCCAGATCCGTGGCATCGGAAAACGTCTTGTCCCCAGCTGCCTCGTTTTCGCCACTCCATACATCCTCCCTGTCTTCATCCGGCTCTCGCCTCGTGGCATCCACCATCCTAGCACTAGCAGCTGAATCAAGGCTTGTATCGATAGCAACGGCACTCTTACCGAGGGCGACTCTACGCCGAGCGTGGGAGTGGTTCAACCTGACTAGATACACCGACGTGATGGCGACGAGGGCGACGACGACCGCAAAGAGAGCAATGCTGGCACGAAGACCCCTCGTGTAGGACGGGGCCTCTTCCGGAGTGAAAAGCAGGGGTCCAATGATGTTGCCGGCCGAGGAACCGACGAAGACGAGGGCTGATGTACACTTGCGCTTCGTGTCGCCGGCCGTGTTTTGTGACGACCACGAGAAGATGAGAGGGGCTGGATCATCAATGGTCAGCCTGTTTTCTCATCTTCCTTCCCTTCGACTATCCCCCGATCCCTCCCTCATCACACACTGGACAAGCTTACTTATACCCGTAAACGTGGACAGACAAAAATATCCGGCCAAGAGGATACCCTTGTTGGCAGTGTCGTGTTCAAAGGCAAGGAGGACGCCCAGCCCGATAATGGGCGGTACGCAGAGAATGGCGATCATGGGCCCCTTGAGCTTCCACCGCATCGAGAGATACGTGCTAGCCGTCACGGAAAAGAAGTGAGAAAGGCCGACGGGAATGTTGAAGAGCATCGTCTGAAAAGGGTCCTCGACAAATGACTGGATGATCAGGGGTCCAAACGTAGAAAAGCTGTTGGACGGCACCGACGCGCACATCACAAGAGAGAACCACAGCCACGTCTTGACGTCGCAGAGCGCCTCTATAAAGTGAGAGCGTCGCCACTCGCGGGACATGACCCCCTGGCGGTTGTCTTGGAGGCGTCCAATAGCAAGGACCTTGTCGTCGTCCGAGAGGAAGCGGGCTTCGGTGGGCGAGTTGGGCATGCTAAAGAACATGACGGTAGCGACGACGACCGTAATGGCCCCAAAAAAGAGGAATATAACCTGGTAAGGCCGAAGTGACGAGTTAATCTTCGCCAGGCTGTAAGTGACGAGACTCCCAAACTGTAGACAGCGTCAGCGATAGCCAGCAGAGTACGTATCATAATGGTTGTGAAACTCACCACCCATGTGAGGCCGTTCATGCAGTACCACGATCCAACGCGAACAGTCTGCTCCCTCCTCCTCCACCACATCTGAGTTATGGCAACAAAGCTAGGTCCAACACTGGCCTCAAAGGCGCCGAGGAGGAATCTGGAGCCCAGAAGTGCCGGGAACACACTCGCCCAGGCCATGGTGGTCAGAGTGATCCCCCAGCAGAGCACCATGATACTAGTAAATGTCCCAATGGGAAGCTTGACGAGGGCCCAAGCAACGGGGAACTGCATGAGGAGCTGGGCAACGTAGACGATGCTGCCCAGCCACGAGAATTGGCTGCCGGTGAGATGAGTGTCGTCGATGAGCCCAAAAACTGAGGCGTACGACAACGTGGCCTTGTCCAGGGCGTGCAGGAAGTAGACGATCAGCATGATTGGCAGTAACGCGATGTCGATGCGCCGTAGGATACGAGCGCTGTCCTCTGGCGAAACGTGGATGCGCTGAGTTGGCGACCGGCCAAGCTTGATGAGTAGTAGAGCTGCTGCATCGCGATGGACAGCCGCGGATTCCCCTCTGCTGTTACTGCCGTCTTCGCAGACACAGTCGGGGCTTCCATCTTCGTCGTCGTCGCCGTCAAGCTCGCCCGGTAACGTTTGATAGCGCTGCTCGGGAGCAGATGAAGGCGAGAGCTGCCTGCTGAAAAGACGGGCCAGCGGCCCTAGCAGGAAACTGCGGAGTTCCATCTCAAGGACAGATGTGCATCTGAGCCTGCGCAAGAGGGTCCGGCCGAATCGTCATCTCAATAGAAAATGATGGATCGAATGAGCTGAGATACGGTGAGCGATTACGAGGGGAAAGAGTATGTATAATACCCTTTTGTCGATCATCGCCCGAGGCTTAGCGTCAGCGCGTCAGGAGGAATGAGAAACCAACCGTCTAACAAATGAGACAAGGCAACCACGGCAGGGGTGGGGATGAAGTATTCCCGTATACACGTTTCTCACTGCCGGAATACATACTCCCCTTCTCTTGCATTAGGGCTCGAAGATGCCCACTGCAAGTAATATACGGGATTACGTTACTCTTTGTCGATAGACTAGGCTTTCTCTGGGTGTCAGCGATAACGGCCCACGTGGAGACAACTCTCCGCGCGGAACACATAACAGGGAGAGTATACAAGCCGTACAGCGTATGGCAGTGTATGTCTATTCAGGCTTTTGGTCTATGATCTCTGTAAATATATGATCTCGTGTGTATCTCTATATCTGATATGTGGCATGTGTTGTTGTACGCGAGACCCAAGCGATAAAGTCTCGGCGTTGTTTCCTCTGTTGATGAAATGGTTTCTCACTCTCGTCTTGTCCTTGCGTATTATCCCGAGCTTCATCTTTGTTCTGAGTTGCCGCGGGATTGCATGAATAGCGGTTGCGCCTAAAGGTCGCGCCCAAAGCCGAGGACCGAATCAAGATGATGTATTTTCTTGCGATCAAGTACACGTCCCTGCGGTGTCCGTTGAGATGCTGTATCTTGACCTTGTCAGGATGAACTGCACGGGTATTCTATCTCCGGGATACCAGGTGTCCGAGCATCGCGTGTTGGTGTGTGATTATTAGGACCCAAATCCAAAGTTTCCGTTCGTGTGCTCGACTGGTTGCGTAGGTTTACGCGACGGTATCATATCGTTTCTCATATCGAGTCTTCTTCCGGAGACCCTTGGTATTCATCCATGTCTTATTCCACATCCTTGACTCTTTCAATCACCTCTGCCATGCTCAGAGTCTCAGCCTTGGGTTCCATCTCGGCGCGCCTGTTGAGCAACGCAAGGTAGGTCTGCCACCCGATGTTTACAGTGCTGTTGAAGATGCTGCGGTACTGTATGGGAACAAATGTGAAGCTGAAGCCATGGGCAAACGGCCAGAATTGGCACGAGCTGACAACGCTGGCGGGAACCGTCCTGACGATGCGGTCGATCGTCTCGGAGAGGGTGCGACCGGACAGCAGGGCCTGCATACCAAAGAAGTAAGAGTTGAAGACGGGCGCGAAGATGGCTTGATTGATGACAATCTTGACAACGAGTGAGAGGATGTGTGAGGAGTAGTTGAAGTGGTGCGACAGGAACGTGAACCTAGGACAGCACTGTTAGACGCCGTACAAGGAAGGACGGACAGCGTCGCAGGCAGACAGCAAGCGCCAGCCGTCTCCGGAATTTGACTTGCCAGGTGTAGTTTGGAATGGCGGACAGTCCTCCTATGAATATGTTGCGAGCGGTACGCTTGGAATCGATGGGGTCGTCGCTGCTGATGCTCTGCGCGCTGAGGTCGGCAAGGCAGTATATCACCAAGGCGCTGGCAAACTGCGTGCCCCACGGCCGTCGTCTGTGGGCTCTGCCGTATGCCGTCGCCGCCGTCGTGAGAGGGCCAAGGCGTTGCCAGAGCGGTAGCTGCAGCGGCGTCGGCGCATCAGACACCGGGACGTCCTCGCTGACGGGCCCGGACGATGGTTTCTCGGGCTTGGTCGACAGATGGCGGCGGAGAGGGACGGCCGGCAGCGGTCGTTGTCGGCTTCCTTGCTGTCGGACCACATAGCGCAGTGGCGGGGTGCCCGGGGAGAGGATGTAGTTACGCATCCCGACGAGAGTTCACCGGCCTACCACAGAGATAGTTTGCCGGGATAATATGTTTCGAAAGGAGAAGAGAGAGAGAGAGAGAGAAAATGGCTCTCCCGTGCAAAGGCGTCAGATTAGCCGCCGATTATCTTATCTCGTCGGGTGGACCTGGTGACGTGTTGGCACATGCACATGCGTAATACGTCGGAGATCAATTGTGGAAACGATCCCTGCGAAATGTATTAAAAAATAGCTTTTGTCCATATTGCGATTTATTGTCCCGTGAATTGGACTTGTCATGGCAAGTCCCCAATAACTACCGTGGGCTCTCTGCCATATATGTAATCTGCAGAGTTCAGGATGTAGTGACAGTGTCGGGCGGAAGATGAAGCCGAGGAGAATGGGTGCAGCGTTGAACTACTATGCTTTCGTATTGTTTCAGAGACAATGTGCCACTCGAAGTTACTCCTTTCCACATCTACAGGTTTCGCAACTCGTGGGATCGGTCCAAACGAAGATCGGACGTGTGTGACCTGGAATGGCGGATATGTATCTGTGGATCCCACCGGACCTTTGGCCGTCTTGCTCTGCAATCTCAGGGGAGACTATTATGATCGGGAGCTACCCGGAGCCGGTGATATCCATTGGTACGTCGCAGGATTATCTCGAGAGGAATCATGCAATCATAGAATCTCACCAACGTATGACGCGTGCTATAGAAGTTGGCTCAACTGGCATGGTCTCACAGAGGGTTATGTGCAATGATGGATTCAGGCTGTCGATGCTCTTGAAAAGAGAATATGTGTATGTGTGTTGACCATGTGCTTTGGGAGTTTGCAGGAGGTCGATGGAAAGAAACCCGCTGCAAAGTTTGTACCAGATAAGAAAAGAGCGCCGCTATGTTGTTCATGGAAAATGACAGAAGACAGAGGCAGAAACGAAGAAAAAGCAGTATACGAGTAATATGCAGTAACCCGTCACATCTCAGCCTCGTCCTCATCTATCAACCCAACACCGGAGTCGGGTCTCCTCCTGCTACTCCTCCTCGCCAACTTCCCCGACAAGAGCCGTTTCGGCTGCTGCTCATGTCCATGCTCCGCACCTCGTCCCTCCTTCTTGGCACCGGCCAGCTCCCGGTTCATAGCTTTGACCTGATCCAGCTGAGCCCTGACGTTCTCCAGAACAGTTCGGAGATCCGAGTTCTCCTCGCGCACGGCGTGGCTCTCGGCACGGAGGCGGTGAATCTCCCAGTGGGCGCTGCTCAGGGCCGTGTTGATGCGGCCAATCTCGCTGCGGAGTTCACCGATGCGGGCGTCGCGTAGGGCCAGGGCCTGCCCGTTGCGCTTGTTGACGTCGGCGAGCTGCTTCTTGCGCGAGGATTTGACAACGTCGAGCTCATCGCGCAGCTCAGAGGCGCTCTTTGTAGCGTCGGCGACGCGCTGTTCAAGGTCCATGATGAGGGCGTTCTGCTTTTGCTCTTGCTGTTCCGAAGAGGGGGTTTGCACTGAGGCGTCCTTGGAAGCGCTGTTCTTGGTGCGGAGTGCCTCTGCCTCCATCTTCTCGACCAGACGCTCTAGCTCGGAGATGTCACGCAGATAACTGTCGACAGCCCCCTTGAGACGGTCACTTCCAATCTCGAGCTGGTGGATCTGCGAGTCCTTCTCGCCAATAAGCCCAGTGGCCTTATCCAGGTCGCCCTTCAGCCTCTCGGCAAATGACACACGGTCATTCAGCTGGCGCCGCAGACTCAGCTCCTCGGCATGGTACTCGTCGATAGCATCCTCCTTCTCCTGGACCTTGCGGGCCAGGTCGCGCAGCTGGGCGAGCGCCAGGTCCAGAACCTTGGCGCCGTGGTGACTCAAGGGGAGGGAGCACTCGCCCGGGCTGAGGTACTCTAGCTCCAGCCTGGCCTGGCGGAACCCGAGAGATATGGTCCGCAACATTTCGGATGCGTCAGCTCCGGCGAAGCCGAGTGACGACACGGCCGTGGTCATGTCTGTGAGCAGGGCGTTCTTCTCGCCTATGCTCTGCACGAGCTCGACAACTTGCTTCTCGAAGGCGGCCGTGGGCGATGCGTCGGCGTCGGGGAGATCTTCCGTCTGGGGCATGTGCCGGCCCAGACGGTCCATCATTTGTTTGTATTCATCCAGGGTGGCTGCGAGGCGGCCCATCTCGCGTTGTAGAGATTCGAGCTCCAGTGCGCGAACCTGTACCTCGGGATCAGGAAGAGAAGCCTGCACTCCCATGCTGGCTACCATGGGTGCCAGTATAGGAGCGGGTGGCACATCCACGTGCCGTAGGCGAGAAGCACCGGTAGACGGTGTTTCGGGGATGGCCAACATCACGGGACTCGTAGCCGGTGGCGTGGGGAACGACTCTCTCGCCCTGCGCGACGGTGTGCTGACAATGATGTCCGTCGTGTCATTGAACCAGGTTGCCTCGTCGATGTCGTTGTGCCATGACGGCTGCTGCTGCTGCTGCTGTTGCTGCTGCTTCTGGGCCTTTTCAAGATCCCTCCTCAGAGAGTCAACTTGACTTTCCAGCTCCCAGATGCGCTCCGTATCAATGATAATGGTAGCGTTATTGAGCTCATAGATTTCGCGGTCTCGTTCGTCGAGCTGGGCCTGCAGCTTGGCAATTTCGCTCTTGGCCTGGGAGGTAGCCCGTCGGTGCCTAGCTTCGACCTTTGTGATGATGTCTCGCATAGCGCAGCGGCGCTCGCGACGCTCCACCCGGCCATCTCGCACGTGGCGAATGCAGTCCTGTTCGCTGTCGTGATCCCAGAAGCCACCTATGGTGGTGGTCTCGGGCATGGACACGCGTCGGGGGGCTGCTGCATCGGTGTTTCCAATGACAGAGCGTCGGAGCATCGGTGTCAATCCTGTTGATGCCATCGACGGGAGGAAGGCTGTGTCTGAAAAGCGAAGCTTCTTGCTGGTCTTTTTGGGTGTCTTGTAGACTGACGAGGGTTTCCTGGGAGCCGTTGTCTCTGTCTGGGTGGTTGGTGATGCCTCGCGTACGCCAAAGTTGCTGCGACGTGTGCGACGAAGCGCAATGGGCAGGTTGTCGGTTCCGTCTTCCATAATGCTGCTGCCAACGGATCGGATTGACTACGAGTACGAGTACAAGCGAAGTCGCGTGTTAACAGGAGGAAGAAGGGAAAGAATGAAAAAGCAGGGTTGTGGAACAGGAATCTTTCCAGTCTCATATATGCAAAGTAAACAAACGCAATAAAAACAATCGGGGCCTGCCTACTTGTGGACCGTACGCGCAGGTAGATCGCATTCACGACCCAACCGTGTTTTCTATGGGCAATAACACCATAACAAAAGCCCCATCGTGCATCTCAGAGTCCCTGGAGCCTTGGAGGGGCGCGGAATCCATCAATCTGCCCCGTAAGGAGGTTGTACTCTCGTTCTTCCCGCCATCCCCATGTTTACTTACTCCCCAAAATAGATTAGCGTACCCGCATTTGGTGCTCGGACCACTCTTCGTGCGCCCTTGGCTCCCTGCTGCCATTGGGAAGACGCAGGCCAATGGTTTTGTACGCGGTGGCCGTCTGGTGAGACCTCGCCGGTGTGAGGACGAATGTACGAGCAATGTATTATTGATTATGGGGCGAAACTTGAAGAGACACTAGTCAGTCGGGAGAGGAGTGCCAACAATATTTATTGTTTGTGGCCGTCCTGTGTCCGTGGCCTCGTAATGTGGTGTGATGATAACTAGCACTACTAGTATTACAAGTACACATTACATGCAGGCAGGTTGGCTTCGGATGATGCTACGGTGGCCGGCATGGGAAGAGAGTAAACAAGCGCTCCTTAGTGTGTGAGCCGTAAACTACATGTGTAGATCTCATGCCGTGTATTGCCCCCATTCTCCCCAGTTTAGGGGAAGCCCGATATCCAAATGAGCCTCGAGAACGTCTTCGACTGCTGTGAGGTTGAAATTTGGATCAATGTGGTCAAACAAGTCCTGTCCCGAGGCGGAGTCAATGGCGGAAAAGTCGACAAAGTTGTTCATGCCGGCAGCCATGTGCATGGCCATCGGGCCCGGAGCGGCAAGTTCCCCCCTCGGCCTCCATTGGGCTACACCCCCAGCGTCATTGTTATCCCGGCCTGTAGCAGCCTGTGCCGATCCTCTGGAACCGTCGCCGCTGGGAGGCAATGCTGCTGCCACTGATGGAGAGGCTTCCCTGGCAAGTGTCGTGGATGCCCTCTCCATCTCCTTGAGTATTCTCTCGCCCAGGTCGGCAACAACGTTTGCACTCCAAAAGTAGTCGCCAAACTCGCGCAGGATTTGACAGTTACGCCTGAAAGCCGTCATCGCCCGGGCGCGGAACATGGGGAGTCGGCTGTGGCGCATCTTTCGGTACTCGACGCTCAGTGCGAGGGAGACAGCATGCGGGACAAAGGGTACTGGACTGAGGCAGTCTCGCGGTACGGCACATGCTATACGCTCGGCAGACAGCGACCGGCGTGCGTTTGCCGACGGAGGTGGCAGCGTCGTTGCAGCCGGGAACGTTCCTGGCCGAGGCAGGCGGCATGAAAGGATGCTTACTGAGTGGTAGAATGTCTCGATGGTGGCTGGAAGGTTCTTATCAGTACAGATGACAGCAGAGAAGGTAGATTCTGGAGGGCACCGACCGATGAGGGAAGACGGCTCTCTCAGAGCGTCGGCTTCCACGATGAGGGCCTCGAGAACAGGGAGGTCAATGTAGGCAACCTTGGCCATGCTCGACGTCTCAGCACTGGGACCGGGACGGTAAAGATCAATCACCTGATCGAGCCACTGGCAGATGAGAAGAAAGAGCCGAAAGCACGGTGGGCGCTTCTTGATACAGGCATCTAGATTGGTGCCGATGTCCCGCTCATGAATGAGATATGGGCGTCCATACATGGCACCATTCATACGGTCCAGGGCCCAGACAGCACAGAATAGGTTCTCCAGGTCATCACTATTGGGCGCGTCGTACCGCAAGAGGTGCAGGCCTAGCGTCTGGATGTGTTGGATGGCCCTGCCACCGAGCTGGGCAGGTAGGTCGGACTCCTCGGCACAGGTCGGCTGCGTGTAGAGTGACAGCATTGTCAGCGAGCGGATATGCAGGACGCGATCTGCAATGATGCTCGTCTCCAGGATAGCCCTGACAGACGAGGAGAGCGCCTGGGAGAATTCAGGGGGGGTGAAAAGATCTGGGCCCTTGTTCTTGAGACGCAGGTATTGGGATCCGTCTGGATCTGTGCCGGCTGCAAGGGATACCAGCTGGCGGAGGAGGATTGTGACGGAATCATTGGGGTTCCCATCGAGAGCCTCGAGCGGGATGATGGGGAATATCGGATGGATCTTCTGGACGAAGATGTGCCTGAGCTTGGCAAAGTCTTCTTCCGGCGGGTAGCAGGTGAGACAGTGCTCCTTGACAAAGGGAAGCAGGAAATGGTCCATGATGGGTGGCGGACGTGATGTGATAAACTGCGAGGGGTGGCCAGCCGATGAGCCATTGACAGTAGAGGAAAGCCAGATGCCGACATCGCCTTTTTGAGCCATCTCACGCGTCGACGTAGCTTCCGTGGCATCGAAGAACATGCTCTCCGGGTTCAGGTCACTGACAAAGCGCGACCGCAGCTTAGCGGGTTCCTCGTTGAGCGTTGGCGTAGTAGATGGCGGTGCCGTTGACGGCGCAAATGGATCAGCATACGCGTTGGCGCTGGACCGGCGCGGCCCGGCGCCATTGGAGTGAGTAGGTCTGCCACCGCGGGCAGATGAAGGGGATCTAGCCCCAGTGCTTAGGCGAGTTAGTGCATGATGAATCCTGAAGCGAGGGATGACGGAGATACTTACGACATGTGGATAGATGGTGACCGAGTTCCCTGGTGACCATCGGCCGAAGCCTCATCTGGTATTTCCTGGCCGTGCGTACATCGTCTCTACAGGGCGTGCATGAGTCAACAATACGACCCATGATCATATTATAAGGGGGGCGGAGACGGCGGTTGGTCACCTTTTTACGGCGACACGATGTGCAGGCTTGTTGGACCTGCTTGCGCTTCACCGGGAGACCGCCACGGGTCGTGTCTACCTCGACAAACTTGACTTTGCGGCTGTTGTCCATGGCTCATGGTGTTCGGCACAGATACATGTTTGGAAAGGTTGGTCCTGAGGAGATAAAGATGGTGGCAGTATCGGAATCGGCTGCTGGATCAATCAAGTGACAGCCTCAAGATACGGAATGACAAGAGACATTTTTGTGGTGACGATGAGGTCTTGATCAGGTATGGACTATCACTTCTAGCAGCAGTAGTGCTAGGTTAGACAGGTTCAAAATGGAGTCATGGGACAGAAATCATAATAATAGTAACAATAATACGACGAAAGAGAGAAAAAAATAAAGGCTTATGTAATGAATTTTGTACACCGTGGGCGCGTGGGGAGGTGCGACGTCGGCATCCTTCCCTTGGTACCCCTCCCCCGTCAAGCATTGAAGTGCAAGGAAGCGGGCAGTGTATTATTTTGTGTAGCGTTGGAGCAGAGTGGGGAGATCAAAATAGAAGGAAACGAACGATGTTACCTAATACACCATCACCGTCATCATCAAAATGGGCATTGGTGCCTCCCGTCTCGTCAAACAATGGGTATCACCAACATAGCGGCCATTCTGCTACACTCTGACCTTTTGAAGGCCAGGTGAATCTGTTTTCCCCGTAATATCAATGATTACTTGCTATCCATGCCGCTCGGGGCTCGAGCCGCAATTGCTGGCTAATAGGACCTGATGAATCCTATGCTACCAGCCACTACCCAACGCTTCATGCTGTGGGTCATCATAAAGTTGGACGTGTGTTTGCCATCTTGTACAACTCGAAATGCGTTCCAGAATATGAGTGCGGCCCTTTTTGCCTCTGCCCTTGCTCCTTGCTTTGATCTTCTCTATCGTTCTGTCTCTGTATGTGCTGAGTGGATCATGGTGTCTGTAGCCATTGGACAGCCTCTAGATTTGAACGAGTGAGGTTGAATGAATGAAAGAATTGAATAGAATCGATTGTTCTCAGCGTCTTTTATGAATCGAACTATTCTTGTCATCTGTGGGTCAGTGTCATCAAGGCAACTCCTGCCAGCTGTCAGGTCTGAGATAGCATTTGCTGGCAGCTGCTCACGTCGTACTGAGCAGCTGCCCGCTGTTGCGAACCGCCTGGGGGAGGAAAAGAATAGCGGAAGAGAGAGAACAGGACAGTAGAAGTGAGGGAAAGAAAAAAGCAAAGGGGGGAGTAAATCATAAGGAGGAAAGGAGAGGAGAGGAGATACCTGCCATCGTTCACCTGCTCACCTTGTGCTCCCTTTTTTTCTCCCGTCCTTCATCCTTGTATCATTTTCTTATTTCCTTTCATATATTCAACACCCGCACCACCTTCTCTCCATCTCCTTCTCTCCTCGTTCTCGCCATATTCTCGCCAAACGTCCCGTTCATGCGAGCAACCGTATAAAGATCACAAAAGAGAAAGGATGGAGGAAGGTGACATGGGCGTAGGCCCTCTTCGACGGCCAGTACCACTGGGGAGCTATCCTCAGCACGAACACCTGTCTCACCCGTTCGGTACAGATAATCACATACAAAACCCCATGTGGGGTTCTGACCTGATAGACCTTCCCGAGCCCGTGGTGATGCCAGAGGCCGACGAGTGCGTCCCTCACTCGCAGCACCACTCGAACTCGTTCATGGCCCAGGACAGCCGGCTTGACGGCAAGATGGGAAGAATATCCGACAAGAGGGACCTTGGTCCGCCCATACCCACTGGGCTTGCCGCAACCTGTCGTCGCAAACGTTTCATCGTGCCGCTGGCCGTCTTTGTCACGCTTTTAGCCATCGGTGGCGTTCTTGGAGGCGTCCTAGGGACCATGGTATCGACGGGTGAATCTGATTCCACAGACCAGGCCAGTGCCGTGAGCAGCCGAAACAACACATCGTCCATCTTGCCATCTTCCAGAGTAGCACTCTCCATGGTGGGTAGCTCCATATCGAGCATTCGCACCATCCTGCTCCAGAATACCGACGGTGACCTTGTCTCTCTAGAGTGGCAGGGCGCCAGCAGCACCGCACGTCTCGTCACTGGCAGCTCCGCCAGAGCGGAGCCTGTAAAACCCTTGAACGGATCGCCCCTCGCCGCCGTCACGCACGGTGCCCAGGGGGATCTTCACTTGTTCTACATCGATGACACCCTCCGCTTTGCCCACGCCATCCGTCGCGCCAACGCAAGCGATGACGAACGTTGGGGGGTTGGGCCACTATCGACCTTGGCAGGCCAGAAAAAGGTCCAGTCTCGTCCGTCAGATAAAATGCGTCGGCTTTCCGTTGCCATTGTGACGATGAATTCCACAACATCGGAACCCGAGGACTACATCGTCGTCATGTTTCAAGTGAATCCCGGGACAGACATATTCTGTCTACTTTCGAGCTCGGACCCCGACAATACGGACAGCTGGGTAGTCACGTCGTTCTCCCTGGGGACCGAAAGGAAGGGGGTCACAATGCATCCAGACTCACCAGGTTTTGTTCTTGTCCCCATCACGAGAACATTTGGCTCCCAGAGCGAGACTTTTCCGGGCCTACGCATGTTTTGGGATCTTTCCGATGACCAGTACAAGACAACTCTTGGCGCCTTTGAGTGCACCTTTACCGACACTCAAACATTGGATCAGTGTCAGCTGGTTGCAACCGAGTGGGGAGGTTCGTTTACTCGTCTCCCACTGCAGTGTGGATATGGCACGAAAGCTAACATCAGGTGTGATTTTGACAGATGTAGAAGGGGAGCAAATCGTCCTAGACACCCCAAAGCCTCTCTTCTTGTCGGTTGTTCCATTGGGGACGAGCAGCTCCTCGATCGAGTTTGGCGACTATATCTTCCGGGTGCTCGACAGTGGCGGGCGGTTGGTCGAACTGCACGGTAACAGTTCTGAATGGACAGGTCATAATGCGTTCGCCGTGGTTGATGATGGCCTTCCCGAGGGAATCGAGGAGAATTTCACGGCCGTGGCATCAGCTGACGATGGGCTGCTCTATGCCGTGTCTGAGGGAAAGCTACTAGAGTTTGCACGTAGAGGGGAATGGTGGGAGAGCGACGGTGATGATGACGACCAGACCGGATGGAGGTTTCTCAGCATTGTCGACACGGACTTGTCAGACTCTTAGAACGTCGGTCTGGAGGAACAGGCAAGCGGATTTAGCGTGAACATCTTGTATCGGTTTCCTGGAGTGTTTAAAAGGGAGTTGAAAGCGGTGGCAACATTTCATAGCAGTTTCGAAGAAAAAAGTAGAGTTTGCAATGTCATTTGCGATTCAACAAGTTCAAGTGTTCCGCAAGATGCAGTATAATAGTACAAATTCCATGCCGAGAAGCCTCATTGAGATGCTCGGGGGATCAACGATGCTGGCGTGGAGTGATGCATGGTACATTGTCGCGAGGTATCATGATGCATATCGTCTGTTGGGTGATCTGGGTACGTGTCGGCGGGTATGATGGGACGATGATCGTATCGCGGTGCCAGTAGTACTATTGTAATGGATGCGTGGCAGAGGAAGCGTCCAATTGCCCACGCATCCCTTGCATCTTGGCCTTGGACGTTTTAGAGAACCAGCGCTATACTAAAGTGATGGGCCACCCGAAGCCGTGGTGGGTGATGGACGAATGAGTCGGTACAGGTATGGACCATGATGTAGATAGATATCTTATGGTCCATCCCGGGCAGTCGTCGGCGCCACTTATATCCATTCCCACGTCGTCTTCGACTCGGGGGCGAGGAGAGTAGAGAGTAGAGTCTCATTATAGACAAAAGGATAGACTTCACTTTTTCTTGGTCGTCTGCTCGGCTATGTCGGACGGTTTCCCACGAATCTGGTTGCGTATCTCGGCGCCAAAGTGCTTCAGAAACGAGGTGCGGGAGGAGTCGGGATCGGCTACGGGGTGGAGGGGGGGGGGGTTAAGAGGTGTGTCAGTCATGCATCTTTACGAGAGGAAGGACGTAGCATGTATGAACAAGATGAAGAGGCTAGGACGGGGATAAAACATACCCGTCGCTTCACCCTGGTAGAGTGGCTCGTTGGGATTCCTCCCGTACTGGCGATCGTGGATGGTGCGGTGGATACGGCCGACAGCACGGTGGAATCCCGGACGACGGAGGATGAGCTCGACAATGCGGTCTTCCATTGTTTGGATGGCCCTCAAGGCCCACCAGTGCCAGGCCATAGTTGCGTGGATGAGGAGACTGTGACGAGGTGGTTGATGGGAAGATGGATCGGTCGGGGTTGGAGAGTACTACAGGTTATCCGGGAATACATGGTAGGAATCTTAGTCAGGATTCATTCCTGACCTGACCACATAGCAGCCCATCATGTAATGATACTCCGTACTGCATGTACTATTACTACTACTACTACAGAAAACCCCACCCCCCCCCCCCCAACAAGCATTGAAGCTTTGTATATTACACACCTATGAGTTGCTCCATTTCTCCAATGAGCATTATCATTCAAGGAGTATCTAGTAATACAACAGTCGAAAAGCCGGGATTAACTAGGCAGTAGTAGAACCTCTTGAATACTGATCAAATATGGTAGGAAGAAACTGCTAGTGTTCATACGGGGAGTACAAGGGTATATGAAATTCCATAAGGATACTCCTTTCCCATAGAAATCTAAAAATGCTTCCATAATGGAAAAAAAAACATAGAGAAGAGGAACAGCAAGAAAAGACGACCGAAAGAAGATACAGAGGAAACAATAAGACAAAAGATGCAAAGAAGACGAACAGGAGGAAAAGAAGAACAATGTAATAAAAAAAAAGAAAACTCCCTAGCTCCCCTCCCCCCTTTGACCATATTTTTCGCCCTTCTCTTATAGCATACAACCGAGAATAATCGCAAGCACACAAGTCACCTAATACTCGTCTCCTCCCCATCTTTTTACTCGTTCACGTAGATCCCTATTCTCCGACTCGAGACCCCCCAATCGCGTCCTGGCCGCCTGTCTGTCTTGATTACGAGCCTCCCTCTCCATCTTGAGCTTGTATTCCATTTCTCGTAATCTAAGGAGCCAGCGGTTGTCGTTGTTGCCGCCACCGCCACCGCCGCTGGCTTCATTCTCATTGGTCGCGTGCACGGCTGCCAGGGTGGCCATCTCCGGTCCGTCCGTTCCGTGGCTGCTGCTCGTCTTGCGCGACATGATGGATGACGAGCGTCCGCCGTGTCCCGTTCGGTCTAGTGGTCCGCGTGGGATGAAGGGGGATGGAGAACCGCCGTCGTCGACACCCGGTGCTACTCCGAGCGTCGACGGCGAGGCGTAGGCTGCTGCCCGTGCGCGCGCGTCCTTCGCCGCCTTGAGCGTGGCGTGCTCAACCTTGAGCTGTCGGTACTTATCCTCCATTCTGAGCATCCGGCTGTGCAGCTCGGAGCTCGAGTTGTTCGATGCCACTGTGTTGCGCACCATGGTTTCGAGACGGTCCAGCTTCTTGGTCCGCACCTCCAGGTTGCTCTCGAGCGTCTGGTACTCGCGCGACAGCTCCCTATCTACTGCCTTGATTTTAGTCTGGAACGACCCGACAATTGTCTCAATCGCCTTGACGGCACCCAGCAGGTTCTTGGAGAACCCGGGCAGCCGCGTCGCCACCACCTCGAGCGACGGGAGGACCTGCCGGTCGATGATCGTGTTATTGTTGGCCCATTCGCGCCCGCACAGTCCGCTCAGCTTCTGCCACAGCGTCAGCAGCAGCTCGTTCCTCTCCGCCAGCTGCTCTCGTGATTGCTGCTCCAGTCTATAGAGCCGCTGCCTTTCCTGGTTCCGGACCGCCTCCAACTCCATGATACGTCCGTCTTGCGTGCTCGCCGTCCGCGAAAGGTGCTGGTGGTGCTTTTCAAATGCCTCAAACTGCGATTTAGTGTTGCGGTGGTTCAAACGCTCCTTGTCCAGAAGTTCTGACAGCTTGCGGCTCTCGAGGCCGTGTGACTCGAGCAGAGCGTCCCTCTGCTTGATGATGCGGTCCTTTTCAACCACAGACGCTCGTGTGGAGTCAAGCTCGCGAACGGTATCCTCAAGTTCGCGTTGCATCTTCGCAATAGACTGCAAATTAGAACGTTAGCCATCACCCCATGATTATCAAAGAGGAGGGGAAAATGGAGCAACAATGAAAAAACAAGTACATAAACACAAACAAGGGGGGGGGGGGTTGGGATTGACAAACCTTGAGCAATGACGACCTCGTCCCGTTGAGATCACCCAAAGCCTCGCGAAGGTTATTCTCGAGCTCAGTGAGCCTCTCCTTCCACTCTGCGGCCTCAACCTCCCTCGACGACAGACTCTTGCGCAGCCGGCGTGACTCATCCTTGGCCGTCGACGCCTCCTTGTTGAGCTGGTTCACAATTTGCTGGACGTCCTCCTTCTCCTTGTTGGCGACGGCCTCGCGCTGCTCACGCTCCGACGACAACCGTTGCTCCAGCTCCCTCGACCGGTCCTTCTCCTCGCGCAGGGACTGCTCCACGTTGGCCAGCGACGCCTCTAGGTCACCGATGCGGATCTTGTCGGCCTCCTGCTCCTCGCGCAGGAAGCCAATCTCGTCCTGTGCTGATTCATGCTGCACCGTCATCCGCTGGTTCTTCTCGTTGGCCTCACGCAGCTTGCTCTCCAGCTCTTCGAGCTCGCGGTTCGACGACTCCAGCTCCTGCTCCACCTCGCCGATGCGCCGTAGCTTGCGGAGCTGCTCGTCCTCGAGGCCGATCAGAGCATCGCTGAGCTTGCGCATCTCCTCTTGCAGCGCGTCAAAGTTCTCAGAACGGTCCGCCAGGTCTGCCTGCAACCGCTGCATCTCGTCGCCGCGCTGGTCCGCCTCGGCCTCGAGGGCATCGATTTCGTTCTGCGCCTCCTGTCGCAGTGCCTCGAATTCGTTTTCCATATCGGCCTGCTCCCGCAGTGCATCGTCCCTCTCTGACTGCAGCGCCACCAGGTCGTTCATAGCCGTCTGCAGGTCTTCCTGCAGCGACAGCACCTGCTCCTCGGCCTCGCGCTTGCCATTGACAGCTGTCTCAAAGTCTTCCATGCACGTCTCCAGCTCGCGCTGAAGCTCTTGGTTCTGGAGCTTGACCTCACTTATGTTGTCGCGCAGCTCGGCCAGCTTCGTCTCCAGCTCCTCACGCTCCCGCTCCGCCTCTTCCTCCTCGGCTGTCGTGCGAAGCGTGTGGGCGCTGCCGCGCGATCTTGACCTGCCATGCCCTCCTACCTGCGATGCCGACCGCTCAAGGATGCTGTCGGCAGCCGTCGAGGGCGCACCTCGGCCATGGCGTGCCGACATCTTGAGATCCTCAATCTCCTGGTACAAGCGCTCCTTCTCGCGGTTGCGCGATGTGAGCATCGATGTCTGGGCACCGACCTCGCGACGCAGCTCGGCATTTTCATGGCGCAGCTGCTCTGCCTCCCTACGCAGCTCGTCGACCAAGGTGCTGGCGGCACTGAGGTTGGCGTTGGAGCCGTTGTCCACCTCACCGGACAGGACCGAGAAGGGTCGGTTAGGCGACATGTTGCCGCGCTCACGCTGCTTCTTGGAGATGTTGTAAATGTTGGTGGTGTGGTGCAGGGCGCTACCACTGCCCGACACCTCGTGCTTGATCCGGAAGAGCTCCTCGCGCAGCCGTCTGTTGTCCTCGTCAGCCTGTTCCCTGCGCGCAGTCTCCTGCTCCAGCAGGTCCTTCCAGACGTCGGCCTCTTCCTGGCGTCCCACGCTCTCGCCGGCGCGATCTGCCGTCATAGATGACCGGAGCATATCACTCATCCGGCGCTTCTCAGCCTCGCTGTTGGTGTTGTCGGTGCGCAGGCGCTCAATCTCAGTAGCGTACTCCTCGACTCGCTCCCGCAAGAAGACGAGCTCCTCCTCCTTCTCCTGGGCCTCTTCGTCGTACATGCGAGCGGTCTGATCCGTTGATGAGGCACCGCTGCGAGCGGTGCTGGGCCGCTCGTCATCGTCCCTCTGCTGCCTCTCGAGCTCCTTGATCCTCCTCCGCAAGACCTTGTTGTCGCGCTGGAAGACAGCGAGGCCTGTCTTAAGGTCTACGTTCTCGGATATCATTTCCTTGATGCCCTCCTCCGACAGCTTGTCGAGACGGTCACTCAAGAACATTACTTTGAGCTTGAGGTCAAAATTCTCCTTTGATAGCCTTTCGATGGTGCTGCTCTGCTCCTTCAATGTCAGGCTCTTACCCGCTCGGCCGGTGGTGGTGCCAGATCCCGTGGTGGTGGCATAGCTAGAGCGGTTGTTGCGTGGCGTCTCTAGATTGTTCTCGAACTTATATTCCCTTGCCAGCGACTCTGGGACATGGACGTTCTTGACGTGCTGTGCGATGACGGTGTCGGTCGGTGCCGTGTTGAGATTCTCCCTGGACGGCTTGGGGGTTCTTGCCACATCTTCAAATAAGGGAGTTTGCTCTCGCGTAGGACTGGCCACCTCGGGCAGGGTCTCGAGCTGACCGAGCGAGTCGTCAAAGCCCGAGGCCACGCTGCCCATGCTCACGGTACGCGCCAGCATGTTGACGCTGCCGCTGGCGGGGCGCGACGAGGCGCCGAGGGCAGTAGGGACGGCACCACCAGATTGCAGAGCGTAGTCGGCACCGTGGCCGAGGGTGGTAACGTCGCTGCCGTCGTGGGATTCGGGGTTGGTGGTGAAGGAGGAGGTGGATGACCGCTGACTGCCGTATCTGCTGCGGAGGTACCTGGGCCGTTTCCCGCGGATAGTATTACTACCCGCGGTGCTGGCGCCGTCCTGGCGGTTCGGGTACGACTGGGACCACAACAGGCCCTCGTCGTCACCGCCTCCAGTGGAGTCGTCAAATCCGGGCCTAACCTCGTCTTCAACCTCGCTAAAGGATTCGACCGATGCGCTCTGATGAGAGGAGGATTTGATAAGGGGAGTATGCGCAGCAGCAGCCTTCGCTGGATCGCAGTCAGTTGTGCTGCTCTTATTATCGTTGTTGTTGTTGTCGTTGCTGCTAATGCTGCTGTTGTTGTTGTTGTTGCTGTTGTTGTTGGCGCCAGAAGCCATGCCCAGGGCCCGCGAGACGGTCCTGGCAGTGGCAGCAGCCGTAGGTGAAGAGTCAAGTCTCTCGACAATGTTGGTGGTCGATTCAGGCTCCTGGTCCTGAGGAGCGCGGTGAGTCTGCTGCATGTCTGCCTTATTGGGCGAGTCGAAGACGTACGTGTCGTCGGCCCCGCCCCCAGCACTATTAGAGACGGTCAGGATTGGCGAAAGAGTGGACAGGAAGCTAGACTCGACATCCTTGAAGTGCTCGCGTACAACATCCTCGGATACCGACTCGTCCGGGCCCCTGCTAGGATCCATAGGTGCAGCCTCAAAGGAGCTGCTGTCGATATGGCTCGTATCTGGGTGGTCGTCGGCGGTCGAGGCAGCTTCAGCAGTAGCGACACTATCATCATGATCTGGTTGGTCATCATGATGGATTTGCTGGTGGTACTGGTGCTGCTGATTCCGCTCCCGGGAAAACGATGCGTGGTCCATCATGCTCTCGCGGTCGGGGGGCGTCGTAGACATGGTGACAGTGGCAGCAGCGTCGAATGTCGTCGCCGTTGTGTGGACGTCTTCTGCCGATACACGTTGCGCGGTCATAGGCCGTAGCAAGGGGCTGCTGTCGGTACGGCCAAGGTCAAGATCATGGCTGGCCATGACGCATTTTGGCCCATGCCACGACTTCCTGTGTGAAATGAAAACAGTAAAGGGGGGAAGGGTATAAGCTTGTGTGTGATTCCTCCGTATGCTGGCAAGATGGCCACACTCGTAAGGGAGAGGAAAGGAGAGATTCCAAAAGCTCTAGAGGCCACTCCCAAGCTGTAGCTGTTTCCTCAATTTGTTGTTTTTCTTTTCCCGCTTGCCCCAAGCAACAACATTCACTACAAGGGCCCCTCCATACGAACTAGAGCCACTGAAGCGGGAGCCCTGGAGTAGTCCAATAGCGACTTTTTTACGGAAGCTCCAGGTGGTTCAGGGGATTATTACGGGCTGCTCTAGGGAGCACTGTTCTATCCGGACATACGCTAGAGCAGTTCGAGGCTGGAAAACAAGAAGGTAGAGCCCAGGTACCGACTCATACAATATGGCCCGTGAAAGTACATATAACGACTATGTAATCCCTAGCGTATGATCTTGCTGAGCTCCAGTCCCGCCTTCCACGTTGAAATCGCTTACCCTGTACTCGGATATTGAAAGAAGAACATGATGTTCCATGAAGATCCACTGTACCAGCTTCCTGGGTCAAATTATCTTCATCTATCATGTAGTTCCCGAATTTTATCGTTCCGTTGGTGGTTTGGTGCAGCGTCCTAAGAGTTTGGGTACTACTAATTGATTCTGAGTGCTCGTAACGTACTGCAAGTTTTGCCTTACCCCCAAGCCTTTTACTACATCAAGTCTTACGACCGATGACACCAAGCTGTCATGTCGACATAGGAATAAAACGTAGTAATGATAACGTTTATAAGCGTGGAACAGAATTGGAATGCGCAAAATGCGTGCATGGATACAAGAAGAGGGATTTGAAAGTACTATTAATATCGTAGCCGCAAGAGGCTGTCATAACATGATCCAAGCATGGATAATAGCGTGGACTCATGCAGTGGTATCTTAGTATTTACTAGTAATACTAAAGGACATGGAACAAAGAAAAGAATTGGGCCCATTCTTGCCCTCTAGTTGGAGTACTTGTCAGGAATGTCCTTGCTATAAGATTGTTAGTATGAGTCTCATAACGGATGCTTGAAGTACGTGGTGAGGTGGATAACGTGCCCAGTGGCCTTCTCAAACTGCTCACGGCCGAAGTCGGTGATCTTCTCCTGGGTATTACGGTCGATGTTGTAGCCGGACTTCTTGATACCAGCGGCAAAGGCTGGTGGAGGATATCAAGTCAGCATTTGACAGAGGAATGTGATGGGTGGATGTAGCTGTTGTTGTTGATAATGGTGTGCATACCCTTGTCGGCGTAGTCTTCCTGCTGGCCAGAGGAGCTAGAGCTCTTGGTGTCCTTGGACTCATCCTTGGAGCCGGAGCCACCGGAGACGGCATTCTTGATGAAATCCATTATGATATATGTTGAGGTAGTCTGTTTGTGTCGTTGGAGATGTTATAGTTGAAGAGGAAGGGAGAAGAGAAGAACAGAGGGAGAGGGGGTGACATGGCCCATTCTTATAACAAAACGGGGTTGGCCACCACTCTCACTTCACAAGGGCCAGCTAGGCAAGCTACGTCTTGTTATCCTCTGTGTCTACCGAGTAGCATTAAGTCTAGTTCCAAACTTGGCCTGGGTCGGCTATAGTCGACGACGACGCAACCCAATGAATTCTCCCTGCCCCTCCACTTATCCATCTCGAGACCCCCACCTGGATGGATGAGGGTCGAAAGCTGGATGGGAAAGGGTGACGCTAGATTGGCTAAGGGAACATGGCGCCATTCAAAGCACAGCCGTACGGTACTACAAGAATGTACTGTCATCATGCATTACCACAAGCATGCACTGCTAGCAATACAGCCTACAGACCACGGGTGAGTGTTATGACGGACCTACAGGGAGGTACTATTGCCCCTTCGTAGACTCGGCATAGTTCCAGCCCTCTTCATCGCTCTCACCCGTGCAGTAGTCATGTTGTATGATTTGATGAGCCGGGCTGAACGTACGTGGCAGGGGAACCACTCCAGCTGACCGGAGGACCTTGACATGCAAATGTCTATACTCGTTGATGAAGGCTAAGAAATTGGAGTAGACCAGTCTGCCCCTCTTCTTGACGTCTTGTTCGTCCTGAATACCCCCTAAGAGTTGCAAAGGTTATCGCTTGTTTCCCACGTCCTCACCCCGCCTTCCTCTGCCTTGGCTCCCGCTGCCTGTAGAGCAACCCTACGGAAACACTCAGTACGAGTATCCGTACTCGTATCGAACATGAAAAGGGCCGTTCCATTCCAAGTCAACTTACAAGTTATCCAACGCCAGTAGAAGTCCCAGCTAACGCCCTGGTCTAAAGTCAATGTGCCGACGACCGAGACGACGACACGCGGCCCCCTCCATGAGGTCATAACCAGCAACCCAGTGTGGGAATTTTCTTCACACCATCATCACTAGGAAAATCACATATCGAAACATGCACATCTCATACGTATATGCACGCCACGATCAGGAGAGATAAAAAAGCAATCAACAGGGGGCGTATTACGACGTTGTCGTAGCATTGCCGTGATAATCCAGGATCCTAGCGGAACGGCGCAAAACAACACGAGGGGTTCTACAGTTTTTCCGCGACCCTGTCCAGCTGAATGACTATGCACTAAACCGGATATGGGAAGACCAGGCTTCTCCCCTCCAAGGAGGTGACGTAGTGTTTCTTTTGTTGGAGATGGCAGTATGAGTGCGACGACAAGGGTTCAAACAAGATTCTACGAGTATGCAATGTTGATAATATATATATATATATATATGCGTGTATAAATAGATATAGGTCATGTATAATGCATTTGTATAGTGATGGTGTGATCAAATTGGGTATACTGTCATTTTGAACAAAATGAAAAACAAGGCAAACAAAAAAAAACATGAAGATAATAACATAAGAAAACAGGAGAATAAGGAAAGTAATGGAAATGGAAAGACATTAAAGGAAAGGACATGCTAGCTAGTAGGAAGCTCGTGGTGATTTCATAAACTTATACTCACCCCCGGCAGAGCTTCAACTCGTTATATCATCAATGTTGTGCCACAGCTCGGAAGTATCCAACATGGCCGGCGTCGTCGTCATCAGACTCGTTGGTATCAAATACATAATGCAGTTTGACAAAGGAAAAGGTCGAACGTGAAAGAAGGTCGACAGTTGGTGCAAAATAACACAGGACGACACAATCGTGGTGAGGTACAGCCTAGTCGCCGATTGTGACATAGTCGTCAAGAATTTATAAAGACTTGGTATGCCATAATCATGACCCATAATAGGAACGTTGTCCCTATCAGGGCCATGGCGAATACTAACTGCCATGATTGGCCTGCAAGCAGTTAGTTCCAACGCTCTCGGATCAAGACAGAGACAAGTGAGATGGAAAGAGAGCGAAAGGGCGAAAGAGAGAGAAAAGGGGAAAGTGAGAAAAGGCCAAGGAACCCACAAATATTCTTCTGTTGTAAATAGGCCAGAACCTCTATAGTCTGGCCCTGTGGATTCCTGCTGAAAACAGCAAGATTGCACGTGCTCGTAATGGACCCCGACGGCCCAAACAGGTCTATGCCGATGACGATTAAGCCCGTCAACCATAAGACGAATAGCACGAGGGCTCCTATCATGACAATGGGCGGTAACAATCGTCTGTGGGCTATAAGCCAGTACAGCCACAGAAGGAACAGAATCGTCAGGGAAGCAACTGTCAGCCAGAAGGAAAAGTACCTGCGACAATGTCTGTTAGTTGAACGCGTATGATTTCCATCTTGGGCAAAGATGGAAACATACCAAGGAATGGCGAGGAGCATCCGCTTCTGAGTCTGTAGAAAGATGGCAAAGACACCAAGAATCGTGCTCGAGGCGAGGAGCATGACAAAGATCCAGAGGTTGAGCTGGATGGGGGGCCAATTGTACGTGCGTACACGGCTAACGGCCCTGCCCCTGGTCGGGACTATGGAGCTGCTGAGATAACTTGAAGCCGCCATGATGGGCTGTGCTTATGTGTTCTTAGCACTCTGTTGTGTGTGTATGTTGTATGTGTCGATGGGGTGAGATCGGGTCCGCAGCCGGCTGGGTTTGTTGGTATGCCGGCCCCGCTCCTTCAATCCTGCAAGGTCGGCTTTCGTTTTCGTTTTCCCTTCCGTCGCTCTCCTAGCCACCGGGGCAGCTTTCAAAAGGCTCGTAGGCGCCTTTTGTCGGTTAGGAAAGAGAGGAGAGGGACTGGTATCGGCAGCAGAGGGATCGGCCTTTTTATCTTGTCAGATCGGACAAGCGGTCAAAGCTGCTTTCCTGTCAGGTACCCGTGGGAGAGGCGCCCAATAGGTGGACAACGGATTGCCACGTCAAGGGACAGTAGCTTTGCTGGGGGCCCGATGTACGGAGTAGGGTTTGCAGTCAATCACTGAGTTTGTCTTGCTGCAATGTCCACGTCGGAGAGGGTCAAAATGTTACACGTCGTCTCGTCCTTTCCTTGCGTGTATCCCTGCTGGCTAATAGGATCGAGAAGTCGTTGGGCGGCGTTGGGCGGTGGAGATGGCGAGCGGCGCAAACACTTGTCGGCGAAGAGAAGGGCCCACGAGACGAGGGCTGACCTGATTAATTCGCTTTGCTTTTTCCTCGGCCTATCAGAAAGGTATACAGCATACGACAAATCACGCAGGGACAAGAGAGACAGGAGAGATGAATTGTCACGGAGGGGGGATAAGCAATATGAGAGTACTTGATGCAATGAGAGAGCGATATCATGCCCCAGCCACCAGAAAAAACACACACACATACAGAGGAAGTGATATGGCAGAAGTGGTGCATTGACCTCACCGCCCGCATTAGTGGCGTGGCGCCGTTCAATGGGGGAGGTTGGGTCGGGGCGGTGCCTTCCTTGCTTTACTACTTGGTAGCCGCCGTACGGAGTACTATCATAGTATAATACGTCATGTAAGCCTGCGGACTGGCAGCCTCGGGCCTTTTCCATGGCAGCTTTATTAGCAGGCTTAATAAAAGGTCATCGATAATAGTGATAAGTACCGAGTATTGGACGTATATTGAAAGCTCACGATTGTGTAATCGTGCGTAATCAGGTGTAGTGTCCAGTGGCATACATGTACTCATACAGGCTCGTACTCGTACATATGTACGTACAATGGAAGGCACAGCGTTAGGATCCACCTTTCCGTACAGTAGGCACTGGAGAGCTCCTGCCCCCCACTTTGTTCCCCTCTTCTCCAACTCTGGCTTTACTCACATGGTTTGTTGGGCATTGCATCGTCTTTTATCATATTCTACAAGCACACTCGTGTTTGTTGCTGTCATTTCTTGGTTCCCGGTTCATTTACCCGTTTTCATTGATTTTATTACCGCCTTTCTGCTCGGGAGGGTGGGGTGTCTTGGTAGCGTACGCTTGCAATGTCCTGACTGGTATCTGTACAGTTAAGCGATCGCAGCCGTGGCAAACCCCACCATTGCAAGGCTGAAAACATCATGACGGATAAGGAGTATTAATGCTAGCACTCGATGTGATCAACGCCATGATACCAGATCACCACCCATGCCATACAAAATGAAAGCAGCTGTCTTGTAAAAAGTTACTCGTTTTGATTTTTTTTATTGCGTTTTCATTTGTACATTGTCATTACTCGTACTATCATTTACAGAAGCGTCTCACCCAGTGCACAACGCACAAGCGAGCAGCCCGCGCGGACAGTCTCTTGAACAGCCATCTCCTGATTGGCGGCCAGCCTGGGGTTGACCTCGACCAGGTCCATGGCTATAAGGTTACCGGTCTGGTGGACGCTTTCACAGATATAATCGCCTTCGCGCAGGGTCAGACCGCCACGGACGGGGGTTCCGGTGCTAGGAGCCCACTGGGGGTCGAGGGCGTCAATGTCAAAGGACAGGTGGATGGGGGTGTCGTCACCGATGTGGGCGAGGGCCATTTCAACGACGCGACCGATGCCATAGCTGTTCTCGTGTCAGCTTCCTTTTCTTCCCTTCCTTTTCCTTGTCTTCCACTTCTTTCCATCTCCTCTCCTATTGTGGTCTGTTTACTTGTTTTGTCCTGTCCTATCCTGCCAGGGGAGTGTGTGTACGTACCGGTCAACGTCGAACATGGAAAAAGCCTTGATGCCATGTTCGCGAAGAATCTTCTTCTCGGCAACGTCGACGTCGCGGAGACCGATGTAGACGAGCTTGCGGTGGTTGAGGAGCATGTTGTCCTTGATCCAGCCAAAGCATTCTTCGTTGTCGTCCTTGGCGAGACCGGTGGCGAAGGCGACGGGCATGCCGTGGACGTTTCCGGACTCACTAGCCTCGGGGGTGTTGATGTCGGCGTGGGCGTCGACCCATATGACGGCCGTCTCGAGACCTAGGCGCTCGCGGGTGGCCTGGGCGACACCAGTGACGGTGCCGATGCCGATGCTGTGATCACCGCCGAGGGTGAGCGTCATGCGGCCCTGGCGCGAGTGCTCATACGTTTGCTGGGAGATGCGGCGGGTGACGGCCGACACGGAGCGAGGGTTCTTCATGTTACGGTAGCGGGGGTCATCCTCGGGCGACTGGACTATCAGGTCCGAGTACGTATGCACCTGGTCATCGCCGTGAAGCTTGTAGCCCAGCTCGGAGCTGAGCTGGGTGAGAAGGCCGGCCTTGATTAGGAACTCGGGACCCTCGTCGACGCCAATTTTGCCCTATTGTTTTTGGAGGAGGGGGGGTCAGGTTAGAGCTAGCAAGATAGGTAATGAGGCTCTGAAGAATGCAAAGGAGTGAAAGAGGGACGAAGAGCTGTGTTTGTGGCCGTATATATACATACCTGACCTCCGGAGAAACCAACGGCCAGAACGCCCAAGTCCTCCTGGTTGGCGAGGAAGCGGTTGTGGATGGGGCTGGTAGTCATGACGGGCAGGGATTCTCTGGGTTTGTTTGCACGTGCAGGATGCGGCGCTAGCAGATCGGCAATAACGACAGAATAGCCAAGACGGGGGGGGGGGATGCGCAGGGTAGAATACAAGTAAAAAAAGGGGGGAAAAAGAGGTTTAGATATATAGGGAAGAAAGAGAAGAGGAAAAGAAGAAGGAGAGAAACTTTAGGATGGGAGGGGGGCGGGTGTTTTTATTTCTATCAGTATATCTGAATTGTTCTCTTTCCCCCCCCTCCCTCTTTTTACTAGGTAGAAAGAGAGAAAAGTAGTAACGGATCCGGACCAGGGGACCAAGACGCACGCGGTAGGGGAAATGGTAACAAAGTGGCATGGGAAAGGGTGGTAAGTGGTAGAATGGTTTCGCCCAAAGGGCTCGATCGTATTTCCATTACGGCGCAACTTCACTTAGGGGTATAGCGTATTCACAGAAGCATGAGCACGAAGCGAACGGGATGTACGGGTTGTACGAGTAGTAGTGTGTCCATCGCATATCGCATGGGCAGCGGCATCCGACTTACCGAGTAACATACTACAATAGGCGCGAGGGGCTCCTTTCCGTTGCGGCGCACCTTCACTTAGGGGTATAGCGTGTAGCGCATGGGCATTGGGGACTGCGTCAAATGCATCGGGTCACCTTCACTTAGGGGGATAGCCTGGAGAGAAGAGGGGGGAATTCAGAAAGAGGGGTTTTAGGGCTTATGGAGTAAATTGGACTGAGCCGAAGCTGGCCTTCGAGGGTTTTCTCCTTCAAGTTGATGATCGAATTAATACTACTAGTATTGTTATTATGATATAGCGAGAGATTGTCACGTCTCGGGGTGATGATGATAGAGCGTCAACTGACCATTGTGGTAGGACACCAGTCTAAGACCACCACCACACCTCAACCGCATCACAACCACCATCATCATAATCCTGATGGATAAGTACGGGACTCACGGGAGCGGCACTTGGATGCCAAGAATTCGAGCCGTACAAAACACTCAAAATAATTACCGGTATAGAGTAATATTACTATAGAGTCTACAGTTGCAGAGCAATACGGTCTAGTAACAATAGAACGCAGTAGCCAAGAAAACTAGACAATGCTACCACTGCACCAATCCTTGATCCATGATGCACGATGCACGCCTCTACGCCTCCAGTCTTCATAGTGATTGGCTTGGTAGTTTGTTCTAGAAAATCCAAACGTAATGATTCGTGTGGCTTACGTACTGACTCTCTCTCACACACTCTCTCTCTGTCTGCGCTCTTAGCGGCTTTCACTCTTAACAGCTGCAGGAGCTTGTATATGATTCCGTCGTTATAGTATTACGTATTATTCCCCGTACTTTGTACGGAGGCCGTCAGTAAATTCCGTACAGAGTTACAGTAATTGTACTACTGTATGTATAAGCACTGGTAGTACAACCAAGTTATAAACGGATAAACTATGTGCCGACAGTCCCTACGTCATAAGCTCGGGTTCTACAAGTTTGCCAGGGATTATTCTGCCGGAGGGGATTGATGCAGTACTAGTGCTACACTGCGTACGGAGTAATACACCAACTGCTGCAACAGGATGGTCGCTAGGACTCCCCCCCCTCCCTCCTCTTTTCCTGACCCGTAGTCTGCATTCTGCACATGCATGTGTTCCTACCTGATGCACTACCTGTTCGGATACGTGGTCAGTCGTCATGGCTGTGGCTGATGTTGGCCGTGGCGCGTCATATCACTTACTCCGTACAGACCTTGCAATAATACACGCGTCCATAGGTGCTAATATTTATAGGTGTCCTCGTAGGCGTTGTGAGCGATGCAGGTGCTATTGGTGTCACAGGTGTCTTACAGGTTGTGTCTATAGAGGGCTAGCCACTTGAGGTGTCCTGTATTCTTTCCCTTAAATTGCCTACTTATTTGCCTGTATTAGCTGGGAGCGCCCGAAAGAAGCTAATTGCGATCAACCCACATTCCTCTTTGCTACAACCACAATAGGTTGCATGAATCGAGTCATGTTTGTACAAGCAGTCGAAGACAGTTTTTACTGCAAGTTTTGTTCCATGTTTCCTCGAGTCCCTAACAGTCTTTTTTTTCTTTCTATCATATCTGACAAAGTTGTGTGATATCATTTGGTTTTGTCTTGGAAGTTGGCAGTAAAGGTCCAATCAGCACGTCATTCCTAAAGTGGATATTCCACTAGCAATGTAGTAGCATTACGGAGTAATATATAAAGAGAAAGCAGTTGGTATTACTTAGTATCGCTACCACATGCTCTAGGAAAGTCCCTTGCTTCCGGCAGCTAGTATTACTGTAATACTGTACATGTACTTACTAGTATCATCACTACTATACAATACCTTTATTACTACGACGTGACGCAGTATTACCATTGCACAACTCCACAAGTCCATTTACTCCATACTCCATATACTCCATACTCTATATTACTCGTCCATTAGCCTGTAGTTACTCTGGTCGTTCAATCTTATTTTCTCCTGTTACCTGCTTCTGTAACGCAGTACAGTACAGTACATATACTCTTGCGCTGCACTCTTACGCTATAATTATACTGCATGCTGTTGTCTTTCCATACTCTCTCTCCGTACTCTATACTAAAATCCCTCTGTCGATCCTTTACAATCCTCCATGCCCATTTCCCTCCGAGAGACAAGGAGACAGATTGACGGGCTGCCTCTTCTTTTCCCTTTCTTGTATCACTATCCTATACAAAGAATCAGCAGTTGTCGCGCTATAGTGGGGCTGGATAATAGGAGGTTAACAGGTGCGCGTGTATTGTGCATCTGCGGTGTACTTTACGAAGACATACCTATGCTACATACAGAATAGGAATAACTATGGCGGGCAGTCCTAGATGGGAGAATATATGATGATGAATGGATGATTCGAGGCTCAAGCAATACTTCTCAAATGTCAATAGCGAAGGGACAAATATATACCCTATCCGATTAGTGATGGGAGGCCACTGCATACGGTTCGGG